>NC_091126.1:169233177-169556927 GCF_040183065.1 Periplaneta americana | reverse complement strand
CAAAAACATAAGTTGTAGCGAACATGGCTTCAAAAGAGCAAGCGAAAGACCGAAGCTTCGGATATTTATTTTTTGACAAAGATTTGAAAGGATGAATATTTGCCAAGTCCTTACATCTAGCTTTCATTTGACAGCATATTGTAAATCTGTGAGTTTAAATTGAACATCTAACCGCATTATTCGTACATCTGCTGAAAAAGGATCGCCGTACAGAGATAATAATAATAATAATAATAATAATAATAATAATAATAATAATAATAATAATAATAATAATAATAATAACACTTAACCTTTTAACGTTTCATCAGTAACATGTAGTAACTTATAATGCCGTTTTATGTTATACGGCCGTTTTCCTCGTAATAATTGTGAACAAATCATATTAATATTCTCATCATATTGTCAGCAAAAAAATGCGTCCTCCCATCCTACTTCTAGAGAGACATTGCGACGATACGCCACTCGCAGGTCAGAGACAAATACAAAACGAAAGGAGTTTGACTCCAGTGAGTGAGAGGGTGGGGAATGGGGGAGGTAGGAAGCAAGGGAAATGCACAGCTATCATTGCGAGCCACAATGTGCTCGTGAGTCACATTTTCGCCACGGCTGTAGTAGACTGTGGTTCTACTGTATTGACAAGTCTGGAAGCTCTTGTGGAGCGCTGAACTTGTACAGGGACATCATTTTATTTTTACTAACATTTTTAATATTAACCTGGCTATACCTTTCTATTAACGATTGAAACAGGAAACACCGGTTGCTCCCCGTTCCACGACGGAGTTCGATGATACTGGCGAAAAATAAAAATCACTTTACTAGGTATAGGAGGGAAGAAAAGTGGTTCATCCATTTATGTAAACTAGGAAATATCGCAATTTTGAGTTTGATAATTTTCATTAGGTTTTTGTTTAATCAAAAATACAGTACTGTATTAACACTTAGTGTTTTACACACGAATTGAGCTATCCATTCGGAAGTATTAATTATGCAGTGTATATTGTACTGTTACAGCACATTAGCGTACTATGTAGAGAATGAAGTTAAATTGAAAAATAATTATAATATGGATATTTAAACACATTTTAGAAAATGGTGGCCGTTCATTTCAATATAGGCTTCAGTTCGTTTGTGCATATCATCGCACTATAGACTATTGTGCCTAATTCCAATTACCAGTTTCGTCCTTCGTACGAGTAACTCATGTTGAAATAATTCTGTACCTACTCTATAAGAGTACTTTACGTACTGTAAATTCAATCTTCACTTCTGCCCGATCCGAAAAGATAAAATCACTCAGAAATGCTACCTACTGTCCGTTGAAGTGGTTTTGTCGCTGGGTTGTAGAAAGGGAGGGGGAAATCACGTGACAGTTAATTACTTAAGGAGGCCCTTTTATTTAAGTTATTTTAAACACTTGAATAATATTACGTAGACGTCCAATTCCTAACAGAAATTAATGTTTCCAGACAAGACTAAGACAGCCCAGCCACTAGCCTTTTCAGCGGCGTGAGCAGAAGCAGGTGGGGAAAATCGGGATGCGACTTAGGCAAACGGACGTCAGTACCTGTGCGAAAATATGATTCAATATTGAAAGCTGTTTGGTCACTAGAAAACGCGAACATATTTCTGGGACGTACTATACTCACTAACTCAGTACTGCTTGACTGCGTGTACGCGGCCTTGGTTGTGTTGGAAGTTTACTAGTAGAAGGGTTGGTAGTGAAGTACATTCAAAAACTCAGGTACAATAAAAATTGAAGTAAAAATAAAATGATGTCCCTGTACAAGGAGCTTTAGACTTGATTGCCAGCTCGGTGGTAATTTAGTCTTACTTTTCCGTGTCGTTCATCTCGTCACATGAATGCGGAGTTAGACTTTCGCCCCATGTTCATTATCACAACGCACACGTCCCTCGAGGTGTCGCGTTCGAGTACAATTGAACCGAATCAGAGAAATCTTTACACTTTGTAGCAGACTTTGACCCCGCGCGCGACAGAGACGTGTACACAAACAATTTCACTAGATCTAACGAGTCACTATCCAGTATGCAGCAACTTTACTGAATATCATTGGATTTACTCTCTAACTGAATTATTCAACAAGGATCAGTATATATGGTCTTCGAGAAAAGCCACCAAAAAATGAAATTTCGGGGTGATTCTTACGTGAAGGAAATGACAGCTAGCTGTGGAAAAGAAGTTCACTTTTGAAAGAAAATAATAGAATTCTGCAGCTGCTTCTCTAGTCAAAGTGAAGGCGGGAGACGGGTTGCTATGATTGTATATGCTCCCCACGTGCTCCGATCGGTGGGATGCAGAATATACAACGAACTCGGGTAGTCCATGTAGATGGGTAGGCTACGGATGGAATTTTTTTCAGGGGCTCCTGTTCGCTTGCGGACTTGGAAGATATTCTTCCATTACTCATGCTGCCCTAAGATGTGACTTGAATATTGGAGTTTTACGTCTAGCGTAGTCAATTACACTCTATTTACCCACTTCAGAGCAATAGCGATGGACTGGTGTCGTCACATTTCCCGCAGCTACTTACAGGGAAGTTACAAGCCAACGAATTCTATAATTTACATAATACAATCTCCTTCATTCTTATATTGTTAAAAATTGTACGTTTGCTTGTTTCTGAAGGATGAAGAATTACACTTTTGGATACCTGAGTGGTTGCAGTCCTCCCATTAAAGAAACTGCTCTTGAATTCAAACACCGACCAGCACGACAGATTTTTAAAAGCTGTAAAAAAAAACCCTTAGCAAGGTTTCCTTGGAAACCCCCTCGGAAAGTCGAAGTGGGTAATGCTGTAAGGCAGCGTTTTTCAAACGTTTTTGAAATGGGGACCACTTTTTTAAGTCAGAACAGTTCCGCGGACCACTTTACTCTTGTTCCCTTCGAAAGTAAATATATCATTTTTGTAGAATATTTTAATACCAGTATACATATATTTTAAAATAGAATTAATTAATTATAATACTTTTGTAATTATATTTATTGCAGCCAATCACAAGTACCTTATAACAAATTCTGTGCATTGTTGATTCATCGTTTGCCTGTTAGCAGTTAGTTTGAAATCTTTCTTATGTGGTACACGCTAGTATTTGTCCATGTCTCTGTTAAATAGTGGTCATTATAAAATAATAATGGAAAACTGGCTTCGATCCGGATCTCTCAAAAGAAAGGAACAGATGATACACTTCATTTAGGCAGTGCTAATAGTTCAGAAGCTCTGTGTGGAGAAATATATTAATTATAGTGTCATTAAAGAAATAGCTAGTCCTATTAGTAGCTATTCAAAGAAAAAAATACTTCTGAAAAATATGGCGAGTCATTTGGAACTTGGATTTGCTTCGCGTGGCAATGAGAGTGAACCAAAACCTCGGTGCGTTGTTTGTTACGAAGTGCTTTCAAACGAGTGTATGAAACCCACGAAATTGGAACGACACTTAGAGACGAAACACGCAAGTGTAGAAAGTAAACCTGTCGGATTTTAAAATAGGCAGACTCTAAAATTTTTTATATCGTAGTTTGGAAAAACAAATAAAAAATTAATGCACAAACATGTCCGATTTTCAACAAGTAAAGATGGAATTTGGCACGTTCTGTTTTTGGTGTACGACGTACAGTACGTGCTCATTTCAATGTCCTGACTGGGTGTCGGTAAACTATTAAGAATATCATCAATACATGAAAGGGTTCGCTAATTTGGTCCACGCAAGTAAAATACTTAGGTGTTGTCATTGATCAACATTTAAGATGGAATAAACATGTAACATATTTATGTAATAGATTACGGAAAACAATTCACAACTTTGTAACCCTTCGTGCATATATGCCTATCTATGTTCTCCGTGTAGTTTATCTAGCCTTGTTTCAGTCACCCAATACGGAATAATAGGATGGGGTGGAATGACAAAGACTATCTTAACTCCATTAATATTACTACAAAAACGTATCATCAAAATTTGTCTGCATAAACCACTTGATTATCCGACACAATTTATTTATTCTGAATTCCAAGTACTAAAAATTGAGCAAATATATAAACATACATTACTAACTTATTTTCACAAAAATCGAATGAATTTTATAACTGAAAAACATATACATAACATCAGAAGAAATGTCCCAACTCTTTTGGCAGAACCTAAATGCCACACTACAGCTGGATTAAGACACAGTAGGAATTATGGACCAAGACTATACAATTCAGTATTGAAAAATAATCCAGACCTAAGCAATTTACACATTCTTAAGTTTAAAAATAAAGTGAAAATGTTTGTATGATATTTGATAAATTGCATTATTATTTTAAGTGTTACTAGCATTATATGTTACTAATATTTATTGTATTTATCTGATGCATGTACCCTACAAGATAAAACATTGTAATAAATATAAATAGATCATTTTCTTCATTAATAACAGTGTATATCTCCAATAAATGATTCCTTAGCATCGCCACAGATACACTTGATTGTACTTGTCACTATATCTTGTCACTAGAAAGTTATTGAAATTTATATTTTCCCCGCCATTCATAAAATATTTTGATATGATACCTCTTGCACAAAAGGAGAGATCTATAACTGAAACTCGGTTAATATATTTCAGTATTATTTGTATTTATCCTGGTAATAATGAACAGTTTGACTCGTAGACATTTTGCTTTTTCAGCATTAACGTCCCATGATTTTACGAGAAGATTCGAAGAGAACGGCAGTTACGTAGACTTTCAGCTCCCCACTACTACCATTAATGCACAACACAATGTCAATACGGCGGTTGCTGTCGTCTGCGATACAACGAACTTTTCTGTTGATTTTCGAGTTTGGCAATTTTTCTGGTTATTATATGCTTATTTAAGTTGTGTTAACTCTCGCTAGTGGTTTTATATTTTATTTTATCCGTCTTAGTATTTATTTTATTATTGTAAATATGTTTGTTTTATCATTATTATTATTATTATTATTATTATTATTATTATTATTATTATTATTATTGTTAATGAATTATTTTGTATTACAATCTTTGTATCATTTCTATCACGATTATTATATTATTATTATTATTATTATTATTATTATTATTATTATTATTATTATTATTATTACTATTATTTATATCATCAGCATTATTATTTGAACCCTGTAAAATTTATGTAGACTACTGGACTGTACCCGAGCACGAGCATATGCTCATTTCGGGTATCTATTCATATGTATTCAATTCAAATGTAAATTGTAAATAAATTTGAATTTGAAATTTGTTATGTATTCAGGTGGTCCCTGGCTGGGTTACAGGCTCAGCACCAGATATACGGGGAAAAGATGGCGAGAAACGCCACGTTCATAGTGCTTTAAACCCCTCTTTTGTTGCTGAGAGTAGAGTGGGAAGTGGGTACACGGGTAGGGTAAGAAATTTCATAAAATATTAGTAATAGAAGAGAAAGTGAAAGGCGATTGCCTTGTGTAATTTCCAAAGTCTGAGATTTTCAGCTATAGTGTGATACGCAATTGGTTTGAATTTTATTTTTTCTTCCGTCTTTTTTGAAGGACCATAAGGACAGAACTCGAGGATCACAGGTGGTCCGCGGACCATAGTTTGAGAAACGCTGCTGTAAGGGAATGGCTAAATAGAAACATTAGCTGCCGATATGTACCCTTAGGCAAAAAGCTATTTTTAATATAATCTGAAACGTGTATTTCAGCAGATTTTTACCCTATACAGGGTGATTCAGTAAAAACCTGCAAATAAGAGATTCTCTACAGAATATTTTGAGATAGCGAATTTCAGGTTTTCTAAGTCGGATTAAATTATTTTTTCCAACTACTTCCCATTGTTGGGAATGAAACTTGTTTTGACTTCATTCCGAATATTGGAAAAACTGTTTCATGAAATGGGAAGATAACTCTTTCACTTTACTGATTCCAGCTAAGTTTTGTTTATGCATCATTGATTTGCCGTGCTGCTTTTTGTAAGGAACATATCACAAACCAATAACCAAAAATGTATTTAAAAATAGGCTTAAGGACTTTACTAATAGACGGTAGCATATTATACACACTATTTAGAGAGTGTAATTGATATCTTATTATTTGAAGTGTTCTATCTGTGAGGAAGTGTGTTGTGTCAGTGAAGTCTGTAGTGTGTAGTGTCAGTGAAGTGTATTGTGTAAGTGAAGTGTGTTTGTGTCAGTCAAGTGGCTTTGCAAAATATTTGAACAGTGAAATGGTTTCGAAGTGTTAGAGAAATCAGGATAGAATCAGTGCAGTGAGTGAGTTGACAGCGAAATAAGTGTAGTGCCGAAAGGTACTTGTGCAGGTATAAACCTGTCACACTCGTGAGTCTTAGTTCGAACTTAGGGTTAAGATACAAATTAGATTTACTTCAAATGTTATTTTAAGTGATCATGCTTCATTTAATTTAGGATGCTCCTTATTATTATTATTATTATTATTATTATTATTATTATTATTATTATTATTATTATTTATTAATTGTGTTTATTATTAATTGTCATTATTGAGTGTAATTAGTTACCACTGCCACCGGGTATATACCCATTTGCAGTGTGAATAAATACATTACATACATACATACATACATAATTATTAAAAGAAGAACAGACAGTCAATCATATACTACTAAGGTGTACCACACTGACAAAAGAAAGAAGAATTCTACGAGCTAATATAATACGGACAGGTCAAACCTGGCCTCCACCTTTTGATCAGTTCACAACAACATACCTCAAAAACTTCAGATAATTTATAAAATCCATATAATTTGGCAAAATGTAAAAGTAATTGAAATTAGAAATAATACTAACAAAGATGGTAACCTAAAATAGAAGAATACAATTAGGCAACACTTGTATCTATAAGAATTCCAAGATCTCAATCAAAATTGTAAATACATTGTTCTCATGTCATAAATTATGTAACTAATTATTGTAATATTTTATGTAAAGCATGTAGTATTACTCCAATGTAATGGAGCATGTTGATATATAAAAAATACATACATACATACATACATACATACATACATACATACATACATACATACATACATACATACATACATACATACATACATACATACATACATACATACATACATACATACATACATACATACAAACAAAAGGAAGAGTTATTTTTTTATTCTTCTTACTTTTTCATTGTTATTAGCACGTCTATCCTTTTGTTTAGAGATGACCTAACCGAATGGCGTTATGAAACTTGATGGAATAGGATTTACTGGTTCACTGTAGCCAGGAACATTCTCGTGTTACCACATGATTACAATAGTCTTTCGTGTGTACATATTTCTTTATGGCTGAATTATTTGGCTTATCAAGTTTTCTGTGAATACACTTACAATAATTGTGAAAGAGTTACTGGCAAGGTGGAGGGACAATTCAGTTGTAACTGTAGCCTCAGCAGTATATGGAATCAATCCAATAACATCAACTGATCGGTATTCAAGCTCAGAATATAAGACAATCAAAGTTCAACATCAAAATCACATCACAATGTACAGCACATACGTGGGAGGAAGGAACTGACCTATGGATGCAAATATAGACACTCATCGTATCGGAAGTAGGCCTATATGATGGACACTGCAGGGCCTGGCTACTCATGAGAGCGACTGGGTTTAACATTTCTCATCTGAACTTCAGAAGAGAAATTACGCAAATATATCTCCAGTGTTAGCAAATAATCCCTAAGGGTTCCAGACGCCCTTCAACCTCGAAATCTACTGAACATACTCAAACTGATATGAGATTTGATCGAAAAGGTAATTTCATTCTATCTGTCCCAGGGAATAAAAGACGGAGTTGTACAGGCAAATTCTGATCAAGTGTAGGTCCCACACAATGGAAGAAATGTGAAGTTGTAGTCTGTGTATAATGGTTTGTGGCTTTCCTCAGCAGAGTGCTGTTTTGCAGTTAAATCGCTCGCTTGAGCTCGGTCGAGTGTCGCACCCTCGAGTGAGATTCGATAGGTCGTGATACCCTCCTAATAAATAGAAGCACAGTACAAGGTCATCTCACCGACATGCCTTATCTTGTATGGAAGGCGACAGATAAAAAAATATATGTTTTACTCACACGGTAAAAATAAGGCTTTATTTTCTACGTTTATGACAAACGTTTAATGGAAAAGTCAATGGAACGTACCAAAACAGGAACATGAATTTGTTTTTTATTTTATTGGGTTATTTTACGACGCTGTATCAACATCTAGGTTATTTAGCGTCTGAATGAAATGAAGGTGACAATGCCGGTGAAATGAGTCCGGGGTCCAGCACCGAAAGTTACCCAGCATTTGCTCATATTGGGTTGAGGGAAAACCCCGGAAAAAACCTCAACCAGGCAAACTTGCCCCGACCGGGATTCGAACCCGGCCCACCTGGTTTCGCGGCCAGACGCGCTGACCGTTACTCCACAGGTGTGGACAGGAACATGAAGTTATAAATAAAATAGCATGAAAAACTTCGATATACAGTTATTATGGCTAATTAATAATTATTCAATATTTGATTTTCCCACATATACAATATGATAGGTCCATACATAGTGCTCCGCCTATATACTGCGACAATGTAGAAACGTTTTACAAAATATTATTGATATAGCAGTTGATTAATAACAATATTAGTATAGAGACAACGTCACAGAAAATATAATAAAACGAATAATCATGCTGCACAACTGTTACAGAGGCAAAGATTGATACACTAATTATTAGATATTATTATTATTATTATTATTATTATTATTATTATATCATTATTATTATTATTATTATTATTATATCATTATTATTATTATTATTATTATTATTATTATTATTATTATTATTATTATATTATTATTACTAGAAAACTTGATACGGTTCTTGCATTATCGTGATTGTGTTCTCCGTTTATAATAATTACATTTGTATCCAATAACATCTATCAGATGTGGCAAAAACAAAATCACTCCTGTGTGGACAAAAAAAAAAACATTTACCTACAACATTTATATTACATTTTAAAGTAAGGTTTGTAGTTGTACTATGGAGAGGTTAGTTAAACACTGCAAAGTTTTGAAATGATCAACTTTTATGATGTTACTACACAGTTCATCACTGTAACAAGAACGAACGTCTAACGCTCGGCTGGTACCGTTCGAGGATTTATCGCTCGTGACAATTTTGCCCATCATGCATGTGCGCTACCTATCGGATTATGCTATGAACTACTTGGCACTCGAGCGAAAACGTCTGATGCAGACTCTGAAGAGAATCAAAGTCAACATGAAAATCTCATCACAATGTACAACACATACGTGGGAGGAAGGAACTAACCTAATGGATGTAAATATAGACACTCATGGAATCGAAAGTAGGCCTATATGATGGACACTGCAGGGCCTGGCTACTCATGAGAGCGACTGGGTCTAACATTTCTCATCTAAACTTCAGAAGAGAAATTGCGCAAATATTTCTTCAGTGTTAGCAAAAAATCCCTAAGTGTTCCAGACACCCTTCAACCTCGAAATCTACTGGACACACTCAAACTGATATGAGATTTGATCGAAAAGGTAATTTCTATCTACCTGTCCCAGGGAATAAAAGACGGAGGTGTACAGGCAAATTCTGATCAAGTGTAGGTCGCACACAATGCAAGAAATGTAAAATTGTACTCTGTGTATAATGTTTTGTGGCTTTCCACACTATTCGCGGGAAGGTATACAACTGACGAAAGCAGTGGTCACAACGTATGCAAAATGGGAATTAAATATTATCTTCTGTTTATACTGCGTGTTCAGTTCAAAGTGTGTCATGGCTCGCTGTATGCCGTCATGTGGCTAGTCGATGAGCCTAGAGAAAACAATCTTCCTACACTTCTGCATAGGCGTATTAGCTATCTGCCAGAGAAGTTGCCTAGCAAGTACGGCGTTCATTCTGAAGAGTACTTACCGATACGTACGGTAACGCCGGTAATGGCAGGAATGTGAACTGTTTGGAAACACGTACTGAGGTGAGTTTTTTCTTACTGTCGGGATATGGGGAGAGGGTTAAGACGATTACTTACGTATTTATTGACATTAACGTCGACGGTGCACATGGACACGGAGCATTTGATTTGTATTGTGGAATGCTGCCGTACGCAGCCGATGATAGCAAATACCCTGCATACGACTTGCCCGCGCAGAACACAGTTCGAAAGAGGTTATGGTAGCACACAGACCGTACAGACCGCCATCTGTTGCTACGACGTTCTAGTTATACCGTACACAAGTTCTCAAGTTCAGATTGAACGCCTTGATTAATAGGCAACTTCTCTGACATAAAAGCTGAAACTCGCTTCAAATCGCTGACTCACAACAGTGACGTCATGACACACTTTGAAATGAACACCCAGTATACACCCCAGTTTAAAGAAGAATGCAGTTGGTTAATGCTTATATTATGGTGCAATAAATGCTGAGGAAGCAGTGCTATGTCCATTAACCGCTCCCAAAACTATTTTCGTCCACAAATTCAACTTGTATTCATCTGGTTTTGAACCCATATTCCCGACGTACAAAGTTGAAGACAACCTTCGTCTGAGAATACGCTTTGTAACTATAAAATGTTGTGTATATAACACATTTTTTTCGAAACGACATTAAAACAATCACCAAAAATAAATCTTCACTCGTTTCTGTGTAAGATTCTTTCACAGTGTTGCATAGCTTGTCTACAAAGATTAATCACATACGGACCTCGTCGCTTTGAGTTATTTTAGGATAAAAACAATGATTGATGGAGTAGTGAATGAACCCCGATTGGTAATATTTCTACCAAATCCCAAGTGGAAGTCTGAACGAGGGGTTACTGCATCAATAAATACAGCATTTCGAGTTTAAATACACAAACTGGGATATTATGTGGAAATGAACGTTACTGGAACCAGTTTGGTTGAAATATCAAACGATTTACTGTGATTTTCGAAGTGGCACATGAGTTACAATGGCATTTCTATGTTTAGATGGCGTGGAAAAATAAGATTTTACCTTTTGATTCATAACTTACAAAGCCCCGGTCTCCCTGCCACTGTAATGGTGACGCAGAGGGCGAAATATTTGCATGCTGATTGTAACTCTTGCATGCACGCTCCATGAATAATTGCTTGGTCGGTGTGCTATGTACTGTACACGGCGGATCCCCCGTAGTATCATAATAATGTAGTATATGCATGCCCGTATCAAGCCTCTACCACCCACTCCCTGTAACTACCCCACAACCTGCAGCCCCGGTCCCGGGGGTGCTACTACCACCGTCTCGATATCATCCCAGGGAAGCTGGATGACTCCACACGGCCTAGTTTCCTCATTTAGTCTATCAAGACCCGGGAGGCGTATCATAGGCGAACAGACATGTTAAGTAGGGCTTTCCACAATTGAAGTTCAAATAAAAACGAAAAGCCAAGTGCTGAGTTGCCTTCTGGAATTTACTCTTACATGGAAGCAAGCTCAAAAAATTTTTCTGTTGCATTAAGAGAAGCTCTCTTCGTCCTCTGAGAGTTCAACTGCAAAGTTTTTGCAGTATCCTCAAGTTGAAAATGTGTTCTAGCTTGAAAAAAGTAATTGCTACTGCATTTCTGAGCGTTGCCCACAAAGTATCTCTTCAACACAACTAGAGTCTTGTTCATTGCAGAGGGAAACAAAGTTTTATTTTAGCTGAAGACAGATATTTCAAGTTTTCTGCATATGTTGTAGTGTTGGTGATGTAGTGGTTATGGTCTTTGCCTATTCATTCAAAGTTTGCCGGCTTAGAACAAGAAAGACAATGACTGGCCTTCATTAAAAAAATTAGGAGTCAGAAGACATTTAATATGCCAAGATGTCTTCAGCCTTGCAACATTTTTTTAATCTGTTTTTAAAGACTCTTCCAAATGCACAGTGACCTGCGTCATCATTAAATTCTATATTTGAGTTGATCTCCCAAGCTCACGGGTTGATATTTGGGTGGAAAAGTTCGAAATCTGGGGATTTTCACAAGTCGCTCATTTCAACGTTAAAAATTAATGTCTTTCCACCAACACTTTAAATTTCATCCACCTGATATCTTCAATTATTGTAATCAATAAAGGTTTCAGTGTGATGTGTACGAACTTCGGTGATTCCAAGTGAAGAAACTAGTTAGTTTACTGCTTATTCATGAAACGCTGACGATATTACACCGATGCCAGATTTAGAAGCTCAGAGGGTAGTAACCGTTGATATGACGGTTCGTGTTTTTGTGCTAAAAGAATGACGCTTTCCGGCAAAACTCCGTACTATCCGAGGTATAGTCACTCTGGTCGGAGGCATCCTCACTGCTGTTGCAGTGTTCGGAAATATTATGTGAATCTGTTATATTTCTTCTTTTTCCATTGTATTAGCTCGATGAGAGCTCTATAGTGTTCTTTTGACCCTGTTGACCCTATATAGGGCTTTAGTTTAATGTGTATTATTTTCACCAGAGTCTGTACTTTTTTTGTACTTATATGTTGTATCAGGTAGGATGGAAGAGAAGGCCATATGGCCTTAATCCTGTTTAAATAAATAAGTAAATAATTAAATAATTAAATGATTCAAAGAATAAATAAATAAATAAATAAATAAATAAATAAATAAATAACCGTCCTTAAGCTGTCTCAGTATACCTCTAATGTTTCTTTCACACTACGGTTTCACATATTCAAATAATCCTGGGTGACGCACGCGTAAGTTTACGACCATGAATTATCTAAATATTGGTGGGTTTTCGTCCAGCACGTCCTCGCACGCATGCAACGTGTATCTTAGAAAAAACAACAATACTATGTATTTCCTTCCTGCACAACTTCAATCATCATCTGATAAACGATGTGTTAAGTGATCCCAAAGGCCTTTTAAGTTCTATTTCTCACGAAAGAGGGCATTCAACTTGACGGCATCTTATTAATTTATTTTTGCTACTAATACGTTAAGGGAACACTATGTTGAAATAATGGTGAAAAGTTAAGAAAACCGATTAAAAAATTTATTGTGGCTCTCTATTTAGACCGAGCTCAAAAAGCTAATTAATTTATAATAATAATAATAAAATGTAAAGCGCCCAATGGGCAAAAGTCCATGACTCTGGATAGAAGGTTGTTGAGATATACACTGAGTGTCACACTGTACACTACACTGACTCTATTTTGTACAAAATTGAATCAGCGATACTGATCTCTTGTTACAATACAAGGCATGGTAAGTGTCACACTGTTCACTACACAGAACACATATACATTCGTGGCAGGCCTGGTGGAAAGACTTCCTGGTGCAGATGCGATGGTGGAAACCATGGATCGCAAAACGCGTCACTATGTGCCTCAGTTCATATTCTGCTCGCATCCATTCCTTATTTACCTTGGCATCAGTATTGTAGAAGCTTTCACTTATGGAGTCCCTCTTCATTCGGAGCTCTCGTAGCAGTTCCTCACATGCTGGTGTAGATGGCAGTAGCATTCACAGTCTCAGGTCTTCAAACAAGAAAGTTTCCCTGGCTAAGACATATGCATATCTTGATAGAGAGAATTTTGAAACTCCTAGCACCCTTTTCAGGTATCTTGGTTTCAGGGTTTCGAGCTCTTGTAGCTGTGTTGCCATGACTATTTTCAAGCTATTGAGCTAATATGAATTAAAAATTATGACACAAGGAGCCTTTTTAGTGACGTCAATATAAAATACATTTAAAAATATCATTTCGAAACTATTAGCCCTAATAGCACACAATTTTGTACAGATGATAGCATTGTAGGTATGTTCATGTAATTTAAAATTCATAAATTTTGGATGAAAATTGTAAAAGTTTTAAAACTCACAGAAGTGTCCCATTAAATGTTGTCATTATTATGGTCGGATTTGTTTTAAATATCGTGAGGACACTGAATAAATATTTTCTTGCAAATAATTTATTTGTTAAGGGGCAAGCGTGTCGTAATTCCCTCGGTAAGGGAACAGGGATGACCTAATACAAAACTAGGTGCACAAACTAAGTCCCTATGTGAAAGCAATAACGAGAATCGAACGTACAAAAAAAATGTGTAACATTCAAATCGCATTCTGCTTTAACTGACCGCTAAATGAGAAAACTGGACAGCCCAGCCTTCCATGTCACTGAGGCTGGATTGAGATTTGTGGAGGCGGTCACGTCCACCCAGTCTCTGTCAAACGGTCCGCTTCTTCGGCACCCAAGTCGAGTCAGTGGTTATTCGGACGAGTTTTATCTATTTGGAACGTGTCTGGGAGAGAGGAGCTGGGCTCCACGGCAGAATGGCTCTTTTCTCGGAAATCTTACGTTACTTCCTCAGCTTTTATATAGCAAGATGTTCACATCAGGTCCCGAAATAAGCAACGCAAACTTCTGAAAGCAGTATCACAAAACGAAATTCACATATACATCTTGATTATACAACTTTTAACACTATATCACCCCCGGAATATGTAATATACATCTTTCTCGTGTTAAACTTTATCGTACCTGGTTAACATGTTTCTGCCTGCTATGGGCGTTCTTCAGAACTGGTTGTTGCTGGTCTTGGCGCCTTTTGTTTCGTTTCCTGTGGGTGTGTGTGTGTGTGTGTGTAGTGTAATGTGGGGTCAAAGACCACAAGAACACATTAAGCGGAGAGGATGGTATTTTTTAAACTTTTTTCCTATTTGGTGTAAATTATGAATTTTTTGTATGTAGAGAGCTCATAGCTGTAGCAACTCAACCAAATAAAAATATTAAAAAAATTATTTGGGGGGCCCAAATTTGAAATATATATATATATATATATATATATATATATATATATATATATATATATATATATATATATATACCCAATGCATGATTGTACTAAAAGATAGATTCAAACAGTTTTTGCAATGTATTTGCAAAAGCATCCTCTACACCTGTCTGTAACAGAATTTTGATATTAGTCCCTACGTTTGTAAAATAAAAAAATTAAATTTAATAACACTTTTCTGAGTTCCTTTCTAGTAAACAAACGGACGTAGTTTTAAAATGAAATCAATTAACAAACTTCTGTTACAGAGAAAAGTTTCCTAATAGTCTAAAGAATGTGTGTTCTACAGTTCATGCATGTATCTTTAATAGTTCAGAAATTATATCCATTTTTGTCTGGCAATGTAGCAAAAAAATTAAGTTACCGTAAACCGATAAAAGGGGGCGAGTGATTTAAACATCCATAGCGCAGGGAGTTTAAAAATGGCGTCTCAACATCCGATAAGGGCACAAATATCCACGAAATATTATGATATGCATTCCACACATATCACAGAGCATTTTAAAGAAAGAAACATTTTTTGAAAATTCAATTTACCGGAAACAACAATAAAAGGGATCGAATGATTTAAAAATCTATAACGCAGTAAGTTCAAAAATGGCGTGTCAGCATCTGATAAGGGCACAAATACCCACAAAATATTATGCTATGCATTCTACACATATCACAGAGCATTTTAAAGAAATTTTTTTTTCTGAAAATTTACTCATTTTTCACCAAAAAGTACCATTCTCTCCCCTTAAATTCTATCGTACCTGGTTAACATGTTTTCTGCCTGTTATAGGCCTTCTTCAGAACTGGTTGTTGCTGGTCTTGGCGCCTTTTGTTTTGTTTCTTGTGCGGGTGTGTTTATGTAGTGTAATGTGGGGTCAAAGACCACAAGAACACATTAAAGAAATCATCCACATCACAGATATCATCACAAAGCAAAACTACTTCACATACAATAACACATATTTCACTCAAACTGAAGGCCTACCCATGGGATCACCCATTTCCTGCATACTAGCAGAAATATTCATACACCACATGGAACGGACATACATACTGAACAAAGACAACATCATTCACACTCATTTGTTTTGGTTAACATGGTAGCAGGTTTTGTTTATCTTGTGTCAAATGTAAATTTACTTATTTAAATTTTAAATCACTATCATTGACTGTGTTTTAACATGGTTTTGACTTTACAAGATCTAATTAATCTTCAACTTACGATGTTTGGTGACGTATATACGTCCGTTGATGTGACATGTTAATGAATTTAAATACTATTATAGTCACAATCATGCCATGATATGAAAGAAAAATTACACAACCTCGAGCGGAAGTCGCAGGTTCGATTCCCGCTCGAGGTTGTGTAATTTTTCTATCATACCATGGCATGATTGTGACTATAATATTATTTAAATTCACTAATTAATCTTGTTCAGTGCTATTATGAATGTAAAAGAAATTTAACAAACGGCATACAGAAATTGAGAACAAAATATAATTGACCTAACACCTGGCCAGCGCGTTCCCCCGATATCAATCCAGCAGATTTTTGGCTGTGGGGTTATTTAAAAGACCGAGTTTATTTTAACTAATCTACGACTACCGACGAAATAAAATAAGCAATTTCGCAACAAATCGAAAATATTCCGCCAGATATATTAGTAAATGCTCCTCACTACATAGAAGGAAGGTTGTTGCTTATAGAAGAACAAAATATCGGACATATTTAACATCTAAACTGAATTCAATAAACCCCATATCTTTATAAGCATTAGTGTGTTCTAGTGTTGTGTATATCTTAATTCTTAAAAGATTATGGCAACGTCAAAATGTAACTTACTTGGAATAATATTGCACATATTTATAAAAATTAAAGAAATAAAAACTTAAAACTTACGCATTTCATAGAAACAGTTATAACTCAATACTTTAATCTTAAATATTAACTTCTTTCACTGCAAGGAGGCAAGGGCTTAATTTTCTCAAATATTTATCAACGATGTTCATACCTATTCTGTAAGGGTTACACATTTATCTATAACCTCCGCTTTTACAGCAAAATAATGAAATGCACTCATGCAATATGATTAATTTTTCGAGTGGGAAATACTTAGTTGACTACCACTCGTGATGATAATTTTCTGTGATAATTTTATTTTGCTTCAAAGCTATACTTCGTGGTATGAGATAATTATTTATTGAGCTCCTGTTTTGAAATAATTATCACGACAAGAAACATACGCTAAACTCAATGGAATTATCAGAAAACTTTCAGCACTTGTAGTATTATTAGTGTTGATAATTCTTTATCTAATTCTGGCGTTATGCAAGAAGCTGGACCATCTCTTTTTTCTGTTATAAAACTCCCTTCATAAAGTTAGAAATGAATACTATGGTTGTTATTTAGACTAGAATAAAGGCAATGCACTAGCATTTGGAAGACACGTAGTGTTATTTGGCTGAACTAAAGATGTTAACACTTGAAATTCTGATAAGTGAGATAAAAGACAATGATGTAAAAATAAACGAGTCTAAAACTAAATGTATGAAATTATTATGGTAAAATAATGATAAAAAGTATTTGAAATAGATGACTGCAAATTTAAAAAAGCGTTGACCTATTAAATCTGTATCACGAGTAGAGTGTGTTAGCGACGATATTGCCGGACTGCTAAAATTTCAAACTTAATTTTTTAATTAACCGTGGATTTAATCACAAAACGTAATAGGCCTATAGGTTTTTTCTTCATTTACGTGTACCCTATCGTCCCTTTGAATCTGCAATATTATTTGACTTCTAACCTGTATATACTTATATATTCAAATATGGCAAGAAAAATAATCGACGCATAAAATTGAAACTTTTTTGTCTGAAATACTCTCCATAAAATGAAAGCAAGTAGTATGTGGTAGATATATTAGTGAGATAGTAATTTGTTGATTCTTGGAGCGATCTTAATTCGCCATAGTTAAAAATACTAAAAACTCAATAATGTGAATAAATAATTACATCATAAAACTGAAATTGCATAATTAATATATCAATACATTTAGTAGTGTCTGGTAAAAATTTCAGGAAGATACGTTAAAATTTGTAAGATTTTCATATTTCAGGACAGACCCCTTAAGATAAATGTGAAGTATAAACACATGCTACGATTGTATTGCTACATAAAAGACCATCTTAAGCCCTGTAATATTGAAAGAGTCTTCTTCAGATCCTTATAGCTTTCCTTCCATCTGAATGAATATGTAATAAAATGGAAGGATAACATAATTTATTTGCAATTCTTCGACATTTACTGAAAGACTACACCGCTGAGAAAAGATTTTCTCTTCCGTGTTATTGTTTTGTACCTATATATTTCACCCTCCCCCCAATATAGAGGACTCTCAAAAGGATTCCGTGTAGAGGGTTGCGTCCTTTCCAGTTCAGATGGATTTTCTTTTGATAGCCGCAATTTTCTGGATGGCTCTTGCTCAGTATGTTATAAATCAAAATATATCTTATCAGAGGGTAGGGAGTAAAGTATGAATCTGCGGGATAAATTCTGATCTTCAGTCAGAGAAACAGAGAAATTGGACGAAACCTTCCTTCCTTGTGAAAACTTCTACATTCTGCGTCAGTTCATAGTCAGTATGTATGCATGGAAATAGCCATATTGTAGAAAGATTTACAAAGTGCTGTATCGTTTGAATTTGCCTGTGGTGGATAATAACTGAAATAACTGCAAAAAAAATCTGTTCCTCCATTCACTGTTTGAGTCGCTTAAGAAACTTCTTGCCCTAGCAACTAAAACTTACCCTAGTACAAACCCTAGTAATGCCGCATTTCGATTATTGTGCCGTTTTGTTAAGTGACCTAAGTTCTGAACTGTCAGTCAAGTTACAGCGAGTTCAGAATATGTGCGTCAGATACGTGTGCAACATCCGACGATATGATCACCGTCCTTCGCAAGTCTTTCGTGACTCCGACTTAAGGAACGTAGAACTTTACACTCTTTGTCTTTACTCTTTCGAATTCTGTACACTTCAACACCAAATTACCTTTCGTCTCGTTTCTCTTATCTATACTCTAACCACGAGGTAAATACCAGATCACTTATCTGTGGCGCGTTATGTATACCTCTTCGTAGAACATCTCGTTATTCGTCATCTTTTACAGTATCCACCTCGCGACAATGGAATTCCCTGTCACAAATATTAGGGGCTGCAAGACAATTAACACTTTTAAAAACAGCTTAAAAGATAACCTTCTTAGCATTTCACTCCAATCATACTGACTTAAACTATCACTGTCTACATTGTTACTCTTTCCTTTAGACATGCATCCTGATAGTGCTGTATTTTCAAAATTGTCTCATAGTAATCTCTTTCCATTATCTAACATTACTTGAAATATATTAACATTTTATTTATTTTAGCTTAATTATGGTACATAGTTTGTATTCCATTGTTTAATCAATAGTTCATAGTATTTTGTTGTTTAATTCGTAAATAACTCTTGTATACATGTAGCTCTTATCTAAATCAAATTGTTGAATTCTTTGTAAGTTCATGCATATGTATATAGGCTATTCTTTTTGCTGGTTGAGTGCAAGAGAAGGCCTTACAGCCTTAACTCTGCCAGCTGAAATAAATTATTACTATTATTATTATTATTATTATTATTATTATTACTATTATTAACTCAGTTTAGTGGGAATTCATGAGGTACTCCCGTTTACCATAACATCATTCTAACATTACTCCATAATTTTAATAACATATCAGAAACGAGGAGGCCCAACGTCTCAGTTGCTAAAGGAAGTGGCTACGGACAGGAAGATCCTGGGTTAAATCCATTATGACGGCGGGAATTTTTCATTGCGAAAGTTTCCATAACGGTCCCGAGGACCATTCAGCTTGGTGCCAAATTAAGAACCGGCTTTTTTCCGTATTAAAATGCGCTCGGAGAGCGTCTTGACGACACCATTTCATTCCAGTTCCGAGGTAATGAAAGCACGGAGCTCTACCTCCATGACCTATATACTCCCCACTGGAGTGTCTTTACATCAGAAGTAAGGTGAAATGTCCAATACGATCAAAAACTGCATTAGTTGTCATATTACCCATAATCAAGTTGAAGATTTAATTAATATATTAAGTAAAAAATAATGGGAATCAGCTATAGCTAAAACTTTATAAAGGAGGACAAACAGATATAATCTTAAAATTCTACAAGTTTATAGCAGTCTCAGTGAAATTTTGACATTCTGAAAAGGAGATTGGAGTAAAATTCAACCAGGAAAGATAAAATATCTGAGAACCATCACGGAATGTTTGAAATGATACAAAATTTTAAATTAAAATTTCTGTAACGAGCTCAACTAATAACATGTTTTCTAAATCTCATTATGGATTCAGATCTAATTTTAATACAACCAAAGCTGTTATTAGTTTTATTAGTTATATTTTAGAAGCTCTCGAGGACCATAAACTACATTATGTGATATAAATAAGGCCTTCGACTGTGTTTCGCATGTTATATTAGAAAAATTACAATATTATGGTATTAGATGCAATGAATTAAAATTACTTGTGTCTTATTTTAGTAACCGTCAGCAGTGTGTCTTCATTGATAGCAATAAATCTAAGCTCATGAATGTAAAATATGGTGTGCCTCAAGTATCAGTGTTAGGTCCTATTTTATTTTTAATAATGGTTAAAGATTTGATGTGCAATGTCTCTGCTTATTCTGTGGTATTCGCTGATGACGCCACTTTCTTGACAAGTCAAAGTGATATTAATGAATTGAAAACTCTTACTAATTCCGTTTTTAATAAAGCCAAGAAATGGTTTAGTTCTAATAAATTTATTTTAAATGAAAGTAAAATTGCATCTTTCTTATTTAGTAGTACAGTCATGGAAAAAAATAATTTTAAGCTTCTTGGTATTACTGTGCACAGCACACTTACTTGGGCAGACCATGTTGATTCTGTTTGTAAGAAATCGTCTATCATCTGATATTTTCCTCTGCCCCGAGCGCAACTCCGGATCGGTAGGCAAGCTCCTTAGCCAGTGGCTGAGTCTCGCTTGGGCTGATTACCTTGTGTTTTTTCGGTGGTTTTCCCTAACAGTGAGGCAAATGTCAGGTAATCTGCGATCGTGAGTTCTACAATATTAAAGCGGCACGACACACGTTAACTACAGAAAAAATTCTTACTATGAGCAGGGGCTAATTTCGGAATGTCGTTTCATAAAAAACTGTATATTGCATGTCCTACATTAATTACTCCTGTTATCATATATCAATATCCTTCATTTTTACACCGAAACAAAAAGAAAAAATATTCAAACCATACAGAACTGTAGTTTCATTCCCGAAATTGAGTCGTGTTCTACGGGCTTCTGTATTGCAAATAAAGTGCAGGATTTTCAGGATGTTTTATGTTAATTTCTTTTTCAAAGAAGCATTTCGTTACTATGTGTTCTTTTTAAGTGTGTTGAAATTGTCTTAGGTCCAGCTGAGATATTTGTAATTAGGCCTAATTCCATTGCTTATAACATTTAAACACGTGAATTATTTCACATTATTTGCACCATCGAACAGCTCGCTCATTCTTAACTCTTCCTCAGATATTATGTCACCCCTTTGGCTAAGAACCGGTTCCGCGTGCTTGAAATATGTACGTAGTTTCAGTCTCGAAGAGTGCAGGAATTTGTGCATTACTAGTCTAGAGTAAGGAGAAAGCTAAGCGATATTTTTCAATTGCTATTTACCTGCTAATCAAAATATTTTGGCTTGTTTTTCAAACACTCTGTCACTCTGCAAACCAAGCTTTCAGGTATAACTCCCTGTGAAGTTTATTTGAATGATTTTGAGGGAAAAATTGTTCCGGGGCCTAGTATCGAACCCGGGACCTTTGGTTAAACGTACCAACGCTCTACCAACTGAGCTACTGGGGAACTCTACCCGACACCGATCCAACTTTTCCCTCTATATCCACAGAACTCAAAGTGGGCTGACAACCGTCAAGCAACCAACATTGAGTGCACACTAACTCTGTGTGACTTAAATTGTGGTGTTCTGTTAACGAAGAGTGACGTGTATTATGCAAATCAAGCTTTCAGGTATAACTCCCTGTAAAGTTGATTTGAATAATTTTGAGGGAAAAATTTTTCCGGGGCCGGGTATCGAACCCGGGACCTTTGGTTAAACGTACCAACGCTCTACCAACTGAGCTACTCGGGAACTCTAACCGACACCGATCCAACTTTTCCCTCTATATCCACAGACCTCAAAATGGGCTGACAACCGTCGAGCAACCAACATTGAGTGCACACTAACTCCGTGTGACTTAAATTGTGGTGTTCAGTTAACGAACAGTGATGTGTATTATGCAAATCAAGCTTTGAGGTATAACTCCCTGTAAAGTTGATTTGAATAATTTTGAGGGAAAAATTGTTCCGGGGCCGGGTATCGAACAACAATTTAAGTCACACAGAGTTAGTGTGCACTCAATGTTGGTTGCTTGACGGTTGTCAGCCCACTTTGAGGTCTGTGGATATAGAGGGAAAAGTTGGATCGGTGTCTGGTAGAGTTCCCGGGTAGCTCAGTTAGTAGAGCGTTGGTACGTTTAAACAAAGCCCCGTTTTCGATACCCGGCTCGGGAAAAATTTTTCCCTCAAAATTACTCTGTCACTCTGTCTAAAAAATATATCGTTTATATCACTATATTCAGCTAACGAATAGAATGATCTTACAATAAATCGATTTCACGTATTCGTAATGTCAATGCGAATCTTAAACTAATTAACCGAATTACGACTTTCGCTTACATAAAGCAGAACGGCTCTTTCTTTTTATAGCTCATAAAAGGATACCTCATACATTCTGTTCATAAAAGGCTTCTTTCGAGACAGAAAACAAGACAATGGCTATGATCTCTTAGTGTGTATATATTCACCTTTAAGCTGTTTCAACTACGCACAAATTAGGTTTCGTTACAAAGGGATTTGGCAAAATATCAAGTCGCACTTGGGTAATTATTTTTATAGATTGCAAAGAGCAGTCAGAAAGGCGAATTCAAGCTACTTGCCACGCTCATTGTTACTACTATCCTTTTATTAATTAATATTGCATTTTCTCCACTGAGCTCTTAAAGAATTAAGAAGCGTTGAAGTGAAACAACATTTTCATTCTTATTGCCATACATTTACAAAGAGATTGGAACAAACAATCGCTGAGATTTCTGGTAGACTGAATAAAGTATACTGTCAAAACGCATCAAAGCAAAATATACTTATCTACAGTTATAAATCAAACTTGAGGCGAGATCTTGGTTCAACTGTTAAGTCGCGTATTTCAGTCAATAATTGGACGTCATACACTTATTTCCTATTGGATTTACAGGACAACATTTATATTAAGTTGCATGGAGTGACTAAAAACAAACAAACAAATAAACAATAAATAAATAAATAAATTAATTAATTAATTAAAAATACATTAAAAAAACAATTAAAGAAATAAATAAATAAGTAAATAAGTAAATAAATAAGTAAATAAGTAAATAAATAAATTACTAAATAAATAAGTAAATAAATAAATAAGTAAATAAATAAATAAATAAATAAATGAATAAGTAAATAAATTAATGAATTAATTAATTAAGTAAAAAAAATAAATTAAGTAAATTAAATAAATAAATTAGAGAAATAAATAAATAAGTAAATAAGTAAATAAATAAGTAAATAAGTAAATAACTAAATTAAAAAAAATACTAAATAAATAAGTAAATAAATAAATAATTAAATAAGTAAATAAATAAATAATCTAATAAATAAGTAAATAAATAAGTAAATAATTAAATAAGTAAATAAATAAGTAAATAAATAAGTAAGTAAATAAATAAACAAATAAATAAATAAATAAATAACTGTAATTTTGTAAGTACGCATTTTTTGTGTCTCCTGAAAATTTTATTTCATGTAACAATTTAACGTTTTGATTAGTTGTTCCTCATAATTATATTGAAATTTTTATCACTACAATTCAAGTATTTACTTAAAATTTCGCAGGAACAAATTTTCATACAATGCTCTGAATATTCTTAATTTTTTTTTTCGATTATCAACTCCTATTTCATGTGAGTTATATCACTGTGAATTGTTGTGAATATTTTGTACTTTCGTGTTTTTAATTTTGTTTTCTAATATTGTTTTGAATTTCCTCTGCCAGTAGGGTAATTGCACTAATGCTCCATTGTACTTACAGATATTTTTCCTCATCTCACTAACTCATGTAACTTCAAGATGACCTGAAATAATGCCTCATTACCAACTTTTAATTGAATACCTTGTTAAAAAATTAACATTCAATCAAGTTTAGTTGGGCTATATTTTCGTAACCTCAGAACGAGATGCCTGATTTAAATAACTTAACCGCATATCATAATTAATTACGAAGATATGGGGCTATGATTTCCTGGTGACATAATAGAAAAATAAATGATGCAACGTTGCCGCTTGTATCATTTTATTCACTGAGCTCCAGTTTGTATCTATTACAGTAAAGTTCTTGTCAGCTACCTTGCCGTCAGTTAATGAAGGATGGCTCGTCGTGGAACTTTGTTCTTGTGTACGAACTTTGGCAATCGTGCTGGAAGTGAGAAATCTGAAAGCTCATACAATGTAGACAACTTTTACAAGGCAAATACTGTGAACGAATATAAATTCTGATTCTTTGACCGGAAATTTAATATATTGATTTCCATATGCTATGAAAGTTTGGTGCATGCAAGCCAGACGGAACGTGCTGACATTCTAGTGAGATTGTGTTCCAGGCACGTCAAGAGTTTTGAAAAAATGACACACAATTTTTATGACTTCACTGCCAAAAGCAATGGAACTTACTCTCATAAAATCTGCAAATTATATTATTATCACACTGATATTTATCGAATAGTTCATCGGAATTAGAGTATAGTTAGCTATTTATCACAGTGAATTTATCAACCAACCAATCCATTATCAATGTGTGAATGAATGAATAAATCTACATCTGTACTAATAATAAATCTGTAGCCGAAATTTTTCTGGTAATTTTTGACCTTTCAAAAATAATTGGTCTTAACATATATAATTAACCGCCCTGAAACCGAAAATCGCTTTTTTGAAATTTTTTTTTGTGTGTCTGTCTGTATGTTTGTTACCTTTTCACGCGATAATGGCTGAACCGATTTATATGAAAATTTGAATATAAATTAAGTTCGTTGTAACTTAGAATTTAGGCTATATGGCATTCAAAATATTTTATTTAAAAGGGGGGTTATAAGGGGGCTTGAATTAAATAAATCGAAATATCTCCCTTATTATTAATTTTCGTGAAAAATATTACATAACAAATGTTTCTTTAAAAATAATTTCCGATAAGTTTTATTCCATGCAAAGTTTGATAGGACTGATATTTAATGAGATAAATGAGTTTAAAAATTGCAATGACAACGCTATCTAAGGCGGTGTAATGAAATAAAAAACAAATGACTTCGTCATATATAAGGGGCCTTGGACAACAGCAATCGAAACCTGTGAAACATACGGTAGCCTACAGAGAATGTTTCTATGTTTGTATGAAGTAATATCGGAAGCTAAATTAACCGATTTATATAATTAATTATTAATTCACCATTGGAAATTTTAGTTTCTCTAAATGGACGTAATGCTATAATGTTATTACAGTAACTTCTAAGAGAATCGAGGACAGGTAAGATTAAAATAGCTTCTTATGCACAGAAAACTTGATAGGCATTAGTTTCCTGTATTTCCTAAAATAATTTTTATGACCAAATGAGTGGTCTCTGGATCAAAATAATCGCATTTTAATTTTTTTGATACAATTTAAATTAAGTAACATAATAAAAGATTTATCCTTGTATCAAATACGTTCCCTGGATCAAATGTCCTATTTTAATTATGTAATTACTTTATATTTATTTCTAACGGGTGTAGCGGAGCGCACGGGTACGGCTAGTAAATAAATAAACAAACAAACAAACAAACAAATGAATGAACAAATGAATGAACAAATAAATGAACAAATGAATGAACAAATGAATGAACAAATGAATGAACAAATAAATGAACAAATAAATGAACAAAAAAATAAATAAATAAATAAGTAAATAAGTACATAAGTAAATACGTAAATAAGTAAATAAATAAATAAACAAATAAAAAAATAAATAAATAAATAAATAAATAAATCACTTGAGGAATCAATCACGTACACTCACTTTAACATACGATCCCTTACATCAGTGGTCGTCAGCATATGGCGAAATGGGTAAAGGGTATGGAGTGTCTCGGAATATGCACTGTTGTGCAGAAGGGAGAGGGGGAGAGAGAGGGAGAGAGAAAGATAGAGCATACCCGCCAGCAGCCACAGATGCACGACAGTACAATGTTTATCAGCTGTTAATAGACGCTACCCCGAGGGCGCACTGTGCTGATGACCGCTACCTTACACATTCACTCAATCACAGTCAACCTACCAACCAAACAAACGATCATCAAAGGAATGAACAAATGAATGAATGAGTGAAGCAATCACTCTATCATTTCATGTACCAATCAATCAATTCATCAACCAAAAACATATTTATTTTATCATAACACTAAGTTTATTTATTCACCCGTAGCTTCCCTGATACATTAGCTCACAGTCAACTTATCAACTAACGAAGCGATGAGTAAATTAACAAAGAAATTAATCGATCGATTACTGATAAATCGATTATGTACACTCACTTTCACAACAATAATGACGTTTACTGATTCGTAAGTTCGTTTACACATTTAGTCAATCATAGTGAACCAATCAATCAAACCAACCAATCGATCATCAATGAGAGAATAAGTAAATAAATAAATAAATAAATAATAAATGTATAAATAAATCAATCAATCAACAAATAAATAAATCAATCAATCAAATGATAAATCAACCAATTACACTCACTTTATCATAAGAGTAATATCATTTATTCACCACTCACACGTTTCCTCACACATTCACTCAAACGCAATCAACCAATCAGTCGATAATCAATGAGTGAATGAATGAATTAATTCAATAATTAATCACTTACAGTCACATTATAATTGAATTAAAGTACATTCATTTATTCACTCTACGTTCCCTTACACGTTCACTCATCCACAATCAACTAACCAACCAATCGATTATCAATGAAAGCATGAATGAATGAATGAATGAATTAATTAATTAATCTTTAAGGGCCGTTTCATAGACAATCTTAGCGTGGGCTTCCGGTGGATGATCAGCGAACTAACGTTCCTTGTATTCATAAACCAGTGTTAGCGATGTGACATGATATGATATGATGTGATATATGATATGATATGATATGATATGATATGATATGATATGATATGATATATGATATGATATGGTATGATATGATATGGTATGATATGATATATGATATGATATGATATTTTATTTTATTTATTTTTATTTTGCTAACGATTGAAACATAAAATATAATATATACAGAAAAACTTGAGCTCACCCCTGAAAGAGTACAACTCGTGCTCAGGGGCGGATTCCAGAATTGAAATTAATAAGTATACAATACAAATTTGTCTTATGTCTACTATGCAATTATAATATACAGATTTAAATTTACAGTTTTTCAATTTTTATAAAATCCATACATAACTTTTTAAATTTAATACTAGAACTATTAGAATTGACAACATTAGGATATTTAAATATAAATTTGTTATATATTCTTGGGCCTAAATTACTACTACTAATACCGTAACAGTGTTGCATTTTTGTTCAAACAATTTTAAAGAATTCATACCTTTTGTTTCATAACTATGAGAATACAATTCAAAATTATTTCGATTTTTATGTATGAATTTTATTAATACAATATAATAAATTTGTCTTATGTTAAGTACATTAAAGTCCAAAAACCATTAAAGCCATATATGATATGATATATGATATGATATGATATGATATGATGTGATATGTTTTTATATGATATATGATATGATATCATACGATATGATACATGATATGATATGATATATGATATGATATCATACGATATGATATGATATGATATGATATGATATATGATATGACATCATACATGATATATGATACATGATATGATATCATACGATATGATATATGATATGATACATGATATGATATTATATGATATATGATATGAATCCTGTACAAGTAACCAGTCGATAGCCGGGGTTAGTTTAGCACGCTCGTAGCGCGGGTTAGCGAAATGTCTATGAATAGCACCCTTAGTATCTTACTCTCATTTTCTAGAAACAGGCGGTTCACTTATTCACTCGTATATTCGGTCACATATTGACTCTATCACAGTCAGTCAGTTAACCAACGAATAATTCAAACTGAATGAATCAAAGAGAATCTGTCACTCGCTCCCATCTTGACACAATAGCACAGTCTATATATAGTCACGAAGCTTCATACGTAGTAAATATGCATCCGTATATAGTTGCTAACCACTAGGATCGCTACTATCGCCTCATCACAGACAATGCTAAACAGTACCTGCACAGTCTATTGTTCCTGGCACCCTCACAACTCAAGCTTCGTGACTGAATATTCTAGACTCTGGTAATAGCTAGAGGGCCGGCTGAACCATGAGAGTGATTCCCATGTTTCCTGGAATGGTATTTTGGTCATTCACAAAAAAAATGGCATTTCCTCGTCGCTGTTCATCAACTTTTATCAATGGCGAGCGCTCCGAAGACCGAGAGGCTTCACCGAGGATTATTTTGGTGCGGTTGTGCCATGTGCACCTCTGCTTTGCTTCTCGTCGGCCGCAATAAATCATTCGACTGCTTGCTTACGTGATAGGGGAAGACTAAAAATATCAAACTGATGTGGAGCACTTGGACGCCCAGTAACCCGAGTCAGCACCATGTCATAAAACACGTGTAATTATATGCAGCCTTTCTCCACCGCGTTGGGTTTCAATAGTATTTTCCGCGTGAATGCTGGCTTACACAGAAAAATTGCCCATGTCCTTCATTGCTTCTCTGAGCACAAGGCCAATATTTCACATTCTTCTATATAATTCCCCTCAGCACCGTTCTTCATTAAGATTTTTCAATAGAGAGATAGATGTGGATTTATTCCACAGTTACAGATGTGCACGTGCACTGGATTTAAAGGTCAATTCTCAGTATGTCATTCTCAGAATTTACCTTTAAGTGCAATGCACGTGTCTCTTGCCTCCAAGTGCTTTGCAAAACATGCCTTACTTAGTAGGTTGCCTCCTCTCACCTTCAATTCATATCCAACCGTCTCTATAACACACATAGTTTAATATATGAGTGGCATATGAAAAACACTTAGCTCCACTTGCATAAGCGCCATATTGTTCTTGCGCCATCTGAAAGTTTTTGCTCCACTAAGTCATATAAATTCAAGAACACTGTTTTAGGTTGGTACCACGTAAGACAGTGATGTCAACTGATGCCCATAGGAGCAAGCACACGCTTTAGAGCCCAAGAGAGCCTGAGAGCTTTACAGCGGAAAGGAAAGAGACAGACGAAAGAGGTAGTATATGCCGCTTGGTCGAGCTATATACAGGGACATCACTTCAATTTTACTTCAATTTTTATTGTACCTGAGTTTTTGAATGTACTTCACTCCCACCCCTTCTACTAATGAAGTTCAACCGTCCTCCACACAGATCTAAGACCGCATATACAGTCACAGTAGCCTTACGGTCATAGTAAACAGTACGTTCCAAAAATATGTTCGCGTTTTCCAGTGACGAAAGAGCTTTCAATATTGCATCATTTTCCATTTGCTTACGTCGCATCCCGGTGTCCCCCACCTGCTTCTATTCGCCTCTCTGTAAATGCTAGTGGCTGGACTGTCTTAGCTCTTTTCTGGGAACATTAATTTCTGTTAGGATTTGGACGTCTACGTAATATTATCACCATACAATTGTTTAAAATAATTTAAATAAAAGGGCCTCGTTAAGTAATTAACTGCCACGTGATTTCCCCCCTTTCTATGACGCTGCGACGTAACTACTTGGACGGAGAATAGATAGTATGTCTTAGCAATTTTATTTTTTCGGATCGGGCAGAAGTGCAGATTGAATTTACAGCACGTAAGGTCTCTTTTATACAGTAGGTACAGAATTATTTCAACATGAGTTACTGATACGAAGTACGAACCTGGTAATTGGAATTACGTACAATAGTTTATAGTGCGATAATATGCACATTAGAGCTGAAGAATGTATCGAAATGAACGGCCACCATTTTCAAAATTGTGTTTAAATATCCATATTATGATTATTTTTCAATTCAACTTCATTCTCTATAGTGTACGTAATGTGTTGTAGATAGTATAATATACACTGCATGATGAATACGTCCGCATGGAAATTTCAGTTCGTGAGTTAAAACAGTCATTGTTAATACTGTACTGAATTTTTATTAAACGAAAACCCAATGAAAATTATAAAACACAAAATCGCGATATTTCCTGGTTTACGTAATTGGATGAACTACTTTTCTTCCCTCCTATACCTAGTAAAGTGAGTTGTTTGTATATTACGCCAGTATCTTCGAACTTCAGTCGTGGAAGGAGGTAGCAAACGGTGTTTCCGGTTCTTAATCGTTGATCCAAAGGTATAGCCAGGTTAATATTAGAAATGTTAGTAAAAATAAAATGATGTCCCTGTAGTATATGCCGCTTGGTCGAGCTATATACAGGGATGGCCAGCACTGATTCAATGGCTAAAGGGATGAGAACTTATTAAAACTGTATCCATGTTAATTTTTAGATTTGTCTGAGAAGTATAAGTGAATTATAAGAATGTAAGTTTTGATTTTAATGTTCATTTTTCACAAGTTTGCTTTTTTATTCAAAGGGAATATTTTCTCTACTTTTTTTTTTACAGAAAAGTGAAATTTCCAGATATTTTTGTTTAGTAGCCTTACAGGTACTAAAAAAAATTTGTCGTAAATACGTATTATTGAAAATTGTGTATTAAAATGTTTGAAAATATTCGCATGGAAAATGTTTGTAAGGAAATGAATTAACAAAGCAAATAATGTTTCATCACAAACAAAATATATATGCCTATGTGTTGGTAAAACGTCAGCTCTATAGCTTCAGCAGATTTCGAGATATTTTAATATTCTGATAATAGAAAGTTGCGCATCAATATCACCTAAAAGCACAATGCAAAAAGAGTTTTATTATGTAATATTAGTTACATTTAAAAACATATAATTAGACAATTTGCTTTGTACTATAATATTGTTTTGATTACTTTTATAAGGCTGAAGATACCATCAATATCAATTTCAACTTATCATGTCATATTCAGTGTCTTTCTTTGGGATAACACTTTCTTTATGAATGATGTGTTTAATTCACTTAGTACAGTATAGTTGTAGTTATTATGGAATTTTGTGTGAATATTGCTTCGTTACTCTTTATTATGTTATTAACGTTTAAAACACAACTGAAATATTAGGCTAAGAAATATGTCTTAGTACTTTTGTTTTACAGACGACATAGAAAATACCAACCAGGAAGAAGCCATATAAAATAATGACATAAAACTTCACGTTCCCTTTGAAGTTTGTGCACCACTGTTTTCTTAATCCAACAGGCTGCTTATTCCTCCTAGCATACCTAGCGCTTAATGCCCGCGCACGACGTCAAGGTCAGAAAATTGCGCTTGCTTTGACATCAGTGACGTAAGATGTCGGAGCACAACTTTCCGTCCTACTTTCTCAGGCTGCGGACTGGCGCACCAATAAACGCATGGTGTGGTTAATAATTATGCTCTTATATTTTAATGTCGCAAACCACGTCGTGAAAAAAGTGAATTGATTTTTTTTTAACTAAGTGCAGTCATATGAGTCGTCTGTCTAAATAGAAAAAGTGCTTGTTCATTCTATTAATTTTCAAATAAGTTTCTGTTTGAATGTCTTTTTTAAACTCAAATTATTTTAAAATCTCAGATTGTGAGCTGTAAAATAAAGCGTTGAATTTTCTATGAAAGGCCTCACATGCGCTGGTTGTGTGAGTGATTACAGACGACTGCTTGGCCCATATTGTAGGAGGGAATGCGGCAGTGGCGGCTGATTGGCTGAGGCAAGTGAGGCAGGAACTCAGTCATTTGACTTAATTGAACTTAAATTTTGGAACTTTATGTAATATATTAGTTATCTGAATGAAGCATACAGTACTTGAAAACTTTGTAATGTATTTAGATCTGCTTTGCAATAAAATTTGTTTCTGAGGCCTGATACATTTTGCATTCTGGCTTCTGCATTTCGTATGTTTTCGCAGGCTTTGAGGTTGGACTTGAAAAGCTGGAAATGAGGCACAATTCTTCTGGCCTCATGGCCTGGTAAGCTTCAACTTCTCCCAGCCTATGACCGGTCTCAAGAAAGGGAGGGGATGAGAATATCAGTGGTGACTCGTCTTCTCAAAAGCCATAAATAATACAAAAATTCTCACTGTGTAACAGGCGTGAGCCCACACTGTTCTCTCCCCTTATATCTCAATTTATTACTTATGAGAGGATGTCTTACTATTGTACTTCGTAGCACAATGGTGGTCTAGTGTTGCTTTTCTTTTCGGGAAAATAGAAACAGATGCGAGAAAAAGATGATACAATTAATACGTTGATAGAATATCTTTTTTTCGAGAATAAATAATATTTAAAGAACGGAAGTTTTAAATAAAGGGATACCTACGCGATCACCAATTTCTTTTCTTAGAAAAAGTAATGTTAAAACGCGAGCTTTCAATGCATCTTCGTATGGTCAACATAAATGGTTATGTGGTGCGAAATAAAATTTGTTGGCTGTGCTTGTTGATATCGGGGGGAGGGGAAGAGCAGTGAGTATATCTATGGCTTCAGCAACCTAAAAAATATTGCCAGGGGAATTTCAACACACATTTCTTCAACTGAGCACAATATGCATAGCTTCATAACAATAAAACCGTCACTGAATAAACTCAGAATATAGTAATTTATTTGGTCAGTGACATTTTTCGTTAATAATAATAATAATAATAATAATAATAATAATAATAATAATAATAATAATAATAATAATAATAATAACAATTAATATCACGAATAATAAACATTTTGTATGGGAGATATCCTACTTAAACTAGTTACATCAGGTCTCAACGAGAATTTCGGGCACCAGCCGCTACTGGAATGCGGCCTTGTCAGGTATGTAGTAGGCCCTAATCTACAAGATAGTCGCTAAACTGTTCAATTTTTGGGAAAGTTGACTTAATCTCAGTCACGTCAAAAACAATACAATCACCTATTTCTTGTGAAGATAAATAGGACGAATTGTCTTTGAAAGAGAGGTACTAGGTGCATTTGTGCACGTCACCAGATTTCGTTTGCGATCTCTTCCAACTTTACAAAGAAACGACATATTCAGACGGAATATCGTTGGCTCAAACTCATTCCCCTAATACAGCCGTGGCGAAAATGTAATCGTGCGCCGAGCCACTGTGTAACCTGCAACGTTCATAGCACCTATGGAGGGAGGCGGACACCCGAAGGGGAAGTGAAGCAATTGTCTGACTTGTTAACGGATTTTCATTTTCCTTACGTGAAGCACTTAAATATAATTTTATACAGTATAAGGTTCCGAACTAAAGTTTAGTACGTGTAACGAAGAAAGAAATGAATAAGAAAACATAGGACACATCACAACCTAAAATTAACTGTCTTCAGAATGTTTCTGCGACAGAGTTTGAAAATCAGGAATTTATGTCACTTACTGTCAGTCGTGGCTGATCACGAAGGTATTTGCCTGTCAGTCGTGATCTAAATTTGGTTTTTACTGTTTTCATTGTTGAAAATAATTTTTCACAAACGTAAGTTGCAGCGAACATGGCTTCAACGGAGCAAGCGAAAGAACGAAGCTTCGGATATTTAATTTTTGACAAGGATTTGAAAAGTTCAACATTTGCCAAGTCCTTACAATCATCTAGCTTTCTTCTAACATCAATTTGTAAGTAAATCTGTGAGTGTAAATTGAAGATCTAACCGTATTATTCGTACATCTGCTGAAAAAGGATCAATGTACAGAGCTGATGATGATGATGATGATAATAATAATAATAATAATAATAATAATAATAATAATAATAATAATAACAACCTTTTAATCTTTCATGAGTGACATGTACAGTAGTATAATGCCGTTTTATGTTATACATCCGTTTCCTAGTAATGATTGTGAACAAATCATACATTTAATATTCTCATCATATTGGCAGCAAAAAAATGCATCCTCCCATCCTACTTGAAACTTTCGTTTTTGTAGAGGTACATGGCTTCGAGGGAGACATTGCGACGATACGCCACTCGCAGGTCAGAGACAAATATTTTTTTTTTAAATAGAGGTACATGGCTTCGAGGGAGACATTGCGACGATACGCCACTCGCAGGTCAGAGACAAATACGAATGCAACGTCCACACCCGGGTTCGAATCCCGGTCGGGGCAAGTTACCTGGTTGAGGTTTTTTCCGGGGTTTTCCCTCAACCCAGTACGAGCAAATGCTGGGTAACTTTCGGTGCTGGACCCCGGACTCATTTCACCGGCATTATCACCTTCATATCATTCAGACGCTAAATAACCTAGATGTTGATACAGCGTCGTAAAATAACCAAATAAAATAAAAATACAAATGGAACGCAGTTTGACTCCAGTGAGTGAGAGGGAGGGGGTTGGGGGAGGTAGGAAGCAAGAGAAAAGCACAGCTGTCATTGCGAGCCACAATGTGCTCCCGAGCCGCATTTTCGCCACGGCTGCCCTAATATATAACCGTATTCCTCAGTTACAAACAAACAACAAATCTGACCCAAGCACACTGCACCCTAATAATATTACAAAGTATTCTTAGATTCCCTTGCTGAAATATTGCTGTGAACACTAGATATTTGATCTCGGATAAACTATATCAGTCGTGGTAATATTAAATCAGATAAAGTGTATCGTGCACCCCATTGCGTGACGGAATGTAGTGAATATTCCTTAAATGTACCCTTCCTTCTGCGACTTCAGTGACGGCTCGAAAACTGATGCCGGGCTTACGTTACGCCCAGATCTATAAAATATTTGTGAATTATTTAATCCAACATATCACTTTTTCTTTCGCGGCACAGAAGTTATTTTTAAGATATATAGTACGCTGGCGAATTTATAAGAATAGTAGTGTAACTATAAAAAGTAAATAATTGAAAAATTAAATAATAATCCAGACAAATCACAAGCTATAATAATGGGCCACCAACGAGCATTAAACAAAATAGATCTAGCCACTCTTTCAAACACAAAAATTAATAATACTACAATTACATATAGTAAGACAGTAAAAAATTTAGGGATATATTTAGATTCAAATTTAAATTTTCAAAGTCAAGTGACCTACATATGTAAGAAAAAGTTTTCCATAATTCATTCCCTCAAACACTTAACCAACGTTTTACCTCTTAGCCTTAAAAAGAATCTGACCCAAACTTTAGTGATGCCCCACTTCGATTATTACGATTCTCTATTCACGAATCTAAATACTGATCTTGCCCATAGACTACAGCATGATGACAATATCTGCGTTCGTTTCGTTTGTAACATTAGAAAATTCGATCATGTAACACCGTCACTAGGATTGTTGTCTTGGAGTCCACTTAAAGAAAGAAGATTCTTCAACTCTCTCTTATTACTATTTAAAATCATCCACACCTCCACACCCTCTTACCTAGCATCTCGTTTTGTTTACCTTTCACTACCTCGAACCCGGAACATGTACCTTCTCTCTATTCCTCTGCACAGAACATCCTTCTACTCATCATCTTTCAGCATATCTATTCCACGCCTCTGGAATTCTCTCCCTGACCATGTCAGAGACTGTCGGACAATATCAAAATTCAAATTTAAATTAAAAACTCACATTCTAGTTCGTGGAATTGCTTGTTGAACACATGTCAGGTTGCGCAACTTCACCTTAACCCATGACATATAGTAAATACTGTATTTTAACTATGCTGTTGTAAAATTGAAAATTAATATGTAATGTATTTATTATTATTGTTATTATTATTGCTACTACTATTATTACCATTATTATTATTTTAATAGGTTATTTTACGACGCTTTATCAACATTTTAGGTTATTTAGCGTCTGAATGAGATGAAAGTGATAATACCGGTGTAATGAGACCGGGGTCCAACACCGAAAGTTACCCAACATTTGCTCATATTGGGTTGAGGGAAAACCCCGGAAAAAACCTCAACCAGGTAACTTGCCCCGACTGGGAATCGAACCCGGGCCACCTGGTTTTGCGGCTAGAAAGCTAACCTTTACTCCACATGTGTGGACTATTATTATTATTATTATTATTATTATTATTATTATTATTATTATTATTATTGTCAGTTGTCAATATCATCATTGCTATCTCTGTTTCCTTTCTTTTTTCTTGTATTAGCTCGATGAGAGCTCTATAGTGTTCTTTTGGCTCTGTTGTCCCTCTACAGGGCTTTAAATTAATTTGTATTATTTTCATCAGTGTTTTTATTTCTTTTTTGTATTTATATGTGCTATTTGGTAGGATGGAAGAGAAGGCCTTATGGCCTTAATACTGCCAGAGTAAATAAATAAATTATTATTATTAAATTATTATTAAATAAATTATTAAACAAGCCTACCATTGTAGAATAACTCTTCTCGGGTTCTCAGCCAGGTGAGTTGGAGATTTGCTTCCAAGCTTTCGATGGCTAGCTCTGTCATCTTATTCAGGGAATGAAGTGATGTGGCTGAGAACCCGAGAAGAGTTATTCTACATCAAACGCCGGGAAAGTCTCAAGTCATACAAGCCTACCATTTGTGAAGAAGTCCCTATGTTTTGCCAACGTAATTTTAAATTGAAACACACTAGCGTTCTTAAACGTATTCACCTCAAATAAATGTGCCAGAATTAAGCACGTTTATAAGAAAATTTGCACTATGTGCTGCCCTGGAATCAAGACTGTGTACAACTATTTATTATCAGTAATAAAGAATGACACTTCACCTCCTGTATCCTAGTACAAAAGCGATGGTTTAATCTTCGACAATATCAGTAGATAAAAACATTCTCGGTGTTCCCCGGTTTCCTTCAATTTCACAAAATTCGTTTTACCAAAATTCTTAACCTCATCCTACAGTTCCTCTTTTTCACATTATTACATCTCACAAAACACAGAATAAAGTGGCATAGGAATGTAAGTGGTATCAGATGACCAATAAGCGTCACTCATTAGGCAACTAAGTCAGGAGATAATGGGTTACGGTGGCCAGTTCCTTTCTCCCTTCGTTGCATACATGTATGTATGTATATATGTATTTATTTACACTGCAAGTGGGCAAGCACCCGGTGGCAGTGGTATACACAATATAAACAGTACACAATAAAATTACAATACACAATACAATTATACAATACACAATACAATAAGAATACACAATACAATTTAACACAATAATTACATATGTATAGGCCCTACATGAGTTTCAATAGTTTTTCACTTTACTCTCATCTCACTCACTGTAGTGGCACTATGACGCATTTCACTGACACTTTAGCACACATTTCACTGACACTATAGAACACATTTCATTTGCGCTATAAATTATCACTGATGGTAACTATTCACTGCACTGTAAAACCATAACTTCACTGACTGACCTCGCTTCACTGATACAACAGTTCAAATAAGACAGATAATTACACCCTTATGCATACTTGTAAACAGAACTACATTTAAGCTAAACATTTCTAGTCTAAGGCCCTCTTACACACTATTTTTTAAATAATTTACAATTCAAACCAAGGGAGTAACTCGTCAGGCTGAATAAATACATGTCATCTTGAAGAAATTAAATGTTAAATGTCACCTTAATTTTAATTTGCACTTTACACACAACTTTTTAAGTTATTCTTGAGTCTCCTTAAGGAAGGACTGCCCTCAAAGACCGCTGCAGGTAGGTCATTCCAATCATTTATAGTTCTATTTGAAAATGAGAATTTACCGACATCCGTTTTCTGTTTCTTACATTTGATTTTAAAATCATGATCGTTCCTACCATAGTACGTTGGCTTTTCTAATCGAGCCGTTATGTCTACTCATGCTTTCTGACCTAGATGTGCTCTATACAATGATGTTATTCTAGTTTTCCTACGTCTGTTTTCGATAGTTTCCCATTTAAGTTCTTTTATCGTATCGTTTCCATCTTCTCTTTTACCTTCACCAAATTTCGCTGCCCTATACTGGATTCTTTCTAACGAATTTACCTGATATATTGTATAGGGATCTCAACATGTAGTTCCGTATTCCATTAACGGTCGCACTAACTTTAGATATGCTATTTCCCTCGATTTGGAGCTAGCCTTTCTCAAGATTCTCATAATAAATTGACGTGCCTTCAATGCTTTACCCGTAACATTGTCAACGTGCTCTCCCCAAAGTTTGGAGTTTAAATACACTCCTAGGTATTTACAACATTGTTCTTGCAGAATTACAACACCACTGAATTCGTAATTAAGACTAGTTTCCTCTCGGGTTTTACAAAATGTTATAGATTTACTTTTAGAACCATTTATTTTCATCCTATGTATTAACTTTTTTTTTTTTTTTACAATTCATTTTTCTATATCAATATGCCTGGTAAATTATTAATAAGTATTTAATGAATTTCAATCTTAAGGCATATAAACTTGCATTAACGCCCAGTTATAAATTTTATTCAAGTCTGTTTGAATAGCATCCACACCTGAGTTATTTCTAATCTTTCTATAGATAATGCAGTTGTCTGCATCGCTGACTAGCTACATATTTCACTAATCAGACTGCAGATTCATACAAACAATTGTTCTTCCTCGACACATATCGTCTAGTGAGGGTTACTGCCTAATAATTAAAGATAGGAATTTACCGACAGAGCTACAAGGTTAGGTAAGCATAAAGTATTCGTTGTTGAAAGAGAAAGTGAGAGTAGCTAACAATGCAGGTGCATGAGTACCTATTAGGGAACTCTGCCGTGGTATAAGCAGGGCGAGACTGTAGCTTTATGTCAGGGTGCGTCAAGTGAGTACACTCTCGTGCGTACGTACAAACCCTCAAGCCCTGGCATACGGCTGCGGGCAAGGGTAGCTGCTTCCACAGTGGCGGAGCTAAGAACTTGTATGTGAACCAAATTTATGATAAGAATATAAATTAATTTAAGCTTTTAATTGAAGCACACCTTTCACTGTTAATTGCACTATACTGAAAACAATACGCTATACAATTTGGTACAATTAACTAACTATATACGACATAAATGTTTGTATGTTTGCACAACAATGAAACAAAACAAAATACTGTATACACTTTTATACAGATTAACATACTACGAAATAAAACTGTTCACTGTTTGTCTTCTTCTCAGTGCTATACAGTTCAATTAACAAAATAAAACAACAGTACAAACGTTGTTATTCAAATCTCTAATAATAGTACTTTTTCTTATACATCAGAGATCCGCGGAGATTTTTACAATTTTCTGTTAGTAAGCAGTTTTTCAATTCGTGAAGCTATTGTTTAGTACCACCAAATTGCAAACATGCCTTCAAGTGTTCGTTACTTAATTGGCTTCTGTGACGTGACTTTGTAAACTTCATTAAAGAAAACAGTGTTTCGCTTATGTAGGTTGTCCCGAACATGCACAATGTTCTTGCAGCAAGATTGTGCAGTTTAGGAAGCCTTTCTCGTGGAAGACAAGTATAGAAATGGTTAATACTTTTTCTGTTTTGATACTTATCCCTTAGCTCAATATCGCTTTGTAAATCAAGTATTTCTAATTGTAGTTCAGCAGGAACATCCAGGACACTCACTGAAAAAGGTGTTCCAAATATCTTAAATTGTTGTTCAAGTTCTCTAATTTCCTGATATCTACGTTCGAAGTCTTCGCACAATATTCTTTCATGTCCAAGGCTTCCAATAGGTTTCCCATGTACATTCATAAATAAGGCAATCTCATTCCTAAGTGAGAGAAAACGTTCCAGAACTTTTTCTCGACTTAACCACCTTACCTAGGTATGGTAGAGTAAATCCCCATACTCACTGTTAATACCATCAAGTAGTGCCCTGAACTCCATGTGATTAAGTTTTTAGACCTTATGAAATTAATTGTTTGCGCAACAACATTCATTACATTGCTAAGGTTCATATTTTTAGCACATAAATATTGCTGGTGCAAAATGCAGTGCACCGGTGCCCCCAAGCGACCTCGATAGGTTCCACCACTGATGGACTGCAGTGTACAAGTGTACTGCCCGCAATGGAAGCCGTACGCAGGCCTGTACGCCCTCTCGCGATCTTGAGTCGACCTGGCGGAGCCTGCTTTATGTGATTAACCAATCAACGAATCGCAGTGCAATGTAAAAAAAAAACAATTGCCGGAGCATAACACTGAACCCTACGCACGAGAAACGTATCCCCGTTCAATTGCTGCGATACAAAACACATTTCAGTTGTAACCTGGCCATACCTCAGGCTTCACGTCATTCATGACGTATCCACAGTGTAAACACAACTAACCTAATATCCTCATGTTGTGGTATAAATTCCTACCTTTACTGATAATATATGTACATGACAATCAGAACCTCAATCAGAGGTTATGACCATTGTTATTTAGACACAAATTTCTGATAAGGTAATGACCATTAATTGCAGAGGACGGTATAATTTGAATCTTGCCTAGTTTATGCAAATTTTTATCATTTCTGCAACAAATTACATTCGAGATTACGTTCTTTAATTTAAAAAAGGGGTTTCTTACTTCAAGTTCGTTTCAGACAGAAAAATTAAACTGAAACTTTGAAATTCTCCTCAGATAGTCATTTTACTCAACATCCCACACATATTTTGACAGTCAACCATTTCATAACAATACACAATAAGATATCTGTAGTGCTCGGAAAACGTGGCACAAGTCAAAAATGTTAATTTTACAGGAGAAGGAAAGCAACTGTCTTCATACTGATTTATGTTGACTTCACTTTCTTCTGTATGAATTATTCTAATGGGAGAAATACTCAGTCTCTTTTCCCAAGCGAGGAGATGTTCCGTAAATTGTCGGTAAAGTAATAAAAACTTTTTGTGCAAATTGACCTATGTCACTTTTCCCAAGCATTGCAGAAATTAAGTAACGTTTCCATAACAATATTTATCTCAATTTATATTACAACGTAAGCAAACATGAAGCCATTACGGAGAGTGACATTTTTCTATAAAAGTGAGGCATATACAGGGACATCATTTTATTTTTATTTCAATATTTATTGTACCTGAGTTTTTGAATGTACTTCACTCCCACCCCTTCTACTAATGACGTTCAACCGTCCTCCACACAGATCCAAGACCGCATATTTTTGTTGGTTATTTAACGACGCTGTATCAACTACGAGGTCATTTAGCGTCGATGAGATTGGTGATAGCGAGATGGTATTTGGCGAGATGAAGCCGAGGATTCGCCATAGATTACCTGGAATTCACCTTACGGTTGGGGAAAACCTCGGAAAAAACCCAATCAGATAATCAGCCCAAGCGGGGATCGAACCCGCGCCCGAGCGCAACTTCAGACCGGCAGGCAAGCGCCTTAACCGACTGAGCCACGCCGGTGGCTAAGACCGCATATACAGTCATAGTAAACAGTAAGTTCCAAAAATATGTTCGCGTTTTCCAGTGATGAAAGAGCTTTCAATATTGAATCATTTTCGCACTTTTGCCTACGTCGTATCCCGGTTTCCCCCACCAGCTTTTATTCGCCAGCTAGTGGCTGGGCTGTCTTAGCTCTTTTCTGAGAATATTAATTTCTGTTAGGAATTGGACGTCTAGGTAATATTATGCAACGGTTTACAACTTAAATAAAAGGGCCTCGTTAAATAATTAACTGTCACGTGATTTACTCCCTTTCTACGACCCTACGACATAACCATTTGACAGACAGTAGATAGTATGTCTGAGTAATTTTATCTTTTCGGATGGGGCAGAAGTGAAGATTGAATTTACAGTACGTAAGGTACTCTTTTATAGAGTAGGTACAGAATTATTTCAACATGAGTTACTAGTACGAAGAACGAAACTGGTAATTGGAATTACTTACAATATTCTATAGTGCGATAATATGTACATTAGAACTGAAGCCTGTATCGAAATGAACGGCCACCATTTTGAAAAATGTGTTTAAATATCCATATTATGATTATTTTGCAATTTAACTTCATTCTATATATTGTATGCTAATGTGCTGTAGACAGTACAATATACACTGCATAATGAATACGTCCATATGTACAGCTCAGTTCATGAGCAAAAACACTCATTGTTAATACTGTACTGTATTTTGATTAAACAAAAACCTAATGAAAATTATAAAACTCAAAGGGGTGATATTTTCTAGTTTACGTAAATGGATCTTTTCTTCTCTCCTATACCTAGTAAAGTGATTTGTTTGTATATTACGCCAGTATCATCGAACTCCAGTCGTGGAAGGGGGTAGCAAACGGCGTTAATCCAAAGGTATAGCCAGGTTGATATTAAAAATGTTAGTAAAAATAAAATGATGTCCCTGTAGTTAGTTGTTCTTTAGTCAACTGTCCGAAGACAGGTTTGAACCTCATGAGTGACACCAATAAGACATCACTCATGAGGCAAAATGGGTAGGGTGGTTAGTTCCTTTCCCTCTCAATTGCATATATCGCTGACTAGCTGCGTATTCCACCTCAGACATATACGAACAATTTATTCTTCCTCGGGCGCATCGTAAAGTGAGATGCACTTCATGACGTATGAGCCAGAACCTCAATCAGAGGCATTATAGTTAGTGTGCTGGAAAATTTGACTATGAATGCATGTGCAACAGCATTATGCTAATTAACAAGTGGTCCTAAAAATCCAATTCACTTGAAGTTCTCGAAATCCCACTTATCAAAACGCTGTACGCTTCTACGAAATGACGCTCGAACTAAGTTCTTTATTTACCTTCGCAAGGCCCAGAAACACAGGCACCAACGTTAAACAGTGGCATAAAACGTATTTTCTTTAGTTAATCGCAGATGAATCAAACACCTTCCATGATGACAGTCCCTTTGTTTCATTCGATTTCCAACAAATACAGAAATTTACTCACTGAATTTTCCTTCGCATAACTTTCCAAATATTGACATCCGTCCGGACTTGCTGATTTTAATATAGCAAAGATAATTATACACGGGATGGCCGCCATGTTAGACAATTTATCAAGATTTCACGGAGAGCTGTAGCTGTAATAGATATGGTAATAAGTTGAATAATGCAGACACGAAGAGGAGAATTCATGCAACCTTTTATGGAGATCACCGCAGTTTTTACCGATTTATGTTCACAATTTCACTAAAGAACTAATAAAATAAGGTGAGGAATATATTATTCATATAATAAATTTCTGGAACTATACTTTGTGAAGTGCTTAGATACATGAATACAGTTTTATTACATTGATATTCTAACTTTACCGTGTAAAGAGTACGCAATAATTTTTTGTTTATTACTCCTCCTAAAATTTTTATACATGTAATCCACACATAAAACATTAATTAATAAACATGGTAACAGAGATATTTGACATAGCTTAAGAAGTACAGATCTTTAGTAAGCATGAAATGTTCTCTAAAAGCAGGCACTTGACGTATTTGCTTCAAATTTTGAGAACGTAGCTGCAACAGTATTGTGTTTACGCCTGAGAACTTCTATATGTTTTACTCCGATAATTTAATCTTAAAATATATTATTTGACACTTCGAAGAAACATAAATGCGTTGATTGTGTTGGTGCACCTATCCCTTTTTCAGAAACTACGAATTGTTTGCATGCCAGATTATTAACCCTCCTGCTACCAAGGTTTTTCACAACATATTGCTACCCAATTACAATTAGCCCGATAAAAATTATACAGGGTGTTTCCGGGCTAGTGTTACAAAATTTCAGGGATAATGGGGAAGGGCACATGTATCAATTTGAGATAAGAAACCCTGGTCCGAAAATGAATGAGTCGAAAGTCACAAGTAAAAATAGTTGTGTGGATATGAAATAATTTAGAATAACTCTTCTCGGGTTCTCAGCCAGGTGAGTTCGAGATTAGCTTCCAAGCTTTCGACGGCTAGCTCTGCCATCTTCTTCAGGGACGAAGTGAAGATGAAGCTAATCTCCAACTCACCTGGCTGAGGACCCGAGAAGAGTTATTCTATATCAAACGCCGGGAAAGCCTCAATTCATACATGAAATAATTTATTCCTCTGTACACCTTATTTATGTGTATTTATCTGTACATCTTACACATACTGTATTCATCTGACGTTGTTTACGTTATCTACTTACAGTATTCCATTCACTGCACTATCTGAGGGGTGGGGACAGAAAGCTACACTAAAGCAATGGAGATAGCGTAATGTGTAACGGACATGGTCGGTCCTGATATGCACGTCTGTAGACAGCAGTGTAAGTGCAAAAGTTGCAGTGTCCAGTCGATCAGTCCTAGTGAAGTGGAGGAGTACACGAGAGCGGAATATGCAGACCTGATTTTCGAATACGGATGAGCCAATGGCAACATTAGACAAACTCAGAGATTGTATCGGGTCCAGTACCCACGTAGGAGACATCCGGTCCATACCATCTTTCCACGACTGTTCCAAAGGTTAAGGGAAGGAGGGCACGTCTTCCCAAATTACAATTCCATTTCCACACAAATATTTTTGTTTATATCTTTCGGCTCAGTCATTTCCGGGCCAGGGTTCCTTATCTCAAATTTATACATGTGTCCTTCTCCATCATCCCTGAAAGTTTGTAACACCAGCCTGGAAACATTCTGTATGTCGATCTTTGTTAAGCTTTTGAAATGTAAACAATTTTTGTGTTACTGACAATAGACTTATTTAAAATTATGAAATAATCATGCTATTTTTTTTAAATACAGCTTTCATTTTGATGAAAACGTATACCTAAATTATATAACTTCAGCTTTGTTATTGGTGACAGTACGAGGTAACATGTAGAGAAATTTTAATTTTTTTTCTCCCATTCATTTCAAGATAAATTCCTGAATTTTATATACAGTAATTTTGGCGTGGTGGAAAACACATTTACAAGCAATGACTATAATATAAATTTGAAATAATTTAAGTTAGTTCTTGAAATTTAAATATAATAATATCATATACACAACTATGAGCATCTCAAAAACATGTGTTTATAATGAAATACAAAATAAAATTATTAAAGCTCTAAAAATTAAATAAATAAAAGTATAATACTAATAAATCAAATTTTAGCTCTTTGTTGAAGCTCAAATATTCGAACTCCACCTATACTAACTAACTAAAGTTAATGATGACTTGAATTCAATATCCATATGGTCGAAAACGCACGGACTTAATTTAAATGCAAGTAAATCGCAGGCTATCTTAATAGAACATCAAAGATCGAAGTGTGACAAACAAAATTTGCCACCGATAATTGTAAATAATACTATTATTCCATACAGCTCGACTGTGAAGAACCTTGGTATTTATATGGATTGTCACCTGGAATGGAATGAACAAGTGAATCACACTTCCAAAAAAAATATTTTCTATTATTCACTCATTAAAGCGACTGAAGCAATTTCTTCCCGATAAATTAAAATTAATCCTTGTACAAACACTGGTGGTGCCACACTTCGACTACTGCGATATTATATTAAGTAACCTAAATGCAAATTTAAGCAGCAGGCTGCAATGTGTGCATAATGTGTGCGTCCGTTATATTTGCAATATTCGTAAGTATGATCATGTTTCCCCGTCTTTCCAATCTCTGTCTTGGCTAAGGCTAAGCGATCGACGAGCCCTGCATTCTCTTCTTCTGTTATTTCAAATTCTGCGCACCGCTACCCCAATCTATTTGGCTTCTCGTTTTCAAAATTTATCTGCATATCATCAGCTAAGTAAAGATCTCATCATAACAATTTACTCATTATACCCTACCACAAGACATCTTTATATTCTTCATCTTATACAGTTTCAGTTGCTAGAAATTGGAACTCGCTTCCGAGTGATGTAAGGGGTTGTTGGACAATAACTTCATTTAGGTCAAAATTACATAAATTCTTACTTAACAGATTAATTGCTGATTAATATTTCTTACCTATAATGAAACTAACATCTGTCCATTCTTATTATTATCATTAATTTTCCTAAATAGATTTACAAAACCTCTGATGGCAATTACATTAATATTCTCATTATAGAAATATATTTTAGATATATATATTTTTTTTTTTTTCTTTTTCTCCCTGTAACATAGTCCTAGTAAGCTTATATTAAATTAATTTTCATCATTTTACTAGCTAACTCAAATCTTAAATTAATTATAATTGATTGAATTAAATTAGCTCATAAATTAAGTTACTACTTTGCCTTATAGGTTTATCTAAATTTAAATAAATATGTAGTCTACTAATCTTTAAAACTTTAAAACATAACTGAAGAATATAGCTGGAGAACCTTTTAAGTGTAGTGTAAATATTTGTAATTTAAATATGTATTGTATTGATTAAGGCTGTTTGAGTGGAAGAGAAGGCCTTATGGCCTTAACTCCTCCAGCGAAAATAAAACATTATTATTATTATTATTATTATTGTTATTATTATTATTATTATTATTTCTAACAAAATTTCTTTCAGAAAACCATCACACAGAAATGGATCAAATTTCGACCCGAGATTGTATAATAACTTCATTAAAAACATTCAAAATTAGCATCTTCCAATAATAAATTATTTAAAAGCAAGCACTTCAACTGATTTTAAATACTAATTAGTATTTTAATAAGTTTTATTATTTTTTTATATTTTCATTATTGATATTTTTCATTATTTCATGTTTCTCTCTTACATTCAATTTTGAAAAAGAAATTATATTATGTTATGAATCATTCAAAATTCAATGAATAAAATATAACTAAAATATCATTTATGTATATAATATATTACTCCATTATAATATTGCACAATATTTTGTATTCATTTTGCAATTGTATTATTTAAAACTTTTTTCATTTTACCTTATTATTATTTACAGGAACCATCGCCCTTTGGACTTTCTAGTTAACCTATTCTTATGTGTATTAGCTGATATAATTTCATTTTATTTCTTGTTTTATTATTTTGGTATTTTCATTTTATTTTTGCTTACTTATATTTGATTAATTAAATTAAACAAATAATTATTTTAGTCTAAGCTTAAGCGTGTAATATTACTTTTTAATTATTTAATGTAAACTCCACTCCCGGCCACAACCTTTTCCTTCACCGGGAGTGCCAACCAAAAGTGTACTACTATTATCTTTCAAATAAAAATAAAAAATTGGGAACGTAAGATCACGATATTTTATATCCTTGAATTTTCATGGTACGGACTACCAAGGAGGGTAATAAGATCACCTCAGTTGAATAATGCGAATTACATCTTAAAATATATTAATAATTATTAATGTTATTCTTAATTCAAATTGTTAGTAGACATACGAGTATACTGGACAAATACATGGAATGAAATATGGAGACAAAAGTGAAAATAATATTGAGAAGTCATCAGTGGCGAAATCCTATTACCCCTTTTGGTAGCATGAGGGTTAATGTAAATTCTCCGTTTTTATACCATATATGAGGTAGAGGCGTGCTTATCAAAATAGGCCTACCGATATCGTATCGGTATAATACTGATAAGTTATCGGTTTAGATATGTGTCAAATATCGATGCACAAGGTGATTAACGAAGAACTGTAAATGTATAGGGAGTGGTAGTATGGTAGTAAAATAATTTGTGCGAGATCGTGCGTATTTGCTTGTTTTCCGCACAGAACAAATACGTGGTAAGAGTGAAATACCACATTAAGTATTCCCAACCTAACACACATAACAATTTCCCTCTTCTTACTGCTTAAGCGCGACATTTTACTCCTTTAGGCTTTTAACATATTATTTTTAGAGACTTTAACATAGTAATAATTATAAATTGGAAACTTGCCACTGCAATTTCACCTAAATTGCAATGTTGATTATTGTTTTTAAATATTTGAAAAAATTAAGTAAAGTCTACTACTCCACCCACGAAACTTATTGCATTCCTGATACAAGTAACATTAAGGAAGCCGTGAAAAAATCAACAAGATTCCAGATGCCGATGTTATTACTGCAATATGTTATATAAATAATATTGTTAAAATATTAAAATGAAAAATAAATCATTACATAACCTTACCGTTTGTTTTAAGTTCGCATTTATGGACTGGGGGGAAGAAAGACAGACGTATATCACGGCCTGCAGGAGTATAGTAAACACAGAAAACATTTTATAGCAACAATGTTGAAGAAAAATATTTTGGCTTTCCGAAGTTGCCGTCATTAAACAGAAACCAAGATGGAGATTTCATTGTAACTAATTAGAAATTCGTCTTTCAGGTATGTAATAAACGATCTTCGCACAAAATAATGTACGATACACGAGCGGTATGTTTGTTTTCATGTTCGAGGAAAAGATTAAAAAAGCGAAACGTAGTTGAGCTTTTTTAATCTTTTCCTCGAACATGAAAACGTCAACATACCGCTCTTGTAACGCATATTACTATAGTATGAAATTGTCTAATTTCCAATGCGTGTGGCGGTACAGTTATTTGAATGTTACGTATAAAATCATTACAAGTGGTAAGATGGAAAGACATGAATTAATGATTAAATTGATTGCTCATTTACATGGCATCAATACAATGCAATAGTTCAATGCACTTATCCTCCTATGTTGGCAGTAGTAGCTAAATGTTGCTTTTCTCAGGTCATGTCTTTTTTTAGGGCAAAACTATTCGCAATGTGACCGACGAGTTTGTCCTTGTGTTTACTTCGTTTTTAAACACTTCGCCTTTCATCCAACACCACATAAACAAATTCGCAGAAATGAGGTCTGGAGACTATGGTGGCCAATACACGTGGCAACTGCGGCCGATCCATCGTTCGGGAAATGTGAAATTTAGATGAAATGTCACTTGAGCTCACCTCTACAGGGGCTCCTCTCATATAACAGTAAACAATGAACTGAGATATGGATGTCTTGCAGCAGGACAATGGGATTGGACTGGTACGATGTACTTCAAACACATGAGAATGTACGGAGTCATTCAAATATAGACCTATAGCTGGTGCATATATATATATATATATATATATATATATATATATATATATATATATATATATATATATAGCTACGAGTGGAATCGTAGAGAGAAAGAGACACTTAACAGTCCACTTTCTGCTTCCCCACACGCGCATTTAGGTTTCACGAGATACCGAATGGCCTATACGGCATATGCGTCCTCGGAAAGTGACACTGCACTGGCCCGTGGTCTACTCTACTCCCCTTCACTTCTTTCTCCATTTCTTTATTTCACTATTTCTTCTTTCCTTTCTTTCTTAATTTATTCATTCATCTATTTCTTAATTTTTTGTTGTTTCCATTCTTTATCCATTTCTTCATAACTCTCTTTGTTCATTTCTTGTTGAAGTCGTCTTTCTTTCCCGACTTCTTGATTTCTTTTAAGTTTTTCTTTCCTTTCCTACTCCAGGTTTTTGATTTCTCCATTTCTTCTTTTCTCGTTTTATTTCCCATTCGTTCTTCATTTCTTGGTTTTCCTATTTCATGTGTTTTTTTCGCTGCTATTATTCTCTTTCTACAATTTCTTGGTTGATCCGTTTCTTGATTTCTCTACTTTTTATTTCTAGCTTTATTTCCCAATCGTTCTCCTTTTCTAGGTTTTCTTATTTCATTTGTTTCCTTTTTGGTGCTCTTATTTTATTTCTACATTTCTTGGTTGATCCATTTCTTGTCCATTTCACCTTTGTTTCCAATTATTAACTGTTCTATTTCTTCTTTCCTTTTATCATTTCTCCTTTCTTCCAGCACTTCTTGATTTCTCCATTTATTTTCTTTTATGTGTCTCCTTTCCTTCTACAATTATTGCTTCCTCTAATTCTTCTTTTTTAATTTTCGTTTCCTTTCTTTTTTCCTGATTTCTCTATTTCTTCTTTTCTTCTATAGTGTTCCATTCTCCCTCCATTTCTTGATCTCTCTATTTGTTTTTTATTATCTGGTATTTCTTTTCTTTCTCCATTTCTTCATTGGTCTATTTCTCGTTTCCTTTTCTTAATTTCTGCTTTCTTTCAACATTTCCTGATTTCTCTATTTCTAGTTGTATTTTTTTTCATTTTTTTTTCTACATACAATTCGTCAATTCTTTATTTCTTCTTTTATTTTACTCATTCTGCTTCTATCCATTTCTTAGTTTCTCTACTTATGTGGTAGTTCGAAGACAAAATGTTTAGCATCTTAGTTGTCTAGTTTCGACATCACTGTTATTCATCTTCAGAATTGCTGAAGTTCTTGGTTGTTTCCGGTTTCTTGTGGACTAAATTCGGTGTTCGATGATTTTGTATTTGGTAGCGTGAAGTTAAGTAATAATAATAATAATAATAATAATAATAATAATAATAATAATAATAATAATAATAGTAAAAATAATAATAATATTATTATTATTACTATTACTATACTTACTTACAAATGGCTTTTAAGGAACCCGAAGGTTCATTGCCGCCCTCACATAAGCCCGCCATCGGTCCCTATCCTGTGCAAGGTTAATTCAGTCTCAATCATCATATCCCACCTCCCTCAAATCCAATTTTTATTATCCTCCCATCTACGTCTCGGCCTCCCTAAAGGTCTTTTTCCCTCCTGCCTCCCAACTAACACTCTATATGCATTTCTGGATTCGCCCATACGTGCTACATGCCCTGCCCATCTCAAACGTCTGGATTTAATGTTCCTAATTATGTCTGGTGAAGAATACAATGCGTGCAGTTCTGTGTTGTGTAACTTTCTCCATTCTCCTGTAACTTTATCCCGCTTAGCCCCAAATATTTTCCTAAGCACCTTATTCTCAAACACCCTTAATCTCTGTTCCTCTCTCAGAGTGAGAGTCCTAGTTTCACAACCATGAAGAACAACCGGTAATATAAATGTTTTATAAATTCTAACTTTCAGATTTTTTGACAGCAGACTGGATGATAAGAGCTTCTCAACCGAATAATAAAAGGCATTTCCCATATTTATTCTGCGTTTCATTTCCTCCCGAGTGTCATTTATATTTGTTACTGTTGCTCCAAGATATTTGAATTTTTCCACCTCTTCGAAGGATAAATCTCGAATTTTTATATTTCCATTTCGTACAATATTCTGGTCACGAGACATAATCATATATTTTGTCTTTTCGGGATTTACTTCCAAACCGATCGCTTTACTTGCTTCCAGTAAAATTCCCGTGTTTTCCCTAATCGTATATGTATTTTCTCCTAACATATTCACGTCATCCGCATAGACAAGAAGCTGATGTAACCCGTTCAATTCCAAACCCTGGCTGTTATCCTGAACTTTCCTAATGGCATATTCTAGCGCGAAGTTAAAAAGTAAAGGTGATAGTGCATCTCCCTGCTTTAGCCCGCAGTGAACTGGAAAAGCATCAGATAGTCTGCTGTAGGTTTCACTGAGACACATTTTAATTATTCGAACTAGTTTCTTGGGAATACCAAATTCAATAAGAATATTATATAATACATCCCTCTTAACCGAGTCATATGCCTTTTTGAAATTATTATTATTATTATTATTATTATTATTATTATTATTATTATTTTACCTGGCAGAGTTAATATCATTACCTCATATTCTTATACTTTCTATTTCTTTTCTTTTAGTAGGTTATTTTACGACGCTTTATCAATATCTTGGGTTATTTAGCGTCTGAATGAGATGAAGGTGATAATGCCGGTGAAATGAATCCGGAGTCCAGCACCGAAAGTTACCCAGCATTTGCTCATATTGGGTTGAGGGAAAATCCCGAAATAAACCTCAACTAGATAACTTGCCCCGACCGGGAATCGAACCCGGGCCACGGGCCACCTGGTTTCGCGGCCAGACGCGCTATCCGTTATTCCAATGGTGTGGACTATACTTTCTATCTCTTATTAATTTTGACTTAGTGTTCACATTTTATTACGCATTTTCCTCTCTTTCTGTATGTTATATATTATGTCCAATTTCTACTGACTTGTTTACATTACATTATGACTATCTACTTGAGTTTTGTGTATGTGCTGTACTTCGTAAATTTGTAGTATTTTTTGTGTCGCAGTTTTACTCCTGGTTGAGAGTTTCAGAAGGCCGTATGGCCTTAAATCTGCCAGGTTAAATAAACATTATTATTATTATTATTATTATTATTATTATTATTATTATTATTATTATTATTATTATTATTTGTCATAAGCATTTAAAATGGCGTTCCCTAGCTTGTTATTTAACGATGATTCATGTGAAATAAAATGAAAAAATCTCTAATATGCTACAGAATTAATTGTAATTCATGGGATATCTCTGTCAACATAGATGCATGTCCTTATAATGTTACAAACGAAAAGAGAAAAGCTACTTAGAAGAAATGATCCATGACGTAGATTAGCACCACAAATCTTTCCACGATTTTTTAAACTGTAATTTCACAAAACTCTATGAGGGTCGTCCTTATTACAAAAACCACGGAGAGATATGTGGTGTTCGGGGGACTAAGGTCCTTTGTGTTTAGACGCAGAAGCTGCTTTTTTTTTCCAACATTGACCTGGAAGAACTTATAGCAAGTAACATTAAGGCACTAGTGCTTGGGTGCCAGAGAGTGTTTCCAGCAGTCCCTGCCTTACAAACTCATAATGAGAAAGTTTTCATACATACGAAGGGAACGAACGGTCTCTCTGGAGTTCTGACTGCTGGCAGCGCCCCAGCGAGTAGCAACCATGCCAAAGAGAAGCACAAATAAAAGAAGAAGAAACCAATTCTAAAGACTTACAGGGTGCTATGCATATTAGAGGAGTTTGTGTAGCTGCAGTTGGCAATGAACTAATCACTTCTGTATCCTTTACTTCTTTAGGTTTATGAATGCTCTCAGTTAGGTTAAGAAACCACCCACGAATATTTCTGAGCAAATTCCTTTCAACAACCCTAATGTCTCGCAGAATTGGCAATTTTAAACTGTAATTTAGGTCAATTTGGAATGAATATGTATGTTAGCATGTCATTTAAGCGCCCAGAAATAAAAGCAACAGGGATTAGTAAGTAACACACTGTATTACTTAGGGTAAGTTTGCGTATATCGCACCACTTTAGCATTTATAACTTTTATTTAACAATACAATTTTGATTTTCTGCAGTCCTTTACAGAAATACATTCCCAGAACATTTACCTTTCATGTAAAAAGGAATCCTTGAATTTGATTTAATATTTTTGAAGTAGAATAACATTTTCGAAACACTTGTCAGTGGTGCCATTTAGGCAACTAGTTTACTAAATAGCACCTGCGGTTTCTTAAATCGCACCTCTTTAACTGCAGGGAACAGGATGAAGGAAAGCTTTTAATATTGAACATATTGAACAGTATTTACTATGAATAATGTAATAAATGTAAATTACAAGTTTATTGAAATTAATGAAAGAGAGTAACGCATCTTCAAATGAAATTGAAAAAATACAGCATAAATTACCTAACATTTAAATTCCTGAATGCGTTTTTTATTGTTACACATTTGCCATGTGCTTCACCAGGCAGTTCAAACTGTAAACTGCGTCACCTTTTCTCCACGATTATCTCGAAGCAACCTAAGACCTGCTTCATGATTTAGCTGTCTGAAATGAATAATTTCAAGGGAAAAATTGTTCCGGGGCCGGGTATCGATCCCGGGACCTCTGGTTGAACGTACCAGCGCTCTACCAACTGAGCTACCCGGAAACTTCACCCGACACCGTCTCAACTTTTCCCTTTATATCCACACAACTCGCGTGGGCTGACGAAACGCCAGAGACCCACATCGAGTGCACACAATCTCTGTGTGACTTGGAATTGTGGTTTTCTGTTAACGTACACAGTGACGTATATATTATGCAAATCTAGTCTTTCAGGTGAAGCTCCCTGTAAAGCAGATTTGAATAATTTCAAGGGAAAAATTGTTCCGGGGCCGGATATCGATCCCGGGACCTCTGGTTGAACGTACCAGCGCTCTACCAACTGAGCTACCCGGGAACTTCTGGTGCAGTTAAAGAGGTGCGATTTAAGAAACTGCAGGTGCTGGTACGTTCAACCAGAGGTTCCGGGATCGATACCCGGCCCCGGAACAATTTTTCCCTTGAAATTATTCAAATCTGCTTTACAGGGAGCTTTACCTGAAAGACTAGATTTGCCGTCTGAAATGGTTTGAAGATAGAAACATCTAAAGGCTGGGCCTCTGAGTATTATGACGAGGAAGCTGAAATAGGAGCACATCATTTTCCCGAGATAATTTAGCTTCTAAATGTTTGGAATGGGTCGTATAGGTGGACATATAGAAGCAGCACTTTTTTCTATGGCAGGTTTGAGTGGCAAATAAAATGTTTGAGCTATTCGACAAATAGTTCTCTGTTGATGTAACCTGAATCAGAGCAAACAAATAACGATCCTGGAAGAACACCAGCTGATAATGTAGGATGCACTGTTTGACGTTTAAAAATTTTCATAGGCGGCACAAAATATCTGGTGCGCTTGTACAACACACACTTGTTGTATTAACGCCCTTTTTCACCATTTTATATAGCACCCACCTGATGCATTCCTCGTTCAGTTAAAATTTTTGGGCCTGCTTTTGTACGGCTAGAATTGCTACAGTTGCTCATATCGCACCGGTGCGAATTAGGCACCTACAAAGTGGCGCGAATTAAGAAACCACGTCATAAGTTATTATTTCCTTCATTCTAGCCTATAATCACAACATGTTCGAAAATCGTACTAAGTTAAATGTTCTTTAATATTTCTTTTAACCAATAACATCTTAAGATTATGGATTCCTTTCCATACAAATCCGTTATTTAGTTACAAAATGTTAGCTAAATATACATCCACCTGAGCGATTATATTAAATACTCTATCACCAAGTTGCTAGCGCAAAGAAGTGGCAGAAATCAAGTGACATGGTGGAAGTTCATATGGTAGATTGTAACAATACCACTAGATGCCACCCTACTATAGTAATTTGTTTTAAACTAGCAGTGGTGCCATTTAGGAAGCTGTGCGATTTATGCTACTCTACCCTACATATTACATTAATTAAAAAAATAATATTACGTGGTACATAAATAAGGTGGATTTGTATGCATATCCACAATAAAATAATTATTTTCCGAGTTAGTTGACAGCCGTCCCAACCAGGGTTTAATTATCGGCCTCCTAATCAATTCTAAATGAATATTTATGCTTATTTCAATTTTTTCTTTAATAGAAACCCTAGTTAGGTAGGCTATCATTGAGAATTTTTTTGGAAATGTAACAAACAATTTAGGCTACAAGACAAATTACATTTTATAAAGAATATAAGTGATGATTAATTATGCTAATCGATAACTTCAGTTCAGTGGAGGATATCATGTCCAGGTTGCTGTCAGGAACTTTAACATTTCCGAAGACTTCTAAGGATTCCCGTAGGATTGTGCGTCTAGCCCCAATCATAATTCCTATAACGTCCCATGTCTTGATGTTATATTTGGTCCTCAAATCGCTGTAGCATGGCAGATAAATTGCCCGTTTTTCTTTGCAGACTTCTCTAGGTTGTTCCTCGCTGTTCTCAAAACGGACTGTGGGATCGAGAATGAGTCCACAATTTTTTTTCGGTCTATAATAATGATATCTACTCTTCGAGTCGAACCGTCAGCGGAAAGGCACCCAATTTCCTCGTACACCTCATACTTACCAGCCCGGCGAAGTTCATTGGCGATCATGGAGCGAATTTTATTATGACGGTCAATTCTCAGTAATATTAATTTATTTAATGCTAGTAAATTACAAATGAATACAAGTTAATATATGTAATATAATATAAACCATCCCACTTCCGAATGAGTAAGACTCGTGCTCAGGAGGGGATTCCATTATAAATAAAATAAAATTGAGTGTGAATAAATTACAGATTAAAAAGTGTCAAATATATTTAAATCCAAACTATAAATCCAATACATATTCTTTTATTTTATTATTAATTTGGAAAGGAATAGTGGTTAAAATATTATTAAAATAAAATTTGCTTAGCAATCAAGGACCTTGACTCAAGATATCATAAAAAAAACTGCATTGGTTTTACATTTGTCAAATATCCTGCCTAAGGTTTTTCCGTGGTTTTCCTCAGGCGCTAAGACAAATGTCGGGATGAGCCCTAAAAGAAATGGGCCACGGACCTGCACTCATATCCCCATGAATCTCCCTAATTAACTCTAAATTAATTAACAATTACATCTCTCCCCCCTCTTCGAAATTGAGCCATCATATAGCCAAATGGCTGGTCTCGAAATTGAGACAAATCAACAAGGCTCATGACAACAATCACCTCCTACATAATAGCCAAATTGGCTAGTCTCTTATATGAGACAACTCATCCTGCCTAAGGTATTCCGTGGTTTTCCTCAGGCGTAAGACAAATGTCGGGATGAGCCCTATAATAAATGGGCCACGGACCTATATGCCCTTCCCCATATATATTCCCCTTTATTATAAACGACGTATGCCCTAGTTCAGAACATATAAATTGTCTATTAAATATACGAGGTCACTCAATTAGTCGCAAATTGAAAGGACAGGGACCTCCCAAATTGCAGATTTAGATTTCACGGCGCTTCTTCCGACGGCCTTCACATGCTTTGTCATCGAACAACAGATGACAGCGTCTTGCCATCCTAACGGCAAACACCAGCCAGCTCTTCCTCTTCCCGTTCCGTGATCACTTGATCAAATCTCAGTCCCCCTCGCGTATGTGGTACCTAAAAGGTTACGTCCAATTTCGGCTTCCCCTTCAAAATTTTCTAGAGTTCCTTCAGTGGAGCAGCGTAACCCGGAGTGAGACTAGTGGCCAACAGGCTTGGAGCTCACATATTTAGTTTTGTACAGCCCCCAACCCCTTGCAAAGACGCGTTTTGCGTACCTTTTAAAATTTTTCCTCCCAATTCTCTTTCGATTTTTCGATTTTTTTTTTTTTTTTTTTTACATTTAGGTTCAAATAAACGCAGAAAGTTCATAAATTTAGTTCTATATTTATGTATATATATTTCAAAGTTATTACGTTTTTTGTGGAAATGTTTAAATAAAATAATAAATTTGTTTAATGTTGAAAACTTTGAAATGGTTAAACTACAGTTCAGTTGAGTAACGTTTTTGCTTTTTGGAACAAATTTTTAATACTTTTTTCTGTAGTAAAATTAAAGGATGTAGGTTGGAATTATAAAATCCACCCTATCTATAATGTCATACATAAATGTAGATTGAAATAATGCTAAATAAATTGTACGTAAATAGTTAGTTGACAAAATATTTCTCAGAACAACAAGGTAATATATTGTTTTACATAATTTGTTACAAATATAATGAATATGGTTATTCCATTTTAAATTATATACCTAAGTATTTAACCTCATTAACATCATTAATAATTAAAAAATTGCTATTTATATTATCGGAACAGACAAAATTATGAATTTTAATCCTCAATATAGATGCAATGGTTTATTACTTTATTATTTAAATAAAATGGGATAGCTATTGTTTTATCTTCATTAATTACAAGATAATTTAAATCGAACTTGTTTTGATTAATATTAAGCCACAATTTGCATTATAATGAGCATCAGTCCATGTTTTTACATTAAAAAGTAAAACTGTATCATCAGCATACGAATAGAAATCACCTTCATATTCTTTAAGGTCTATTATTAAAAGGTCATTAATATATATTAAAAATACAATCGGTCCAAGGACTGTTTCTTGCGGAACTTCTAGGTTAATTCTAATAAATTCACTTAATTCATTATCAATTTTAGTAGCTTGAAATCTTTCATTTCAATAAGATTTTAAGAAATTGAAAACATTATTTTTAAATCCAAGATAATTTAATTTATATATAATAATAAATGATGACGTACACTGTCAAAAACTTTTCTTATGTGACTGTAATTTAAATTTAAAGATTTTAAAATGTTCAATCCAATATGTTGTAAAGTGTGGTACCGATTATTAAAGTTCCTTCCAATTTTTTTTTTTTTAATATTTTCGTCTATTTAGGCTATGTTGAGATTTTGTGGTATGGTACTGAAGTATATTTCTTTTACAAATATGGATTATTAACACTTTCAAGTTCGTCTTAGCTGTATACGTAGCAGCAATTTTTTTATGCTTTTCTTTTAAAATTGACTTCTATTCACTTGGCACGTCCTTACGTCGACTGGAAATGCAGAGCTGCGGAAGGATCATATTTCTTCTTCCGCAACAGCTGCGCACTTCTTCCTTGGTGGCTGATTAATTTTTAAAGACTTCTTCTGCGAATTGCGAGCCTCAAATCTCGCCTTACATGTGGGCACTCCATCAGTTCGGTATAACACACGTGGACCAAACACGTGTCATGTCGTACAGAGCATTCAAATCCACCCATAAACATATTAAATCTTCTTGTAGTACATCATGTTTTATTACTTGAGAGAAGTGCGCCATAAAACGTGCAACATTTGAATTCAATGAGAGAGGCAACATCCTGTGTGTATGTGTATATGTATGCATGAATTAACAGCAACGCCACGAGAAGCGAATGTATCTGGTTTCAGCTGTTCTCGAGTTAGGTGAAAACATTATGAGACATCAGAGACAACAGGAACAAGGTGCTATCATTATTATTATTATTATTATTATTATTATTATTATTATTATTATTATTATTAATGTACTTTACTCTAAAAATTATAACAGAAAAACAAAGAGAGTTTAATAAAGAGATACATTTGACTTTTATTGATTTTAAAAAGGCTTTTGATAAAGTTAATAGAAAAAAAAATTGAAATTCTAAGAGAACATCATGTTCCAAACCAATTAATAAATGCAACATATAATTTAGATCCCCATTAATATATATATATATATATATATATATATATATATATATATTTTATACTGTATATAAACCGAGAATTATTATGGGACATACTATCTAATGGAGGAGTACCTCCACACCTTATCAAAACGTTACAAAATCTATACAAAAATAATGTCATACAGATTAAAATACAAGATAGAACACAAAAAATTGTCGAAATAAACCAAGGAGTTCGACAAGGGTGCCCTCTCTCACCCACTATTTTCAATATTATATATATAGATGAAATAACAAGAGTTGGGTTTGAGAAGATTAAACATTTTGATATTGACAATGTAAATTTTACAGCACTTTTATTTGCGGACGATCAAGTAATTGTCAGCCGTAACGAAAATGATCTGCAAATAGCAATTATTAAATTAAATGAAGTTTCCAGTAAATATAACATGATTATCTCCACAGACAAAACAAAAGTAATGGCATTCCTAGGATATTACCCAATCAGAACAAAAATTGTACTAAATAATAAAATCGTAGAACAAGTGAATACTTCAAATATATAGGCTGTAACGTCACTTATAATAAGAGCCGAGAAAGTTAAATGCTTTTAATTATTTTTGTGGAACAATACGTCGAACTTTAGGTAGGAAAGTTCAGAAAGAAACATTATTAAATTTCTACAAAGTGATGGCTTTACCAGCTTTGCTGTACGGATGCGAGAACTGGGTTTTAAGGAAGAAAGACGAGAGAAGAATTGAGGCTGTTGAAATGAAATTTTTGAGGTTTGTGGCTGGCTATACACTACTTGATAAAAAGAGAAGTGAAGACATTAGATCCAAATTAAAAATGCACAATATTATGGATATAATAAGAAGGCATCAAAACAATTGGAGGGAGCATGTACAACGCATGTCAGAAACATCAATTACCAGAACAATATACAATCACGATCCTCGTGGGAGAAGAAACCCAGGAAGACCCACAAAAAGATGGCGGGACCAGTTGTGATTGGAGTGGAATGGATCTTATGGTCCACACCGTAATGCAGATGATGATGATGATAATATATATATATATATATATATATATATATATATATAGGTTGATTCACGAGGAAAGATAAAAAATTTGGGATGTGAATTCTGAAGTCATTCTGAGTCAAAAAGTTCATATGAATATAGGTCCGTTTTGGAACGGTTACGGAGATATTGCTCGTTGATTTCACAAAAACTTCTGGGATTCCATTGTACTAACTCCCATTTAAAGACAGATAAAGGACAAATTTAAAGTTCATATTCACGTATGCATACATACCTAATAATCTAGATGTCGGTGTCGAGTTTGTTTTTTAGTTGGTTATTTAACGACGCTGTGTCAACTACTAAGTTATTTAGCGTCGATGAGATTTATGAGAGCGTGATGATATTTGGCGAGATGAGGCCGAGGGTTCGCCATAGATTACCTTGCATTCTCATTACGATTGGGGAAAACTTCGGAAAAAACCCAACCAAGTAATCAGCCCAAGCGGGGATCGAACCCGCGCCCGAACGCAACTTCAGACCGGCAGGCAAGCACTTAACCGACTGAGCCACGCCGGTGACTCAGGGGTCGATGTTTTCGCACATTTTAAAAGGTACCTTCTGCTTCAATATACTGTTGCGCTCGGGCGTGAATCGCGCTCATCGCTCGGGAAAGTTGCACGTGGCTGTTCTTTATGCGGCGTGCAACATGCAAAATAAGGTGGATTAGCGCCTCTCTCGTTTTCACCTTCCTTTGGTATACCATGACTTTCATCCAACCCCATAGACAGTAAATACTCTTCGATATGGTACTCTTCTGTTCGGAAAGCTTCGTTCATATTTAGCGACGGCATGCAAGGAACTTCCATCGCACAAACCATAAACATATACAATATCGGCGTATTCTGCAGCCGAAAATTTATAAGGCATCTTGAAAAACACAACTTAACACTTCCGATAACTGTACCTGTATAACTACTGTACTGTAAGTAGCTGACTAAACTGCTGTGAACTGAGAAGTGACAGTGTATATGTGTCATGCGCGGGATATTTGTCATTACATCAGATAAGGACAGGCGATTGGACATTTGTAATGCCCCATCAGCCGGTTTGTGAGGTGAATGAACTTATCCACATCGCTAACAATGCAGATTCCAATGTTACGTCTTCATAACTATTTTCTTGCATACAAAATAGCACCGAATGCAGTAGTGTTGTGATTGGTACGACTGACTTGTATTCGAAAGACGCGGTGTTTGCTACAAAGAACCTATTTTTTTTTTAATTTGGATTTTCATAGTTCCACAGTTTAGAATATGCAGTCACGAAGCTCAATACTTAGTAAATATGCATCCATAGATAGTTGCTAACCACTAGGATCGCTACTATCGCCTCATTACAGACAATGCGAAATAGCACCTGCACAGTCTATTGTTTCTAGTACCCTCATAAACTCAAGCTTCGTGACTCTAAATATTAGACTGTGATAGTTCCGTAGGTCTCTCCTTGCAAAATTGGGCGGTCTGAAGCGTTCTACCACCTCCCAGCTTCAAAAGAATCGTGAAATGATACCTCTGCCATTGGTTGAATATCAATTACACTTCTCTCCTCCTCTGTCGGCAATGTTTACTTCTCCTGTCAGACACTGTGGAACAAAGTGTAGTGATTTCTGCATCCTATTAATGTTAACGCACCACATCAAATCATCAGCATACAATAATACTGACATATTTGCTTTACTAATTACTGGTACATGCTCAATATTTTTACTAATGGGTTCTAGTATATTATCAATAATGAATTAAATAGATGTGCACTAATTGGGTAAACTTGTCTGACTCCCACATACTGATTAATGTTTCAGTCACTCTATCCGTGTCAAATCATACCCCAAGATTTTATGTTGTGATATATTGTTTGCAAATTTTTCTTCATGTTAATATCCAGTCCCTTTTTCGTCAACTTATACCACAGTGTCCCTCTATTCACTCTATCGAAAGCTCTTTCAGAATCTATAGGAGCACAATAAATTCTACCTTTTTAATATTTAGATATTTATCAACTATTGCCGATATCTGTCGTAAAAAATCTTGGCTTCTTTCTTGATAATAATCTAAGTTGGAATTTTCAAGTTAAAAAAACTATAAAAAAAATCTGTTCCTCCATTCACTCTTTGAGTCGCTTGAGAAACTTCTTGCCCCAGCAACTAAAACTTACCCTAGTACAAACCCTAGTAATGCCGCACTTCAATTATTGTGACGTTTTGTTAAGTGACCTAAGTTCTGAACTGTCAGTCAAGTTACAGCGAGCTCAGAATATGTGCGTCAGATACGTGTGCAACATCCGACGATATGATCACATATCACCGTCCTTCGCAAGTCTCTCGTGGCTCCGACTTAAAGAACGCAGAACTTTACACTCTTTGTCTTTACTCTTTCGAATTCTGCACACCTCAACACCAAATTACCTTTCGTCTCGTTTCTCTTATCTATACTCTAACCACGACGTAAATACCAGATCACTTATCTGCGGCACGCTAAATATACCTCTTCATAGAACATCTTTTTATTCCTCATCTTTTACAATATCCACCTCGCGTCAATGGAATTCCTTGTCACAAAGTATTAGGGGCTGCACGACAACAAACACCTTTAAGAACAGCTTAAAAATAACCTTATTACCATTTCGCTCCAATCATACTGATTTAAACTATCGCTGACTGCACTGTTACTTTTTTCTTTAGACATCATCCTGATTGTGCTGTATTTTCAAAATTGTCTCATAATAATCTCTTTCTATTATCTAATATCATTTGAAATATATTAACATTCTATGTATTTTAGTTTAATTCTGCTACACAGTTTATTTCAGTGTTTAATTAATAGTTCATAGTATTTTGTTGTTTAATTCGTAAATAACTCTTGTATACATGTAACTCTCATCTAAATCAAATTGTTGAATTCTTTGTAAGTTCATGCATATGTATATACACTTTTTGCTGGTTGAGTGGAAGAGAAGGCCTTACGGCCTTAACTCTGCCAGCTAAAATAAATTATTATTATTATTATTATTATTATTATTATTATTATAAGAAACTATTATCGGTTTTTCTATAACCTTTTCTAAAACCTTTCTCAGTATCTAATAACATTCCGTATCTTTCTATCCATAAATTTATACGTTCCGGCAAAATTTCAAAATATATTTTCCCCAACACAGAGAGCAGTGAAATTCCTCAATAGTTATTTACAACATCGATTCTTCCTTTTTCTTCCTTCTACTCATTCTTCCGTATTTTTATCAGTTTGTTAATTGTAGATTAGTAACACGTTCGTGGAATCGGCCCTTACTCTAATAGGCCTATTATTTCTTTAAGCATGTTTCTGACCACCGAGATACATGATCGTTTCCTGAGATTTAAATCTCTCTAACTTTATTTATTACTGGATTAAAATTGAATGATGTTTTCTTTTAGTATGTCGTTAAAGATAAACGAATTCTCTAGCTTGGAATAAAAGGAATAAGCCCTATCTGGTGTCCCTCCAAGAGAATTGGGTTCAAACTCGAAGAACGAGTGAAAATATTTTGCAATGGTGCGCAGTTTTGGAGCTTCCATTTTGTGGCACGCGTTTCCACCACCTGGAGGGATGACGCTACGAAAATAATAACCCCGGCGAAGAAGGTACTTCCGCTACTGGGGGTATAAATTATTGCGATAGTCGTGGCGGGGAAGAGGGAGGGAAAATACCGTTTCCTTTTATTTGCCACTACGAAGGGACAAAGCATAGGGCACATTTGCGTGGTGACAGTAGCTGTAATAAAAATATTTTTGCTGCGAACATAAACTATGCGATATTTCAACATTGCAATTTTATCATGGTAAGGGTAACTTTGAATAAATGTTTACACATTGAGGGGGGCGGTGAGACAACGTAGACATTACCCGAGTTTGAATGCATTGTTAAACCTCTGACGTCTCCATATGTGAAGTACGATTATCTAGATCTAGGGAAAGCTTGTTCAATCCCTCCGGTCACCACGTTTTTAGAACGACCCTCTAATCGGCTCAAGACTGGATAAATTGAAACGAGTAGGTCATAAATTGACCGAATCATTCACACAGAATGTCACAGATGTAGAAGAACCTGTTGTATTTCAAGTAACAAACCAGGGTCCCGTTTCACAATATTACCAAATTACTAATGAACAATTTACAAACCAAAAGTAAAATATTACTTAATGTTTATAAACTGTTTTTACAATGAAGTCTTATTGATTGAGGAGCTTTACAAAATTAGCTACAGACATTTACAAACAGGAATACTACGTGATGAAACATTATTGCAATTTCGCCAGCGAGAGTTTACAAAAAATCGATAAGGAACAGAACTACAGTTGTATTTTTACCACTATCTATGGATATATTTATATTCCATTTTAAATTGATTTGTATAAGATTGATGAATCACATTTCACCAAAAGTAAATGTTAAATTGTTAAGAAATGTTTTAAACTGTCTACAGTTTGCTATATAGTCGAAAATTGAGTTTCGTGGGATGTGAATGGTCGAGTATACCAATGCATTGTCCACACCTGTGGAGTAACCGTCAGCGCGTCTGGTTGCGAAACCAGGTGGCCTGGGTTCGAATCCCGATCGGGGAAAATTACCTGGTTGAGGTTTTTTCCGGGGTTTTCCCTCAACCCAATACGAGCAAATGCTGGGTAACTGTCGGTTCTGGACCCCGGACTCATTTCACCGGCATTATCACCTTCATATCATTCAGACGCTAAATAACCTAGATGTTGATACAGCGTCGTAAAATAACCCAATAAAATAAAATAAAAAGCAATGCATTGATTGGCCTACGATTTAAGTGACTGCAAGAAACATCAAATTCAACGGAATAACAGATTTGATCTACTTACAAACATGGAATTAATAGAATGTTTGTAACATCTAGTCACAAAATTAGTTTAATTTTATGTTGGTACGTCAATATTTATTCAAGCTCCATTCACAACGCCACAAACATTACGGAACCCAGGAACATCTTAATAATTGAATCGCCCTATGCAGAAAGGGCTTCAGTCCATTAGACCTGGTTTTGAGAAAACTAAGGAAAACAGTGTGTACTTTGTATTCCTTTCTGCATAGAACTCTGAGCCTGACGCTTCAGTTTCAGTATTTCCAAGAATTGGACTGAATACCTTTCTGCACAGGCTGATGGAACCATCCATAAAGATATGATTTCCATCGATATCTCGTTTTTTTTTTTTTTTTTCAAAATTTGTGACTGAAGCCCTTTCTGCATGGAGCGATTCAATTAGGGACCGTACGTTGTCCCACGAGATTACAAGATTAAGTTCTACTGGAGTTTTGAAGTGAACGACGCGGAAGCGATGTGCTCGACTGACTACTCACGCGACACTTGTTTGGTCAAGTTAAGCAGAAGAAAGTATGGACTACCTTATTATCAAACACCCTTAACCTCTGTTCCTCTCTCAAAATGATAGTCCAAGTTTCACAACCATACAGAACAGTCGGTAATATAATTGTTTTATAAATTCTAACTTTCAGCTTAATTTTAGAGCAGAGCGGACTGGATATCTTCCTCTATCGAAACTCTCTAAGGACATTTAGGGAAATTAACAGAAATCAATTCACACAAGATATATAACTAATCAATAAGGTTCGGATAAAGTACCTGTATCAGGATAGGCATTCTAGGTCCGTGCGTTTCGTTACTAACATTAACTAGTTGCCCCATTTCCCCCACCCGACAATAGTGACGCTGTATTATCCATTCACCGATGTTTTAGCTTGAGGGTACGGAGCTCTCTTCCCAAGAGGTAGAGTTCTAGCTAGTGGAAGGGGGTAGTATTAACTAAATTTAGTGTGAAACAAGTTAGGGCCCTATCCTATACAGCTTCTCGATCTATCCTGACACAGCTACTTTATCCGAACCTTACTAATCAATATAAGGAAAATCTAAACTGCATTGAATAAAGTGAAGGAGACGCCAGCTCATTTCCCTGAAAGTCAAGAAGTTATTAGAAACTGTTTCTATATGTATGTATGTATGTATGTATGTATGTATGTATGTATGTATGTATGTATGTATGTATGTATGTATGTATGTATTCACACTGCAGTGGGTATATACCCGGTGGCAGTGGTAACTAATTACACTCAATAATAACAATAATAAACGTATTAATTAAAAATACAATTAATAATAATACTAATAATTAACACTAACAATAATTAGTAGTAATAATAATAATAATAATAATAATAATAACAGGAAATATACTAAATTAAATGAAACGATCACTTAAAATAACATTTGAAATAAATCTAATTCGTATCTCAAAACTAAGATCGAACTAAAACCCACGAGTATGATATGTTCATATCTGCACAAGTACCTTTCAAATTACACTCATTTCGCTGTCAACTCACTCACTGCAATGGAACTACGACACATTTCACTGATTCTATCCTGATTTCACTAACACTTCAAAAACATTTCAATGTCCAAATACTATACACTGCCACTATAAACTATAAAGCTTCACTGACAGGAACACGTTTCATCTACACAGCACACTTCACTGACACAACATACTTCGTCACTGATACAACACACTTCACTGACACAACATAATTCTTCAATGATGCAACACTTCAATAACAACATATCATTTACACCCTTTAAATGCGGTGTATAATTACCGTCTATTAGTAAGGTCCTTAAGCCTATTTTTAAATACATTTTTGGTTGTTGGTAAAGCCTTTAGTAAGTCTGCAGGTAAAGCATTCCAGTCCCTGATAGTACGATTGAGAAAAGAAAACTTTCCAATGTCCTTCCTCTGCCTTCTTTCCCTCAATTTATATGAGTGGTCGTTCCTTGAAGAGTAATTTGGCGGCCGCAACCTATTTTTTATTTCTCTCCAGGCAGGCTCACCTCTGTATGTTTTGAACAGTGCGCATAATCGAATTCGCGTTCTCCTGTCCGTGAGTGTGTCCCATTTTAATGGTGAATTTTTCCGACAACACTTAAGAGCCCGTTTTTGAATCTTTTCCAGTGTCTTAATATGTTGTAATTTGTAAGGATCCCAACATGCAGCACCATATTCCATTACTGGACGTACTAGTGATTTATATGCAATCTCTTTGGATTTATCAGAACCTTTTCTTAGTACCCTCATCACAAAGTGTAACGCTCTCCATGCTTTTCCCCCTATCGAAGTGTACTTCCGAAGAGCATAATACTATTGAATCGTACACACATATCTTTTTCTTGGCTATAACATTTTATGCTACAGTTTGTACCTTCGGTTGCAGAAAGTTGTAAAAATTAAAAATAGATAAGTATTTTGGTTATTCAATTATATATAAACTATAACAAAGGTTACCAAATGATTCAGTGAAGCAATAACCTAGATAAAGGAATTAAGTAGTGTGGAACTGGAATTGGCAAACCCACGTGGAAATAATATTAAAATGAATGTAGCCTATCTAGTACAGTTTTCTTTGGGTAAAGTCCTCATGTTAGTCGTGTGACAGGGATATAAAGTACACCACGAGAGGGAAAATAACTTAAGGGAACTAATTTAAGATTGCAGAAAGAAAGATTTACTCTGTCTTCCTAAACCACCCCTCCACAAGTCAAACTGTCAAGTAAAAACTTCTCTCTAAAAATAATATTGGTTAAATATAATATTCCCATTAACTTCCTATAACATCTCTCTCCCTCCTGCGATGTTGAATATAAAACAAAAACTTCACCTAAACTTTGAAACGAACTGGAAACATTGGTATCATTTGGAACTTCTGACGGAAATTCATAAAAATTGCCGAAAGGATTAGGAGCGTAGACGGCGGTTTAAAGTTAACAGGCACGGCTACCACCTGCGAAATCCCATAACGTAATCTGTATGGGCTGAGGAGCTCGGGTTTCTCTTGCCGCAAAGAGTTGAGAGGTTTAATTACGCCGCCTTGCTTTTGTATTTAAAAAGAGTCAGCCTCCCTTAAGAGATTCCCGTATAGAATATCCTTGAGGGATGTGCCCGTACGGCAAAACCGCTGGAATTCATTTCAAACTTTCCGATAATGCACGTTCGCGATATTGATGCAAACTTGCCGTTAATATGTGTAGTACTGCCAAAACTAAGTGCCCCTCGTGCTTGCCTCTATTGATCACTGATGTTGCGTTCTCTGTCTAGGCAATTCAATACCTCCATTTTCTACTTCATTACATTTCTAAGTATATTTCCAAATATTATTTATAATCTTCTAAGTATTCTACTTTTTTTCCATTACTCATATTTAGGTCTTAAACTATGACTTCGTTCTCCTTGTATTCCTCTGGTTTTTCTTCTCCTTTTATTCCCATCGTTCCACTTGTATTCCCTTTGTTCTACTTGTATTCTCCTTGCATTCCCCTTATTCTATTTGTATTCCCCTGGTTCTACTTGTATTCCCCTTGTTCGACTTGTATTCCCCTTGTTCGACTTGTATTCCCCTTGTTCGACTTGTATTCACCCTGGTTCACTTGTATTCCCTTTGTTTTATTGTATTCCCCTGGTTCTACTTGTATTCCCCTTGTTCTACTTGCAATCACCCCGTTCTACTTGTATTCCCCCGGTTCTACTTGTATTCTCCTTGCATTCCCCTTATTCTATTTGTATTCCCCTGTTTCTACTTGTATTCCCCTTGCTCTACTTGTATTCCCCTTTCTCTACTTGTATTCCCCTTTCTCTACTTGTATTCCCCTTGTTCTACTTGTATTTCCTTGGTTCTACTTGTATTCCTCTGTTTCTACTTGTATTCCCCTAGTTCTACTTGTATTTCCATGGTTCTACTTGTATTCTCCTTGTTCTACTTGTATTTCCCTGGTTCTACTTGTATTTCCTTGATTCTACTTGTATTCCTCTGGTTCTACTTGTATTCCCCTAGTTCTACTTGTATTTCCGTGGTTCTAATTGTATTCTCCTTGTTCTCCTTTTATTTCCCTGGTTCTACTTATATTCCTCTGGTTCTACTTGTATTCCCCTGGTTCTACTTGTATTTCCTTGGTTTTACTTGTATTCCCCTTGTTCTACTTGTATTCCCCTTGTTCTACTTGTATTCCCCTTGTTCTACTCGTATTTCCGTGGTTCTACTTGTATTCTCCTTGTTCTACTTGTATTTCCCTGGTTCTACTTGTATTTTCGTGGTTCTACTTGTATTCTCCTTGTTCCACTTGTATTCCCCTGGTTCTACTTGTATTTCCTTGGTTCTACTTGTATTCCTCTGGTTCTACTTGTATTCCCCTAGTTCTACTTGTATTTCCGTGATTCTACTTGTATTCCCCTAGTTCTACTTGTATTTCCGTGGTTCTACTTGTATTCTCCTTGTTCTACTTGTATTTCCTTTGTTCTACTTGTATTCCCCTTGTTTTAGTTGTATTACCCTTGTTCTCCTTGCATTCCTCTGTTCTCCTTATATTCCCCTAGTTCATGTTATCATGCGGTGATGTTACGGACTAGTTATGAACTTGTGTGGAATGACTCAACATGAAGTATTCGGAAAATGACACGTGATTATAGGCGAATATGTGAAATCATTCTGATCTTTAACTACAGATATGACCTCATTTTGCCAGCATTTTACACCATAATGTTACATTTTTTCCATAACCTCAAAGGACTGCAGTATTAAATTACGAAATAACATAATTTTTTATAGCACAAAAAAAAATCATAACCGAATATTTAAGAAAATTCCAGCATACTACTTTTATTTGTGGAATCCTAAAAATAATGTAATTTTTGCATAATTTTCATAATTTACGTCCATTTCGATTATAATTTGTTCCATCACTTTCTCAACAAATAAATGCAGCCATGCTTTAAAAATGTGTGTATGTATGTATGTATGTATGTATGTATGTATGTATGTATGTATGTATGTATGTATGTATGTATGTGGCTGTTCCTCGGCTTTGGAATTCCCTACCGAGTGATGTCAGGGACTGTCAGACATCAAACCAATTTAAAAATAGACTAACGAAATATTTTTTCTAACAATTCTTTTTAATAATAATAGCTGTTTCAGGTTTCTCAATGTTTAATGGTTATATATATATATATATATATATATATATATATATATATATATATATATACAGATAAATATCTAAATTATCTCATTATTATTATTATTATTATTATTATTATTATTATTATTATTATAACTATTTGTTACCAATGTTTATTATTATCACACTAACATTACCTATCGTTCACACCTGTGGGGTAACGGCTAGCACGTCTGGCCGCGAAACCAGGTGGCCCGGGTTCGATTCCCGGTTGGGAGAAGTTATCTGGTTGAGGTTTTTACCGGGGTTTTCCCTCAACCCAATATGATCAAATGCTGGGTAACTTTCGGTGCTGGACCCCGGACTCATTTCACCGGCATTATCACCTTCATTTCATTCAGGCGCTAAATAACCTGAGATGTTGATACAGCGTCGTGAAAAAACCTACTTATAATAATAATAACATTACCTATCCAACTTTCATTATTTACTTTCATGTTGTTTAATGGTCTAGATATTAATGTAATAACTATGTAAGCAATTGTATTCAACTAGAATTAGAGTCTGGCTGTGCGGAAGAGAAGGCCTACTGGCCTTAGCTCTGCCAGATTAAATAAATAAATTATTATTATTATTATTATTATTATTATTATTATTATTATGTACGTACGTACATATGTATGTAGTATGTGTGTATGAATGAGTGTATGTATATGTTGTAAAAACTGAATATTGATACTGAAATTGCTGCGTTGAGCAGGGATTATGAAAGTTACATAAACATGTAATTTGTTACAAAATCACACTACCAAATAGGCAAAAAGACCGTAATTCAGTCACTCCAGGCAAACTGGGAATTCTAATGAAAAAATTGATTTCGGAAATATTTGTTTATTATTACTGTAAGCCACAGATAGGGCTCTAAATTTACAGTAAATATTGTAATGTTATATTTTCAAAAGTAAAATATTTTCAAGTTTTATGGGCACTGAGTCTAAGTCTCCAAGTGGCATTTGCTAGGTAATGGGTATTTTTTGTTTCCCTAAAGTTTGGAGCACTTACACGTTGACAGATCAGCTGTTAATATACGTTTTTCAGGGAGCTATTGTTGAAGAAATATTTTGAGAGCTTGTACTGTTAATTCTGTGTCTCAGTGAAACATACAGCAGAGTCCGTACAGGTCAGTTTCTATCTGATGCTTTTCCAATTCACTGCGGGCTAAAGCAGGGAGATGCACTATCACCTTTACTTTTTAACTTCGCGCTAGAATATGCCATTAGGAAAGTTCAGGATAACAGGCAGGGTTTGGAATTGAACGGGTTACATCAGCTTCTTGTCTATGCGGATGACGTGAATATGTTAGGAGAAAATACACAAACGATTAGGGAAAACACGGAAATTTTACATGAAGCTAGTAGAGCGATCGGTTTGGAAGTAAATCCCGAAAAGACAAATTATATGATTATGTCTCGTGACCAGAATATTGTACGAAATGGAAATATAAAAATTGGAGATTTATTCTTCGAAGAGGTGGAAAAATTCAAATATCTTGGAGCAACAGTAACAAATATAAATGACACTCGGGAGGAAATTAAACGCAGAATAAATATGGGAAATGCGTGTTATTATTCGGTTGAGAAGCTCTTATCATCCAGTCTGCTGTCCAAAATTCTGAAAGTTAGAATTTATGAAACAGTTATATTACCGGTTCTTCTGTATGGTTGTGAAACTTGGACTCTCACTCTGAGAGAGGAACATAGTTTCAGGGTGTTTGAGAATAAGGTGCTTAGGAAAATATTTGGGGCTAAGCGGGATGAAGTTACAGGAGAATGGAGAAAGTTACACAACACAGAACTGCACGCATTGTATTGTTCACCTGACATAATTAGGAACATTAAATCCAGACGTTTGAGATGGGCAGGGCATGTAGCACTTATGGGCGAATCCAGAAATGCATATAGTGTGTTAGTTGGGAGACCGGAGGGAAAAAGACCTTTAGGGAGGCCGAGACGTAGATGGGAGGATAATATTAAAATGGATTTGAGGGAGGTGGGGTGTGATGATAGAGACTGGATTAATCTTGCACAGGATAGGGACCGCTGGCGGGCTTATGTGAGGGCGGCAATGAACCTTCGGGTTCCTTAAAAGCCATTTGTAAGTAAGTAAGTACTGTTAATTCCAGATCAAAGGACGTTTTACTTTGCACTATATTCTTTCTTCCATTTATTTTAAGAAGTTTGGGCTAATAACAATTACAAATCTTGCAGTTCAAGTGAATATTTGGACTTAAAAATGTCACAGTCTCTTTGGAAATGGAAAAATGAAGGACATCTGTAACATCCGTGACAAAATGTGTGTAACATCCATGACATGGAAGAAACAGCTCTAAAATATTTACCGATTATGTTTTCATGAACTAATTGAATGCCATGTGATTTGCATAGCTTTCATATGGACACTATGAGAACGAATCATTTTGCTTGAGGTAGAGACCTGTGTTTTACACTTTTTGTTAATGAGCTGTGAAATGTGTTCACAAATATTGTAACATTCCTGACGGAAACTTTTCCTTATTTTTTGCAATAATAATAAATTTTATTCAAACAACTATTTTTTCTGTAAAATGATACTGATCGTCTCAATTGATTCTAATTTATTTATCTATTTACATCCATAACAGGGCAAAGCCCCAATTACAATAGACAGTACAGATAAAAAAAAAACATATTGCATACAACACGAAGAAAGAGGTAAAACAGATACAAGTGTAATTACAAATTAAAAATTGAAAAAAAAAAACAAATAGATACCACCTAAATAAAAAAGAGAGATACAGATATAAATGAAAAACACCAAATAAAAACAAATCAAAAAGAGCCAAGTGCAGACATCACAGCCAAAATTGCAAAATGTAGGCGTAGCAGAGCAAATACAACACCATGTTAATAAATTCAATATACAGCACTACACAGCAGGCCCAATAGGCTCAATTAATTTATTCAAAAAACTCACCAACACAGAACATGTGTTTCAAGTAATGCTTTACATAACTTTTTCTTGTACATATTGTACGATAACGAAAAATCTAAATCCTGTTTATTTGATAGACGATTATAAGTTCGAAGCATTAATAAAAGTGGAGACATTTTATGAGATAGTGTTTTTGTTGTCTGTAAATAAAAGAGAGATCGCTTTTTCAAATTTGATTTACCAGTATTGAAACTAATTAGCTGTAGAAGATCAGGGTTGTCTATTAAGCCATTTATGGTTTTGAACAAATACATTTGTTGTGCTCTTATCCTGCGACTACTGAGAGATGGTGCATTAAATTCAACCAGCATGGATTTATAAGATTGGAATATGTTGTAACATGAATGTTTTTTCATATATAGCAGTTTTAAGATTTTATTCTGTACTCTCTCTAGAATGACCGAGTGCGAGTGATAGTGAGGGTTCCAAACTATAGCTGCGTGCTCTAATTTACTTCGTATTAAACTATTATATATTCTTAAGACAGTTTCAACATTCCTGAAATCTGTTGAGTTCCTGTAGATGAAAACTACCAGTTTGAAGGCTCTATTTGCAATTGCTTTTATGTGTGTTAAAAAGGATAGGTCATGAGAGGTTACAACTCCTAAACCATTTACTGAAGTGACCGTTTCTAATTTTGTGTTATTTATGCTATACGTGTAATCCAGAGAGTTAGTATTACGAGTGAAGGTAATGTGTGAGCATTTTTTAATATTAAAGTTGAGTTTGTTAACAATGCTCCACCTAAAAATACTATTAATATCTTCTTGTAGCTCAGCTGAGTCAGATTCATGTGCAATTTATTTAAATAATTTAACATCATTAGCGTATAATCAGCAATTGGAATGTTGTATATGTTTTGGTAGATCATTGATGAATAGTAAGAAGAGAGGACCTAAGTTAGACCCTTGTGGGACTCCCGAGTTTACATTAAATTGTTTTGAATTGACCTGTCGGAATGAAACATATTGTTCTCTGTTTGATAGGTATGAACAGGTAAGTTTTAGCAGATGTTTAGAGAAGCCAAATTCTGATAGTTTATGCAGTAATATGTCATGATCTTGAAAATAGTAAAAATTTAACATCTGTGACAACTGGGATAGCTGAATTATGAAATATGAAAACAAATTTTCCTTAAAAGAAACACCAGTTTCACGGGAGGTTATCTTTAGTGTATACATTGTTTCAAAGCTTGCATGTGGTTAACTACGCTGCACACTTGCGTTTCCACTGTACTTTCACAAGCGTGGAAATATAAAATGTATGCACTCTACTTCAGGAGAAGATCCGAGCAAGGAATGCGAGTTTTTCCCCTTCTCTTACAACCAACTCCCCAACAAGGAACCGGCCGGCCAATAACTAATCCTTGTTTGTCCCAGCCGGCCAATGACACATCTCCATCCACTTGCTCCTTCAGAGGAGCAGAGTTACTAGTTGACCTTCTCCTCTTACACCGCAAGGTGCATACCCACTCGCAGGTATCTTCTCGCGAAATTTGGAGTTACTCGGTTCTATCGGTTTATGTGCTTGGCAGCGGAGCACCGAAGTTACTCGGTTAACCGTAGCCGTTACCGTTCAGTTCAAACGTTCAAACAGAGTTCTCGTGTTTTACTTAATTGTAGCAGACAACAACGTAGGTACTGTTGTATTTAAATATTATCTTCTGCAGGACAAATTATTTCCTTATCCCCAAGGCGGGCTGAAAGGCCTCTAGTATTGAAGAGGAGTTCTTCCTATTATTATATGACCTACCAAATAGGCCTAACGAACACTGACAATCTGAACATATTACTGGACATAGTAATAATAATAATAATAATAATAATAATAATAATAGTAATAATAATAATATTATTATCATCATTTATTAGAGTGTTTGATTAATATTAAAATATGTTAAAAAAATGAAGTGCATTATATTTTTCTTCTATTTGTGTTTATTGGATTTGTGTTACCTCATCAGTCATCATTTTATTTGTATTTATTTGTACGAATTATGTTACCCAATTACTTTAATTTATCAATAATATTACTCTTCACCAAAGAGAACATAGTTGCATTGAAGGCTAGTAATGTTATAAAATAAATAAACATTATGTTCTTCAGTTTAAGATTCCACGTTTTGTTGATTATTCTATCCACTTTCCGTAATAGTAAATAATTCAGTGTGTTATTTTAAGTGTTTTAGGCAGCGCTTCATGGAGCCCGTTTCTTTCTATCCTCTTGTTTACTTAGCTGCAGCGTTTAATGTTTACCTCACATGTTAATTTATTAGCTGTTAGTACTATAAATTGTTTTATCAATTTTATTTCGTCTGTCATATATAACAACACTGAAAGTTAAATAGGCCTTTCATATAAAATAACTCCGCAAGTAGTTGTAATCACGCAAATGAAATTTGCAACCGCCATTTTGCAATGAAGATAAGCACTTTTTTCTAGTCAATCGGCAAAGCGAAAGCGCTTTACTACAACGCTTTTAAAGCACGCTTGGTTTCACTTTTAAAGTACGTTCTAAAATCGATTCAATCTATCTAAATTTTAAATCTGCCGCCACAAATTTGTACTCGGTACTGTACTCGGTTCAACCGAGTAATGACGTCACAGTAACTGCTCCGAACCGAACCGCTCCGTCCCCAGCCCTAGTGTAAAGGAAAATATGCTCAGACAACTCTGTCCAGTGAAGTTTCAATTTTTAATTTTTTATAGAACTCGGAGACACTTCGATTACGTGTCCTGGTCGAATTCTGTATCTCCAAAACTCGAATCTGAATGACGTTCTGTTCAGCTTGGTGGCAAGTAGGCAGCAGAAGCAGTCCATATCAAATCCTTCGCTAGGAAATTTACAGCACGAATTTTGCAGACTCCAATTAACCTCGGGTGCTTTTTTGTCCAGGTAACGTTAATGAAAAGTTGTTTCACTGATTAAATTAACATCTTACTCAACACTCGGGCGACGAGGTACGTAATTACAAGCACAGGGGCTCATGGGTTTTAAAAGATCTCTGCTGAACCGGACCAGCCATTGAACGCGGGGAAAGGGGCAAAGAGTCTCTAATATTCATGGCAGCACGTAACAACCAAAATGTTTAAATTAGCTTCGGAAGAAGAGAGCTGATAACCTATTGAACCGAAGTGTAAAATGAATATTACGACCTCTGCAAATCGTCAAGGTCCATATAAGTAAAACATGTACACTATACACTTCAGTATTGAAAAATAATCCAGACCTAAGCAATTTACACATTCTTTAGATTAAAAATAAAGTGAAAATATTTGTATGATATTTTTAAATTTTATTATTATTTTAAGTGTTACTTATTTACTTACTGCCTTTTAAGGAACCCGGAGGTTCATTGCCGCCCTCACATAAGCCCGCCATTGGTCCCTATCCTGAGCAAGATCAATCCAGTCTCTATCATCATATCCCAATTACCTCAAATCCACTTTCATATTATCCTCCCATCTACGTCTCGGCCTTCCTAAAGATCTTTTTTTCCCTCCGGCCTCCCAACTAACACTCTATACGCATTTCTGGATTCGCCCATACGTGCTACATGCCCTGCCCATCTCAAACGTCTGGATTTAATGTTGCTAATTATGTCAGGTGAAGAATACAATGCGTGCAGTTCTGTGTTGTGTAACTTTCTCCATTCTCCTGTAACTTCATCCCTCTTAGCCCCAAATATTTTCCTAAGCACCTTATTCTCAAACACCCTTAATCTCTGTTCCTCTCTCAAAGTGAGAGTCCAAGTTTCACAACCATACAGAACAACCGGTAATATAACTGTTTTATAAATTCTAACTTTCAGATTTTTCGACAGCAGACTGGATGACAAAAGTTTCTCAACCGAATAATAACAGGCATTTCCCATATTTATTCTGTGTTTAATTTCCTCCCGAGTATATTTTATATTTGTTACTGTTGCTCCCAGATATTTGAACTTCTCCACCTCTTCAAAAGATAAATTCCCAATTTTTATATTTCCATTTCGTACAATATTCTCGTCACGAGACATAATCATATACTTTGTCTTTTCAGGATTTACTTCCAAACCTATCTCTTTACTTGCTTCAAGTAAAATTCCCGTGTTTTCGCTAATCGTTTGTGGATTTTCTCCTAACATATTCACGTCATCCGCATAGACAAGCAGCTGATGTAACCCGTTCAATTCCAAACCCTCTCTGTTATCCTGGATTTTCCTAATGGCAATTTTAAGTGCTAATAGCATTATATATTACTAAAATATATTGTATTTATCTGATGCATGTAACCAATAAGATAAAAGATTTTAATAAATATGAGATAAATTTCTTAATTAATAACAGTGTATATTTCCAATAAATGATTTCTTAGCATCGCCACAGAGAGGGTAAACATTGGTAATTTCGAGATATTTTCATGAAAACTAATTTAAAATGCAAATGTGTAAATATATCCTTATTCCGATTTTTTCATCTAAAAGACGATAACTTGCTGTACAAATCTGGAGACATAAAAGATTGGATACGTTCTTGAATATGTGCCAAAAACCACTTTTAAACTTAAGCTGAAAGGTTGGTTATTTCGTGATAACCTTGGTAATTCCGTGATATTCCATTGATAATTTCGTGAGAGGTAGAAGAATTGTGGAAAATTTCATTAAAGTCAAATGAAATTGTCATTTATTGTTACAAGACTTCAAACATAGTAATTCCGTCTAATATTCGTAGCAAGAAAACATAGAAATACATATCAACACATAATAAGAATGAAATCAAAGTAAAAATTGAAATTGAAAAGGAATCTGAAAGGATGAACACTTTTATTACGGACTTTACTATAGCCTATATTACTAGGGTAACTCCAAAAGTAATGCATAACATTTGTTATATTTTTATCCTACAGCTTTGTTATTTTCACAGAATGTAGATGCATCCTTAAGGAACAAAATGTCACTTTTCCACATAATCCTCGTCCCTTTCAACTGCCTTACGTAACCTAGGAACGAGGGCCTGTAGACCAGTACGGTAAAAGTATGGACCAACACGTCTGAGCCACTCTTTAGCACCGTGCACAAGGGAGTCATCTTCTAACCTCGTTCCGCGAAGGGATCCTTCGGTTTACCAAAGAGATGGTAATCGCACGGTGCCAGTTCAGGACTGTAAGGCGGGTGTTTCAGTGTTGCCTATCCGAATTTTCTGATTTGGTCTGTGGTCTTGTGACTGACATATGGCTGTACGTTGTCGTGCAATAGCAAAACATCCTGCTTCTCCCGATGTCGTCGAACACGACTCAGTCGAACTAGAAGTTTCTTGAGATTTGCAACATACCCGTCATAATTAATGGTGGTTCCGTGTGGCATGATGTCCACAAGCAAGAGTCCTTCTTAATCGAAAAACACAGTAGCCATAACGTTTCCTGCCGAAGGTGTACTTTTGAATTTCTATTTCTTTGGTGAATTTGCATGATGCCACTCCATTATCTGCCTCTGTCTCCGGTCCAAAATGGTGGAGCCATGTTCCATCTTCTGTCACAATTCTTGCAAGTAAGTCATCTAGCACTTATCATTGACACTTAGCATGATAACAATTCAAACAGAAGCTACACTGAGCCCATTGCGTCTCCATTTTCTTTTTTGTTATCACATCTTGTCTTCAGATTTCTAAAATTCCTATTGTAATACATTTTATACTATTTTAAAAATTGTAACACTTAATGCTCAACAAAATTTCGCCTCAAACAGCTAAGATTTCTGTCAGTAAAGCTAAGCCTATATGGCGACTACAGATATATCTAAAATTCCAAAAACATTTCCTAAAATTTCATGAAGATACAATAAATCATTGTACCAAATATCATATGCTTATCTTTAGTAATAAGCCTGTAATGTAATTACAAACATCCACAAAATTTGTACGCCTGAGAAGTCGAAGCAAACTTGCTTTCTCCAAACATAAAAGCTCACTGAAACAACTACAATAGTCACACAAATCTTAGCTGTATGTTTCTGGAAACTGGACAACATGTACAATCCCTTGGCGGAAATTTGGATCTCGTAACACCATTGGTTAGTTCACAAAAGAGCAAAGAAAAAGTATCACGAAATAACCACTGCCACGAAATTACCAATGTTTATCCTACGCTTGATTGTACTTGTCACTACATCTGTCACTAGAGAGTTCATGAAATGTATATTTTCCCCGCCATTCATAAAATATTTTGATATGATACCTCTTCCACAAAAGGAGAGATCTATAACTGAAGCTGGATTAATATATTTCAGTATTATTTGTATTTATCCTTGTAATAATGAACAGTTTGACTCGTAGACATTTGGTTTTTCAGAATTAACTTCCCGTGATTATATGAGAAGCTTCGAAGAGAACGTCAGGATGTAGACCTTCGCCCCCCCTACTACCAATAATGCATAACAATGTCAATACGGCGGTTGCTGTCGTCTGCGATACGACGAACTTTTTTTTGTTGATTTTCGAGTTTATTTTTTTCTGGTTATTACATGCTTATTTAAGTTGTGTTAACTCTCGCTAAGTGGTTTTATTAATTTATTTTATCAGTCTTAGTATCTATTTTATTATTGTTAATATTTTTGTTCCATTATTATTATTATTATTAATTAATTAATTTATATTACTATCTTTGTATTATCACCGTCACGGTTATTCTATTATTATTATTATTATTATTATTATCATTATTATTATTATTATTATTATTATTATTATTATTATTATTATTATTATTATTTCTATCATCAACACTATTATTGGTGTCTGTAAAATTTATGTAGACTCTACTGGACTGTACTAGAGCACGAGCATATGGTCATTTCGGTTATGTATTCTTATGTACCATTTCAAATGTGAATTGTGAATAAATCTGAAAAATTAGAAAATTTGAAATTTGAATGTAGGAAGGGAGTTCGATACATATTAAGTGTGGGAAGAGAATAATAATCCGATTCTTGTGTGCACTTACAGAAACGCAGCGGAGGATTCTTAGGGGCCTACTTATAATAAAACAAGTTAACGCCAACGCAAAGCTAACACAAAACTTGTGGTCAGTTTTATTCAATGGATTAATTCACAATGATTTAAATAAATTTAAAGATTAACAATAACGTTAGACCCTAACGCGAAAGTTGTAAAACTTCAAGCTTTCATGTTTATGTTCATGTGATTCGAGAAAAAAAATATCGCATTGCATAGGAACAAGAAAAGGACGGTCAAAGAGAAATTAATTTGATGAGAAAGTGGTTATTTTGCTTCAAAGTCATCGTTGTCATTACGTTCTATAATGTATATTGTATATTCTATTCATTATTATCATCATCGATCTAATTATATTTCCTGTGATATATGAGGAGCTCACAACCAGAGTGGGCCAAGTCCACCAGTGATCAGTTTGTGGATTAATACAATCTCGAATCAAGAAAACTTAGATTTATTCATTGCCGTAACAAACAAAGTCCATAACTCATTTGTTACCCCACAGAGGGCAGCATTTTCTATGGACGGTGAAGGTTACTAAGCGTGAGCCAGGAACTTTAAGACTCAGATGGACTTGGTCCACTCTGGTTGTGAACCCCTCATACAGCACTAATATTTCGTACAGCGGTAGTTTCGCAATGTTAGTGCGTTTATGTGGTTAAAAAGTAGCTGGACAGGCCATTTCAATTTAGAAGCAATACCACTTACATCAGTTGTCATGCTCCATTATTATTATTATTATTATTATTATTATTATTATTATTATTATTATTATTATTATTATTATTATTATTATTATTTACCGAACTAAGTTTTACCTTTCGTAGCGTCCTGACATAAACATTTAAGGTTAGATTTTGAACCCTGAAACTCCAGGATATATTAAGCGATAACTTTCCTAACTTGTTTGGAAACGAAAATGCACTGCCTGGTTATTAGTCATGATTAGAGTTCGAAGTTGAGGGACGCTACCTCTTAAGTTACGTCCACACACTAGGATAGAACAGTGTTTACAAAGAAACTGGCAAGGTAGTTTTCTGCCCTCATAGAAGAACTAAGATTGTATTTCTGTCAATGTTATTTTATTAACAATAAACAATAAACAATAAACATACCATGTCAGTCGAATGGAGTCGTTGTAATATGTAATATAGGCCCAGCAAGGGGGAGGGAAACCTTCGCTTAAAGGGAAAACGTAAATATTATGTTGAATAGAATACAATCTACAGTATTGTCGTTTCTCAGTTGCAAAAATAAGTTTGTTTTGTTTTCAACTGGGTTATTTTTTATTTCAGTAGGTTATTTTACGACGCTTTATCAACATCTAGGTTATTTAGCGTCTGAATGAGATGAAGGTAATAATGCCGATGAAATGAGTCCAGGGTCCAGCACCGAAAATTACCCAGCATTTGCTAATATTGGGTTGAGGAAAACCCCGGAAAAACCTCAACCAGGTAACTTGCCCCGAACGGGATTCGAACCCGGGCCACCTGGTTTCGCGGCCAGACGCGCTGACCGTTACTCCACAGGTGTGGACCAATTGGGTTATTTTACAATGCAATAGTTTTTATAGTTATTACGAAAATAAAATCTGTATACATCTGCCATCTGTTGTGATGGTGGAAAACTAACTACTGCATTAGACACAGAATGTAAGATACCATATTATACGCCACATATCTCATTTTTGACCAAAATGTCAGTTACCATGTTTTACGCCCAAGCCCCTCAAATACTGGAATATTTGTGGTGCACACTTCAATGTTTCGTCCATAAGTCAGTGAACACTTTTCATTAATTGTTTCAATTTCCGATCAGTTACGAATATAATAACTTTTTTCCTACAAAGGATAATATAAAAAGCCGTGGGTCACACTCAATTGTTTTCTTGTATATCTCTGCAATATCGGTGACAGTAGCTCTGGAAATAAGCCAACAATAAATGAACAAGTTTTGTCTATGTCGAAATATAATGCGACAGAATATGGCAGTAACGAATTTGTATACTGTGACAAAACATAATATGACGAAATTGTAAAGTGTGACAAAACGTACCTATGACGAAAAAAGTGTGGCGAAAAGGACGGATCTCAGGCTATTGACGTCAAAAACGCATATCATATAAATATTACTTGTTAAAAGGAATTACAGTATATAGAGCAGCGGTGACCAAAACGCGAACGGCAGTGATTACACACGAGAGACAGTCTAAGAAGTAAGGAGACGGGGGATAGGTACATGGCATGAAAACTACAACCAGTGGCGGTTCGTGCACTAACATTGAGCTCCTCATCAACCCCGCGAATAAAATTTGCAAGCTTTGCTGTATCAGTAATGTCATTACTGTCATCAATATCCAATTAAAAATATATATAATTTTTTGTTTTGCTTTTTTAAATATTTCTCATGAACACAAATAGAAATTTCCTGATTTCTCCTTTGGATATTTAGTCGAGAAATGCGCAGTTTTTCAAAATTAATTAACAATTTTCATTGGACAAATTATTTGAACCACCTTGATCATTATGCTTTTATAAAACTCTCCTTCGTTGGAGGGCTTAAAAGAACGAGCTATTTCGTTTGCCACTAGATACTTACATTTATTTATATCATCTTTCTCATAAGGCTGATTTCAATGTTTGGAGTTTAATAGATCGTTTCATTACTACACTATCACGTAATATTCAATCAGTTTTTCTACGTTATTATTATTATTGTTATTATTATTATTATTATTATTATTATTATTATTATTATTATTATTATTATTATTATTATTATTATTATTATTATTATATCAATAACTAGTAAATAACTGATAAATAGTGATCAAAAGATTAAAAAAGAAATTAAAATGGAGATATGGTGTAGTAATTATTTTATCATTCAAGGGAAGATGTAGGCATATATATTGAGGCACGTATATAAGAATTATGGTAACACTTGCTATTAAATAATAGTAATAATAATAATAATAATAATAATAACAACAACAATAATACCTGTTAAGCCTGTGTATTCAGCGTAATGCTCTGTAATGTCGCTTCTGCATAACTTACTACAATTTATTGAACCGTTGAGCAAAGCAACATATTACATTTTCTCCGACAGAACAGCGAATAAATTCCTCTTCCCATTCTGTACGAAACCTTCTGTTCCTGCTCGTAGAGACAGAGGGTTTGTAGATTGACATGGTACCGACACTGCTTATCTTCAGTACGTGAGCGAGAGAGCAATGTAGAGGAAACTCCCCTTATCAGTGTGAATGTCTTTGATTACACGATGTAATCACGATACCCAGTTTGGTCACCGCTGATATAGAGACAAACAGTTTATGAGATTAAATCTGAAGGTAGGTTTTAACTATAATATTATTTATAGGCCTATATCATCTCTCCACTTTTTGAGAAATGCATATTTTATAGTTTACATATTATTATTAATTTTATATGAGATCTTTTCTGTCATGTATGAATAAATGAAAATTCACAGCATCAAATGCAGTACACTGCACAAATCTTGTACAGCTTGTAGGAACATAAATTGTACTGTTATGTCGCCATTCATCATCGAAACGACCATTTTTATTTGCCACTCTCTTCAATTGTTTTGTATTGACGTTTGTGTTGTTGGTAATGTGAACAGTGAACCTTACGTGCATGTGGGACGTTTATGTCCTCGCGTTAAAGCTAAAGTATTTACTGTGAATGATCAGTACAATCACTTTAATTGCGTGGAAAATTCATGTGGTTGGTGGCTATGTGATTTCAATAATATTAGGTAGAGATGCGGTCTTGTAGAATACTGGCATGGCAGTTTTGTAGAACAAGAAAATCTGATATTTTACGGTAGAAATCGCAGTAGAATTAGTAGCCCGAGTCAGGAAAGAAACTTGAATGCATGTATAGTAATTTAATTACTTTTTTAAGACTTACAGAATCCATGTTGAATCTTTCGTACACTATTTTTAACACTTCAATATAAATAATTGGTCAAATGGCGATCTTACTCGTGTTAATTATGTAAGCATGTGCGACTTACAGCTGTTTCGGTGCTACTTCACACCATCCTCAGAGCCTTCTGAGCAATAACCAGAGGACACAATACATCTACATATGCCGAACACATAACTAATGCCAACCACACATACAATAACATAAATACAGACATGGAAGTCCTACACATACAACTCAAAAACCAAAAACTCAACACACTAAAACAATATGAAATATATAGACACACTAAAACACACCCTAATCAAATACTCAACACACAGATCAATTTCAGAACACACACACTATTTGACACAACTCTTCATCACACGAACGCACCCACACAACAGGCAGCGAAGTTGAGATGACTAACATAATTCAATTTAAATTATGTGAAAATTCAACCTCTCAAATTTCTAGCGCAATAATCAACAACAGATCCCTATTAGAAACAACGACAACCAAATTTCTTGGCTTAAAAATCGATAATGTGTTAAATTGGAAAAAACATATTAAAGAAATTACCCCCAAACTAAATTCAGCTTGTTTTGATATTAGATCTATGCAAAAGATAGTAAATATCAATACCTTAAAAACAATATACTTTTCATACTTCCACTCGGTAATGAGTTTTGGAATAATATTCTGGGGAAATTCCACAGATAGTAACAGTATATTTCCATTACAAAAAAGAGTAATTAGAATAATAGTAGGTGTCAAATCTAGGGAATCATGTAGGACTACAAATAATGCCCATAGCTTGCCAGTATATCTTTTCATTAATAGTCTTCCTCGTATGTAATCGTGAAAACTTTGTAACTAATTCAACATTTCATAGCATAAATACACGTCAAAATATGACTTTCATACTCCATCGGCAAGTCTATCGTGCTATCAAAAAGGAGTGCGTTATATGGCAGTAAACATTTTTAATAGCCTCCCTATCGATATGAAAAATGAAACTCAAAATATAAGATTATTTAGGGCCAAATTAAAGAAGTGCCTAATTTCTCACGCCTTCTATTCTGTAGGTGAATTCATGACATTCAATAACACTTCATGAAATTGATACTAAAACTATGTGTGTACTAGTACAATATATTGTAAATCTCGTCTGTATATATATTTCATCTAGACTGTGACTATAAATTAAGACTTTATAGTAGTATTAAGTTTTTTAATTCGTTCCATATTCTAGTTGTAAAGCAATGTATGAATATCATGGAATGTTAATAAATACAATACAATATAATACAAAATGCCGAGATACAGAGGTTAGAACAAATGTCCACACTGTGAAAAAGACAATAAATTGAAACGGAGCGAAAGATCATTTTCAGAAGTGTTCAGTATGCAGTATTCAAAATGTGGCATCACTAGAATACATTCTGGGTCTCAGACTGCTGGTATTAATTGAATTTAATTATCTTAGACCCAGTCAAATTCTAAATAACTTCATTTTAATAAATTACCATTATCATTGCCGTTTTTGTCTTCTTTCTTCCAGACGTCATTAACATTGGGTTACAGCGAACTTCGTAGAGTTCAGATTTTACTGTTGTGTGTTGAGAGTCGACAGGCTGAAGTTTGAAGAGCTGTTGGTGTTGTGTTTTAAGCAGTTAATTTCTTTTACTATGTCTACTAGTTTCTGAACTGCTGTGGCATTTAGAATCTGCCTTCCGCCCCTTAACTCGCGTAGGCGTAGTTCGGTATCTCTCAGCAGAAATGCATTACCCTCACAAGCGATAACGTAATCAACTTCTTAAGGAACTGAATGGAGAACTGGGCCATTTAGGATCAACAATGGATATTTGTTGAGCAAGTTAGGTCTCTATGGTTTCCATACCATGTATATAAAACGAAACCACGGGCTGAATCAAGAAAGGCAAACCTTACATCCGCCAGTAAAGGAAGGACAGTGGCTTTCTCAAGCGCGCATACAGATACATTCAATGAACTAGAGAAAAAGATTACCAGATCCTGTGTGGATGATTCCCCAGAGAAGTGCGTTAGTTCGAAACAAGAAAAAGTTAAAACGATGCATTGTGTAGCTGAGAGAGGAGGCTGGGAAATGGTTCTGTACTCGAGCATTCTCCGGCTAAGTAATGGTGTAGAGGGATATCATCTCGCTGCATCAGATAAGTTGGCACGAAAACGGTGTCGTGCAAATGACACATTCTTTTCATTATATACATAATAGCAAAAAAGGCATTATTTTCATAACAAGTTGTAATTATTCGCTTTAAATTCTTCCCTTACTATATATGAAGGGTACACATGTCAGAATTCCTTTAAGGGTGATATCGTTATCTAATTCACTGTATTACTAAAAACTTTAGTGTTATTTTTACCAAAAGTGGTAAAGGAGAATTAAAACCACCATTTCCTTTATTTCAAGTAGAATCACCAATAAATTTGGTAGTAATATAGTGAAATAGATCATTGTCTCACCCTTAATGCAAATGTGACATTGTTCGCTTTCCCGTGTACCCTTCATATATCGCAAGTCTTTCGTGGCTCCGACTTAAAGAACGCAGAACTTTACACTCTTTATCTTTACTCTATCGAATTCTGCACACCTCAACACCAAATTACCTTTCGTCTCGTTTCTCTTATCTATACTCTAACCACGACGTAAATACCAGATCACTTATCTGTGGCACGCTAAGTATATCTCTTCATAGAACAACTTGTTATTCATCATCTTTTACAGTATCCAACTCGCGTCAATGGAATTCCTTGTCACAAAGTATTAGGGGCTGCAAGACAATAAACACCTTTAAAACAGCTCAAAAGAAAACTTTATTAGCATTTCACTCCAATTATACTGATTTAAACTATCACTGAATACATTGTTACTTCTTTCGTTAGACATCATCCTGATAGTGCTGTATTTTCAAAATTGTCTCATAATAATCTATTTCTATTATCTAATATTATTTGAAATATATTAACATTCTATGTATTTTAGGTTAATTCTGCTACACAGTTTATTTCAGTGTTTAATTAATAGTTCATAGTATTTTGTTGTTTAATTCGTAAATAACTCCTGTATACATGTAACTCTCATCTAAATCAAATTGTTGAATTCTTTGTAAGTTCATGCACATGTATATATACTTTTTCCTGGTTGAGTGGAAGAGAAGGCCTTACTGCCTTAACTTTGCCAGCTAAAATAAATCATTATTATTATTATTATTATTATTATTATTATTATTATTATATTTTACCAGGTTTGTGAAAAAGTGTCATTTTTTTATTTTCATAAAGAGGTCATTTAATATTGCAGAATCACTGTACATCACTAATTTTCTTACATACCTAAAAAATCGCTATGAAATAGACATTAGGGGAGAGTCGGGTATTATCGGACATCGGGTAGTATCGGACAGTGCGTTTCTTTTATCTACCACCATATGGTAGTACCTGAATGACATGGTTTCGTTTGTCTATGCGACATCACAGAAACGTAACCATGTCAATCAGGTACTATCATCGTGTGGTAGATGAGAGAAACTCACTGTCTGATATTACCCGATGTCCGATATTACCCGACTCTCCCCTACATTCATACCTGAATTATTATCCCGAGTTATCTCGTGCACCTTGATTCCAGCTCTGGTAGTTGTCCCACTTTGATTTTCCCCTGAACTATTTACCAACTTATGTTTTTTTATGGATTAATTTATGAGGTACAATACCAGTGCTGTTATCAAGGCGTTAAATGTTGCTTGTCGTGTGATAGACACGAAAGCAGGGTATTACGCACAGTGGCACTTTGCATTCCGGACAGTAGTATCTGCTCTCCTATATTCTTTTGGCAGAACCTAACTGCCACACTACAGCTGGATTAAGACACAGTAGGAATTATGGACCAAGACTATACAATTCAGTATTGAAAAATAATCCAGACGTAAGCAATTTACACATTCTTAAGTTTAAAAATAAAATGAAAATGTTTGTATGATATTTGATAAATTTTATTATAATTTTTTTTAAGAGTTACTAGCATTATATGGTACTAATTTTTATTGTATTTATCTGATGCATGTAACCTATAAGATAAAACATTGTAATAAATATAAATAGATCATTTTCTTAATTAATAACAGTGTATATCTCCAATAAATGATTCCTTAGCATCGCCACAGATACACTAGATTGTACTTGTCACTAGAAAGTTATTGAAATTTATATTTTCCCCGCGATTCATAAAATATTTTGATATGATACCTCTTGCACAAAAGGAGAGATCTATAACTGAAACTCGATTAATATATTTCAGTATTATTTGTATTTATCCTGGTAATAATGAACAGTTTGACTCGTAGACATTATGTTTTTACAGCATTAACTTCCCATGATTGTACGAGGAGATTCGAAGAGAACGGCAGTTACGTAGACATTCAGCTCCCCCCTACTACCAATAATGCACAACACAATGTCAATACGGCGGTTGCTGTCGTCTGCGATACAATGAACTTTTCTGTTGATTTACGAGTTTGGCATTGTTTCCGGTTATTAGGCTATATGCTTATTTAAGTTGTGTTAACACTCGCTAGTGGTTTTATATTTTATTTTATCCGTCTTAGTATTTATTTTATTATTGTAAATATTTTTGTTTTATCACTATTATTATTATTATTATTATTAATGAGTTATTTTGTATTTCAATCTTTGTACCATTTCTGTCACGATTATTCTATTATTATTATTATTATTATTATTATTATTATTAATGAATTATTTTGAATTACAATCTTTCTATCATCTCTGTCACGACTATTCTTTTATTATTATTATTATTATTATTATTATTATTATTATTGTTACTATTATTTTATATCATCAGCATTATTATTTGAACCCTGTAAAATTTATGTAGACTACTGGACTGTACCCGAGCACGAGCATATGCTCATTTCGGGTATCTATCCAAATGTAAATTCAAATGTAAATTGTAAATAAATTTGAATTTGAATTTAAAAAAAAAATATGAGAGCGTTTTGGGAAGAATGGTGTAGCAGTCACTGAATATTTGTACCAGTACATCTGTTCTTCAGGTTTGTGAATAATGTTCTGCAGTATCACTATGCCCAAAAGTACACGTATTTCAGAGTCTGTAGTAGGCCGCCACGAATTATTTTCAGCATTCTGTGAACACTTATTAGCATGCCGAATCGTCTCCTCGAATATAGTGTTGATGAGGTCATTATTAAAGAATAATTTAAAAAATTGGGAATTATCGTTATAAGAAACAACGTTAAAATTTCGGGGAATGGGGACCTCGGAGGTGCAGAAGAAATGGTGCTAGATGTCTTCTATTCAAACCACTGTCGAAAAGACGCGACATCTACTGATCTGAATTTGTTTGTTGTTCTATAACTTCGTCTTCTGATACCGATATTTCATTTCCTAATCTTCTACAGGAATATATTCCTGATGAAAAGTTTCGGAATCACTAACTGTATCCATCTTTACAGAAAACAGCACAAAAAAGACTAAATACAAACAGAAACCGCCGAAAATAACTAGCATCTACTCACTACTGTGTGTGAATGCTATATGAGCATAGAATTCCACTCGCAAGGAAGAAGTACAAAAAACACCACCAGATATAGCAATATCACCAACTTCTGTAGCCTTCTAGTGAAGAAAAGGTTAATGAAAGAATGGAAACGTATATATTCGGAATATAATCCTTAGCAGCGAAAATGGGAGTCAAACGAATTAACTCGGGTTAATAAATGTTGACACAAGTTAGCAACCCGAGTTAACTCGGGTTAATCAGGGAAGTGGTTAACGGCAAGGTGGATTTACCTATTTGGCACGTAATAGAGGTAGCGTCCGAACATCAGAGTAGTGTTAGAATGTGTTTCCTTCTCCTCCGACGAGTATTTCCATGTAATATTCGTTTTTGGAACAAATAATTATGGCGGCCTGCGAACTAATTTGACGATGTATTGTTGGTACAGTGGAAAACGCCAAAGCGTTTCACTGGCCGGCATAATTATTGGTACGAAATTAAAATTTTACTGAGAGATGAATTAGGTTAAAAAAGTGTCTACGCAACAGAAGCTCCAATAAAATATTTCATTCTACAACCTTTACCATTATCAACTGTACTACTGGGTGTTCATTTCAAAGTGTGTCATGACGTCACTGTTGTGAGTCAACGATTTGAAGCGAGTTTTAGCTTTTATGTGAGAGAAATTGCCTATTAATCAAGGCGTTCAATCTCAACTTGAGAACGTGTACGGTATAACTTGGACGTCGTAGCAACAGATGGCGGCCTGTACGGTCTGTGTGCTACCATAACCTCTTTCGAACTGTGTTTTGCGCGGGCAAGTCGTACGCAGTGTATTTGTTATCATCGGTTGCGTACGGCAACATTCCACAGCACAAATCAAATGATCCGTGTCCATGTTGACCGTCGAAGTTAATGTCAACAAATACTGTACTTAAGTAAACGTCTTAACCCTCTCGCCATATCCCGACAGTAAGAAAACTCACCTCAGTACGTGTTTCCAAACAGTTCACATTCCTGCCACTACAGGCGTTACGGTACGTATCGGTAAGTACTCTTCTGAATGAACGCCGTACTTGCTAGGCAACTTCACTGGCACATAGGTAATATGCCTCTGAGGAAATGCAGGAAGACTGAATTCTCTAGGCTCATCGGCTAGCCACATGACGGCATACAGCGAGCCATGACACACTTTGAACTGAACACGCAGTATTCTTAATTATTAATAATTACATAATTCAAGAAACATATTATATAATGTTTAATAATTCTTCAACATCAGTAATAATTAATATATCATTACTAAGATCAGGGGATAGTTAAAAGGTAATAGCTTGAGAAATAAGACGAACTTGTAGTGGGTTAGACAAAGGGATGGCTTGAGGCTTAGGAATGTGGGAAGGCAAGAGTGAGTTACATGAGGGGATGGCTAAATGACATGAGGCCGAGTAATATGACAAGATTATTGTGAGTTACAGTAAGTGAATAGAATGAACCTAATCACAGGCATGTAGTAAATTTATATAAAAATTATGTTTAAATTCAAAAATTATTTTAAGGGGAAAGATTTACTCTAGAGCAGCGATGGGCGTTTGAGTGCATTTGCCCTCCGTGCGCACGGGGAATTCCAAGTGCGAGCGCTGTAGTGTGCCAGCAGCTATAACGGATCTTACAGCTTTTAAATGCGCTAAATTTAGGACTTCAGGGAAAATAAATTCTTAATACACAATTTGCAGATAGAATTGCAGCTTTTAAGGAGAAATTGCTGTTATGGATACCTCACATGCAAAAGGGCGAACTATATCATTTCCCATCCTTATCTAAGCTCATAGAATTTTGAACAATGAAAATTTCGAAATGTGCGCATGTATTCTATCCGGCCTATGAGAGGAATTTACATCAAGGTTCCACGATTTAGATTGCCTGGAAATGGATTTGCGTATTTTGCTACATGTTCTGATTCCAGCTGATTATTGATAACGTCCCCCCTTCCTTATAGTGTGAATTGATTGACCTGCGATGTGATCGAGAGATGCGAGCGAAATATGATTCAAGATCGAGTCTTATGCAGTTTTATGACGGATTCCCAAGAGGACGCTTTCCCAATCTGCATAAGCTGTGTGAGAAAGTTTTGTGTTTATTTGGTTCCACTTATAGATGTGGTCAGTTATTTTCTATTACGAAACTAAATAAACCTCAAACAAGAAATGATGGGCTTTTAACGGCATTTCTTCGCATAGCTTGCGCTAATACAGTTTCTCCAAATCTTGAGAAATTAAGTAATATGAATTAATGTGCAAAATACATGTTTTGTTTTGTGTTTAAGGAAGTGTTTCATTACTTTGTGTTCTTATTTAGTTTGGTAGAATAACATTTTCTTTTGAAACATACAGTACGTACCGCAACTTGAATAAACCGGTTTTCGTGCACTCTATAAGCACACTTTTCTCGTAGTACACCGTGCAAGCACAGAGTGCATAATTCTGCCCAACCCTGCTCTAGAGTAATCATTCTTTTTGTATTTTAAAGATTAATGTGTATACACACATCACTAAAAACGAAAGAGCTCTGATAAATAGTATTACAGTTAATAGTACTTGAAGATAGGCTATTTTTTTACCATTATTTTACATGCGATAATTAGGAACTTCCCTTAAAGTTATGCGAAAATAACATGAAGCTAATATTTATACAACCAAAAATTCCCAGTTAGCCTACTAACTCTCTCATGAAATACTTTTAATGAAATTGAAGTTTTATGGTTTTAATGAATTAGCTTTAAAATTTTTAAAGAATTATTTAAACAATAGGCAACAGACGGTATATTTTAATAACAGTTTTTCTCAATACACAACTACTAATACTGGTGTACCGCAGGGTTCTATTTTAGGACCGATTTTATTCATTATTTATGTAAATGACTTACCCTATATAATTGATGGCAAATACATAAAGTCATATTTATATGCGGATGATCTTGCTGTAACAATTTGTGGATATGATAGATTGAAAATTATTAATGATCTTGATGCAATCGTCCACACCTGTGGAGTAAGGGTCAGCGCGTCTGGCCGCGAAACCAGGTGGCCCGGGTTCGAAACCCGGTCGGGGCAAGTTACCTGGTTGATGTTTTTTCCGGTGTTTTCCCTCAACCCAATACGAACAAATGCTGGGTAACTTTCGGTGCTGGACCCCGGACTCATTTCACCGGCATTATCACCTTCATTTCATTCAGACGCTAAATAACCTAGATGTTGATACAGCGTCGTAAAATAACCCAATAAATAAATAAATTGATGCAATCAACCGAAAAGTAGAAGATTGGTGTTCAGCTAATTCTCTTTGCTTAAACAAAGAGAAGATACAGAACTTAGAGTTTTCCTTAAACAATAGAATCAATTGTGAAGAATCCGTCAAATTTTTAGTAGTGCATATACAATCTACACTTAAATGGGACTGTCATATTGACATACTATCTAAGAAACTCAACAAATGTATTTTTATGTTAAGGAAATTAAAAACACATGTTAGTGTTGAAGTGCTAAAATCCGTATACTATGCTTATATCCATAGCCATCTGACGTATGGAATAATAGTTTGGGGTAATGACCCTAAAATAATAAAGTTATTGAAACTACAAAAGAGGGCAGTAAGAATAATTTGTAATGTTGATAACCGTACACATTGTAAACCTTTATTTCGGAGACTTGAAATTTTAACTGTACCGTCTTTGTATATTTTAAGTTCTTTAATGTGTGTACAAACAAATATTAATAATTTTACTACAAATAGCTCAGTACATAGCTATTCTACAAGGCATAAAAATGATTTAAAAAAGGACAATGTAACTACACTACTACTAATAGCAGCTTTGTAGAGATTTGTAAGAAGTTATATAATGTTTTACCCGGCAATATTAGGCATTTAAGCTTGAGGCTTTTTAAGAAAGAAATTAAAAATAAATTAATAGACTTGTCACTATATAATATTGATGAGTATTTTAACTCTATAGAGCTGTTTAACTTTTAGGGAGAATTGTCCATATGATATTATATAATGTAATTATTTCATTGTATGTAACTTATGAACTTATTGCTTACTTGTAAATCATGACATTTTCCTATGCTGTATTGTACAGTCTTTGGAATGAAATGTTTAAAATAAAAATAAAATAAATAAAATATAATTAAAGATTACAGTGAAACCTCTCATTTACGGACATCGATGGGACGTAACAATATCTCCGCATGTGGGAGGTGTCCTTTATTGGGAGGGAGGATCCCCAATCTAACAGAAAATTTGTAATGTGCAATGTGTATCCCTTCACGTTTTAATGAAATGTATTACAGTAGTTTAATTGCATATACAGTATACTACAGTAAATACTTTGCAACTTTGAACTACAATAGATAAGACCGAAAAAGTAAAATAAAGTACTGTGCCATGCAATTTTATTCTAGGTCTACAGTTATGCAATACTGTAATTTACAGTTTTCAACTTAACCTTTACGTTCAGGTGCCCTGTCTCTCGAAACAGAACAACTGATTGAAGTGAAGAGAATAATCCTACTAACCCTATCATGTGTAGAATACAATTTCACGATCGCGGAAACCTTGGACACATCAGACGGGTTAAATTTTATGACTTTGTTTATTCACCCGCTTCTAACTAACAAGGGGTAGCCGGCTGGGCTAGTGGTAGCCTAAAAGACCCTAATTGTCTTCTTTCATGTTAACGAATTTCTGTACTAAATTTTCCATTTTTGTAATACATTAGGTCTTGAAATCCAAGTTCTGTCCGCAGTCAGGAGGTAAAGCAAGCTTTAGGACTGTAAAAGAGCTGTCCGTGTGTCTGAGAGTGTCCGTAAAAGAGAGTTAAATTTATCATTATTTCTATATTTTTCAGTTGGGACATTAAAATCTGTCCGTATATGAGGAGTGTCCGTATCTTGGGGTGCCGTAAGGAGAGGTTTCACATTTGAAATCTTAATCTGAAGTAAACTGTTTGTGCAACTGGCTCTAAGTAGCCTATACAACGTTTGCAGTGATCACATCTTGCCTCTAGAGTGGCGTGTTAAATTTCCAAGTTATTTTCAATAATTTAATACGTTACTTCTCCCGTGTCTGATGTGGGAGGATGTCGAAGTTTCACTGGAATTTGTTACGTAGTCTCACGGGCATCAAACCACGGTCGCTTTGTCGACAAGCAGTCCACTAACTGGACCATAGTATTAAGAATTAAATAGAATCCTTAGGCGTACGATTATACTGTAGCAGATATATTTTTATTCATTTCGAATTTTTTCAATCTGTCTATTGGGGCGTCGTAAACGAGGCGGAACAAGATGTACAGGTCAAAAGAATAGCAACAAAACGAAGAAGAAATAGCCTGTGGGATGAAAAAGAAGAAAAGACAAAGAAAGTAACAAAAACGGAGGAAGTCTATAGTTGGATATAAAGAGAGAAGGATGATGAAAAGGAAGAAAGGGAGAAGTGGAAGGGAGAGAGCGTTTCTGCTCACGTCCCGGGCCTCGAAATTGGGTTGTCTACCAACCGACGAGTTTCTCGACTTTGTGTCGAATAAAAAAGGGAAGGGAACAGAAAAAAAAGTTTTCCCTTGTACGCAGTTCTTCTCTGTACAAAGAAGTTCTCAGCTACTTCGCTTATTGAATCAGCCGGACTCCACCATCATGTCCGCCGGTACAGGGTGATCAAACAGCTGCCCTACGAGGTCAATACTCATCTCCAAACACTTTTCTAACTTTAATGGCAGAGGTTCTCCGATGTCGAAAAGCGCTGAGCAGTGAGGGTACAATAAAATGACAAATTCAGGTGAAAGAGACAGGACATTCCCCTCGGGAGGCTTTGTCACCACGTCATATGTCTTTTGGTATGAAGAGCATGTGGACTGATCAATTCTTACTGTAGCCCCCGGAATTCAATGATTATGATGGTGGAGGGAAAAACGTAGACGGAGGCAGAGACAGTGGTTTTGACGATGACTGCTAAAAGGATGATGACTAAGGACCGGATTTTTATGAATTACGTATTATATTCCTTTCAATCTAACCGCATATAAATAACAAATCTTTGCGAAATCTTGTAATTACCATTAATATATTAAAATTTGATACTACACATTTTTACATATTCACACCACATTACATATTATGGCTTGGTATTACATAAATCTACATATTTAGGGGTTTTATTCCTTTTTACTTCTTTAATAGGAAAAAGAAAACTTATACTGGGGAAGTTTACAACTTGAAATACATAGATTTAAATAGTAATATACGTTACAAGAGCGGTATGTTGACGTTTTCATGGTCGAGGAAAAGATTGAAAAAGCGAAACGTAGTTGAGCTTTTTTAATTTCCGAGAACATGAAAACAAATATACCGCTCGTGTATCGTACATTATTTTGTGCGAAGATCGTTTATTACATACCTGAAAGACGAATTTCTAATTAGTTGCAATGAAATCTCCATGTTGGTTTCTGTTTAATGACGGCAACTTCGGAAAACCAAAATATCTTTCTTCAACATTGTTGCTATAAAATGTTTTCTGTGTTTACTATACTCCAGCAGGCCGTGATATACGTCTGTCTTTTTTCCCCCAGTCTTTAAATGCGAACTTAAAACAAACGGTAAGGTTATGTAATGATTTATTTTTCATTTTAATATTTTAACAATATTATTTATATAACATATTGCAGTAATAACATCGGCATCTGGAATCTTGTTGATTTTTCACGGCTTCCTTAATGTTACTTGTATCAGAAATGCAATAAGTTTCGTGGAGTAGTAGACTTTACTTTAAAAACAATAATTAACATTGCAATTTAGGTGAAATTGCAGTGGTAAGTTTCCAATTTATAATTATTACTATGTTAAACGTCTCTAAAAATAATATGTTAAAAGCCTAAAGCAGTAAAATGAATGTCGCGCTTAAGCGGTAAGAAGAGGAAAATTGTTATGTGTGTTACGTTGGGAATACTGAATGTGGTATTTCACACTTACCACGTATTGGTTCTGTGCGTATTTGCTTGGTTTCCGCACAAAACCAATCCCCGGAAAGTCTAAAATTCCACATTCAGTATTCCCAACCTAACACACATAACAAGTTCCCTCTTCTTACCGCTTAAGTGACATATTGATTTTACTGCTTTAGGCTTTTAACATTATTTTTAGAAACGTTCAATATAGTAACAATTATAAATTGGAAACTTGCCACTGCAATTTCACCTAAATTGCACTGTTAATTATTGTTTTTAAATATTTGCAAAAATTAAGTAAAGTCTACTAGTAAGTCTCAGACTACAATGATAATGACCATGACGACTAAAACTACAAATATAACTCAGTCCACGATCATGATCTTGGCTGAGATTACGACGATGAAAATCATAATGACTAAATGCACGATGATGATCAAGATTACAATGAAGAAATTCATGATGACTATGACTATTATGACAACTAAATTACGACGATGGCGATCGTGATACCTAAGACCACGATGATGACCGATCATGATGAATAAAATTACGATGTAATCGGTAATGATGAACATTGCGTTGACACCATCACTAAGACTACAATGATGGAAATCATAACAGAATATCTTACTAATAATGAGTCTTCTTCAGTATTCATGAAACTTTTGTTTTACCACTGCACCCAAGTTCTGATGTAACACTTACTTCCAGAGATCCCGTGACCTTAACCATTCTTAACATCCTTTCAATTTTGTTGTCGAAATGTCTTTGTGAATTTGTCAGGGGCATGGTGGGGCAAACGTGGATGGTTACATTTTAGGAAATAAATAACGACTGCAATATTTGCGTACTTCAGGTAAATGAATGGTGCAGATTTCTATTGGACCACCTCACAGACGTGCGCCAGCAATTTATATATTGAGTTCCATTAAACGGAAGATGTTTACTAAATCCCTTCTCAGTACGGGGCATTTCTGACTCCGTAAATGAGTTAACTTTTAGTGTTAACATCTTAAAAAAAAAAGAGATATCTGAAGTCAGTGAAACGTTCTTCGTTTAACGTTCCTTTATTCGGGAACAAACTTAATGGAAATTCCTTTCTACTTCATTAACCGAAAGTTAAAGATATGTTGTATAGAAGTCAAAGTTAGACTTTCTTTCCCCTCGCTGTTTTAGACAACATTACCCTCTCGTCTAGGAACGAAACTTTTTGTGAGAGTTCAGAACAGTATGTAACATGCTGCCATATTGGCAAAAAGAGAAGCCAATCTAACTAGGGGCCAAATTCTTGCTAATTCGAGAACTCTTAGGTCTCTCTCCTTCCTGCAACCTCTTTACCTTGCCATCTACAAAATGCACAAAACCGTCTGGAGAGGTTTTAAACTTGGTGACCATATCCAAGTCTTCCAATGTGCTTGACAACAATGATCCAACGTCAAGTTGCAGGAGGAATTTTATCAAATCTTACCCCTCAAGATCCCGACATTGAATCTAAGAATCAAAAACTTTAAATCTTCAAGAATTATGCATTCTGAATGTTAGCTTCTTTTCTTTTCTCTTGTGTGCAAGTTCGCAGCCATTCCGATACTTCTCAAATCCTTCTTGCACAGAAGTGGTTCCGAGGTTTCGAGCGGGGTTGGGGAACGAGTAGCATGTCCTACAAATGAGAAAACAAATACATTACACTGTAGGGATGTTGAAAGAGAAGAAAATAAAATGCGAAACCGAGGAAGAAAACTGTATACTCTTTACGTAAACTTGACAGGATGGATTTTGAAAATGTTTTCACTATTTTTCCTATGAAGGAATGGCAGTTACCTTCTTTTTCCTTCAATTCACGATAGTTGATTATAGTGTTCAGACAAAAAGCCGCTGTATCTATTCCCCGGGATCATCAATGAAATGAGCTTCTGGATTTATTTCTATTACCGGTCGGACTTAACATAAATACAGATAAATCACAGGCTATCTTATTTTCGAATAAAAGATTAATCCCCGATATTAATAAGCTGAACCTTCCTCCTGCGACTCTGAATAAAGCGATCAATCCATTCAGTTCAACTGTAAAAGACTTGGGAGTTCATTTTGAATCTAACCTTACCTGGGACACGCATATCAAACACATATGCAAGAAAGTATTTTCCACTCTTCACTCACTAAAAAGATTGTACCACTATCCAGCTAAATTAAAGCAGACGCTTGTACAGACTCTTATTATGCCTCATTTCGATTATTGTGACGCTTTATTCAGTGGTCTCAGGGTGGATTTATCCCAGAAACTGCAACGTGTTCATAATGCGTGTGTTCGCTTCATTTGTAATGTCCGCTACTACGATCACATTTCGCCTTCTTTCGATAAATTATTGTGGCTCAGGTTAAATGAGAGGAGAAAGTTACATTCCCTTTCTCTCTTATACCGAATTTTGCACACCTCTACTCCCTCTTTCTTATCTGTCCGATTCCACAGTCTTTCTCGGTATCATGACTTAAATACTCGGTCACAATATGATAACACGCTAGAAATACCACTGCACACATCATCTCTTTATTCTTCATCTTTCACTGTTGCTACTTCTCGTCACTGGAATTCTCTGCCGCCTGAAGTCAAGGGCTGCCGAACTTTAATTTCCTTTAAATGTAAATTAGATAAATATCTTATGATGAGTTGCCAGACCTAACGCGTTGAAAATATTTAATGGACTGTGTTCCACTGTATTTATTTTTATTTTTTGTTTGTTTCTTATTTTTATTATTCTAAATCGTGTTTATTTATCACTTAACGCCAATATGTATCCCACTCTGTTGTTTTTTATTATTAATCTATTTTTGTGTACATTTTATTAAATTGTCGGTTTCTGGTTTAATTATGTAAATCCTACTTAACTGTAATCTAATACTAATATGTATATTAATGTGTTTATTCTTATTTTTACTTTGTACATTTTTTATTGAATTATTGGCTTCTGTTTTTATGTGATTCGTATTTGATTCTAACAACATTAATATGTATTCCACTATGTTTATTTTTATTTTATGAGGTAAATTTTATGCAACTACCTCTTTTGATCTCATTATGTACCTAAATTGTAACAGTATGTAATTACTTAATTCCGATCCAGTTTTATGTTCAACTGTGTAAGCAACCTCTAGTCCTGGTTGAATGTAAGAGAAGGCCTTAGGGCCTTAACTCTGCCAGGTTAAATAAAGCCATTATTATTATTATTATTATTATTATTATTATTATTATTATTATTATTATTATTATTATTATATGAAACTTGAATCGTGCACTCTAGAAAGGAATTTTCAGTTATTTCCGTTTGTGAAGTTCTTATTTTATTTTCAAGCTAATGACAACGGTTGAGAATTTCGAAGAAGTGTTTGGAAAATATCCATTACCACAGAATTTCACAAAATAGATAAAAGATGTAAAAAATTCCAGGTTTTATAAACGGATTTTATATATTTTAGCCAACTGATTACAGAATGAATAAACACCGATACCAGGAGAGAACAATTATTGGAAATATGTAGAATTTCTCCCCGTCTTAAAGGGGAGAGAGAAGTTTCATTTCTCAAAGTATCGCAATTCTTCCATTAGAAATTCTTATCGTTCTCAGCAATGTAAAAAACGTTATGTAAACGATGACTGGTATTCGCATTCCTGAAATTTTAAAAGACAAAATCTTAACAATGATAGATTAATATTACTATTATTATCAATAGTATCTAATCATAATAACAAAGATAACTCGGAGAAATAATATAAATAGAGAAGAAATAAATTTGCTTTATAATATATGATACATATCACCTAAGGAAATCTGTCATATGATTTGATTTATTCAGGATTTAAAATTTTCATTGCTAAAGTAGTCAAGTCTGGATGAAGTTTGCTAAAGGATTACAGACATGGATCATATGTGTTACTTTGTGGTAAACCAGCAGATGTGAAACATTTAGGTTCAACTAAGGTAAGTGTTTCATTTCGTCTTTTCTTATAATTATGTGGCTGAAGTAGATGTGTCATTCGATTTTTATTGTAGAATTTCCTTAAAGTGTTTTTTTATACATTTCGGCAATACTATAAACACTGGATTCCCAGTGGTCAAAGTTGTTGGATAATCCAGCCGCCATTTGAAACAAATTGTGATTATACGTATTTGCAACAGAATTATAGGAATATGAGCAGTGTTTCTGCCAATACAAGTCATCGACTGATGAAAATCATTTTAGCAAATTCATAAACCTAAGATCATGAACTTTCAATGGCTATCGTAACCTTTCTTCTCGTTTCTCTTATCTATACCCTAACCACGACGTAAATACCAGATCACTTATCTGTGGCACGCTAAGTATAACTCTTCATAGAACATCTTGTTATTCATCATCTTTTACAATATCCACCTCGCGTCAATGGAATTCCTTGTCACAAAGTATTAGGGGCTTCAAGACAAAAACACCTTTAAGAACAGCTTAAAAGATAACCTTATTAGCATTTCACTCCAACCATACTGATTTAAAATATCACTGACTACATTGTTACTTTTTTCTTTACACATCATCCTGATTGTGCTGTATTTTAATTGTCTAGTAATAATATCTTTCTATTATCTAATATTATTTGAAATATATTAACATTCTATGTATTTCAGTTTAATTCTGCTACACAGTTTATTTCAGTGTTTAATTAATAGTTCATAGTATTTTGTTGTTCAATTTATAAATAACTCTTGTATACATGTAAGTCTCATCTAAATCAAGTTGTTGATTCTTTGTAAGTTCATGCATATGTATATACACTTTTTGCTGGTTGAGTGGAAGAGAAGGCCTTACGGCCTTAACTCTGCCAGCTAAAATAAATCATTATTATTATTATTATTATTATTATTATTACTATTAACCAGTGCAAGGAAATAAATTAAGCATTCGCCGATCAAGCTACGAGCAATATCTTGAAGGCATATATATGCCATGATGATATTCAAACTTAAATCATTTTTACATCGGCGCGCTCGCGCTAAGTAGTAAGATGCATGTAGATTGGAGAAATTGTAAAGAACATTTCACCCAATTGGTGCCCACATAAACAAAGAATTCTGCGCTGTATCAGGGGTGTAAGGCACAGAGAATTGACTATATCAATTTTGTGTTCTTTAAATATTAGTCTGTAGTCATTAACATGTAGTACTGCTAATTATACAGAGAAATCATTTTATTTTTACTTCAATTTTTATTGTACCTGAGTTTTTGAATGTACTTCACTCCCACCCCTTCTACTAATGAAGTTCAACGGTCCTCCACACAGAAACAAGACTGCATATAGAGTCATAGTAGACTTACGGTCATAGTAAACAGTAACTTACGTTCCAAAAATATGTTCGCATTTTCCTGTGACGAAAGAACTTTCAAAATTGAATCATTTTCCATTTGCCTACGTCGCATCCCGGTTTCCCCTACCAGCTTATATTCGCCTCTCTGTAAATGCTAGTGGCTGGGCTGTCTTAGCTATTTTCTGGGAACATTAATTTCTGTTAGGAATTGGAAGTCTACGTATTAATATACACATACAATTGTTTAAAATAACTTAAATAAAAGGACCTCTTTAAGTAATTAACTGTCACGTGATTTCCTCTCTTCATACGATGCTGCGACGTAACCACTTGGACGGACAGTAGATAGCATGTGTGATTAATTTTATCTTTTCGGATCGGGCAGAAGTGAAGATTGAATTTACAGTACCAAAGGTCTCTTTTATAGAGTTGGTACAGAATTATTCCAACATGCGTTACTGATACGAAGTACGAACCCAGTAATTGAAATTAGGTACAATAGTCTATAGCGCGATAATATGCACATTAGAACTAAAGCCTGTATCAAAATGAATGGCCACCATTTTCAAAAATGTGTTTAAACATCCATATCATGATTATTTTTCAATTTCACTTCATTCTCTATAGTGTACGCTAATGTGCTGTAGACAGTATAATATACACTGCATAATGAATACGTCCGCATGGAAAGCTCAGTTCGTGAGTAAAAGCACTCATTGTTATTACTGTACTTTATTTTGGTTAAACAAAAACCTAATGAAAATTATCAAACCAAAATCTCGATATTTCCTAGTTTACGTAAATGGATGAACTACCTTTCTTCCCTCCTATACCTAGTAAAGTGATTTGTTTGTATATTACGCCAGTATCATCGAACTCCAGTCGTGGAAGGGGGTAGCAAACTGTGTTTCCGGTTCTTATCGTTGATCCAAAGGTATAGCCAGGTTAATATTAGAAATGTTAGTAAAAGTAAAATGATGTCCCTGTATGAGCTTTTTTTTTTCTGGCTAAGGGGAAGAGAAGGCCTGGTGGCCTTATCCCCGCCAGAATAAATTATTATTATTATTATTGTTATTATTATTATTAATATTATTATTACTATTATTATTATTACTATTATTATTATTATGTAGGGTGACCAGTTCCTATCCCGTCCACACCTGTGGAGTAACGGTCAGCGCGTCTGGCCGCGAAACCAGGTGGCCCGGGTTCGAATCCCGGTCGGGGCAAGTTACCTGGTTGAGGTTTTTTCCGTGGTTTTCCCTCAACCCAATACGAGTAAATGCTGGGTAACTTTCGGTGCTGGACCCCGGACTCATTTCACCGGCATGATCACCTTCATTTCATTCAGACGCTAAATAACCTAGATGTTGATACAGCGTCGTAAAATAAGTCAATATAGTAATAAAAAGTTCCTATCCCCTCCATTACATACATCGCTGATTAGCTAAATATTATGATATGGTGCAAACCCCTGCAATATCTCGCCAATAACATGACAATATAATACTTTATGAACAATACGTTGCAAAGCAATCGATTTTAATGATAAGCCAACATAACTGATGCTAAAGTTCACCGTATAATCGCAGTTTCAAAGCACACAACTCAGAATTCATCATAAAATTATCAAGAACATTTCCAGAAATATATCGACGCTTACAGAGAACTTCATTCCACACTGAAGCTTTGGTTTGTTTGGGTTATTTGTAAAATAAATACAATCGCCGGATTTAATTAAAGCGACTGTGGAGTCAGTGAATGTCTCACGTGGTATATATATAGAAATCACATTTTTAGCCCAGACGATGGGAGATAGATGTAGGAAGTCACGGGTCTTGTTCTGTCATCTGACACCGCCAGATGGTGCAGACGAGTCTCTGAGTAAATAGAGTCTCATTGTTGCAGTGATCAATTCAACGAGAGGGTGGACAAGAGAATGTGTGTATAAAAAATGACAAGAATCGCAACTCCAAATGCAGTGGCATACAGAAGTTCTGTAGTTTAGCAAAATGTACAAATTCTCGTTTATGCGTCAAGCATTTACCAACTATTCGTGTTTTATCTTATTGCCGATAATAATAATAATAATAATAATAATAATAATAATAATAATAATAATAATAATAATAATGATTTATTTTAGCTGGCAGAGTTAAGGCCGTAAGGCCTTCTCTTCCACTCAACCAGCAAAAAGTGTATATACATATGCATGAACTTACAAAAAATTCAACAATTTGATTAAGTGAGAGTTACATGTATACAAGAGTTATATACGAATTAAACAAAATAATACTATGAACTATTAATTAGACACTGAAATGAACTGTGTAGCAGAATTAAGCTAAAATACATAGAATGTTAATATATTTCAAATAATATTAGATAATAGAAAGAGATTATTATGAGACAATTTTGAAAATACAGCACTATCAGGATGATGTCTAAAGAATGAAGTAACAATGTAGTCAGTGATAGTTTAAATCAGTAAGATTGGAGTGAAATGCTAATAAGGTTATCTTTTGAGCCGTTTTTAAAGGTGTTTATTGTCTTGCAGCCCCTAATACTTTGTGACAAGGAATTCCATTGACGCGAGGTGGATACTGCAAAAGATGATGAATAACAAGATGTTCTATGAAGAGGTATACTTAGCGTGCCACAGATAATGATCTGGTATTTACGTCGTGGTTACAGTATAAATAAGAGAAACGAGACGAAAGGTAATTTGGTGTTGAGGTGTGCAGAATTCGAAAGAGTAAAGATAAAGAGTGTAAAGTTCTGCGTTCTTTAAGTCGGAGCCACGAAAAACTTGCGAAGGACGGTGATATGTGATCATATCGTCGGATATTGCACACGTATCTGACGCACATATTCTGAGCTCGCTGTAACTTGACTGACAATTCAGAACTTAGGTCACTTAACAAAACGTCACAATAATCGACGTGCGGCATTACTAGGGTTTGTACTAGGGTAAGGTTTAGTTGCTGGGGCAAGAAGTTTCTGAAGTGACTCAAAGAGTGAATGGAGGTACAGATTTTTTTATCGTTTCTTTAACATGAAAATTCCAACTTAGGTTATTATAAAAAAAGAAGCCAAGATTTTTTACGACAGATGAATAAGGGATTAGCGTGTTGTTAAGGGTAACAACTGAAAGATTACTGTTATTAAGGGAGTTAACTAAACTCTTATGTCCAATAATTATAGTTTTAGTCTTACTTGGGTTAAGTAAGATTATATTCCCGTGATGAGATTATTATCTGAACCATCAGCCCAAAGGCACAAATAAATTAAATGATTTAAGGAATAAAAATCAGAAAATAAAATGTAGGTGTCTAGAGCATACCTGCTCAAACAGCGCTCAACGAGCGCTCGCGCTCCTTCCGAGCGGGAGAGCTGTGTTTACCGCTCGCCGAATCGGAGAGGGAGATACGTCAGAATGACATAGACCTGCTATAGATAGAGGAGAGGGGAATGACCACTCAGCTATCTAGTGGAGTGCAGTGCGTATTCTCAGTAACAATTTCACGTTGCTTACCTACTGTTACAGTAGAGTATGCAGGAATCTAAAAGACGGAAAAGTAGTGATCAGGCAAATTCTTACAATGTTGCATGCGAAAATGCTTATTTTTTCATAGTTGCTGGAGTAAATACTCAGTGCTTTATCTGCCACAACATTTTGAAAGGTAGAAAGAAACGTAACATAATGCGTCATTACGAGTCCAGACATAAAGATACCAAAGATATTAATCTTCAAGAATTCCAATATCTCTCTTCAGGGAAAAGGCCAGCTCAGTGTTGATATGTTGAATAAATTACGGGATTTCAGTCGTAAACTTACACTTTTCGTAAGTCAGTTTCTGGAAGGTAATATGTTTTACTTTCGAACGATTGAAACTGCTCGTGATGAAGCCATATTAAACGATTATGTGCAAATATTAATTGAAATTCAAAATGAATTTAATTCTATGTTCCAAGATCTTGTCTTAAGGTCCACACCTATGGAGTAACGGTTAGCGCGTCTAGCCGTGAAACCAGGTGGCCCGGGTTCGATTCCCGGGTCAAGTTACCTGGTTGAAGTTTTTCCGGAGTTTTCTCTCAACCCAGTATGAGCAAACGCTTTCATTGTTGGACCCCGGACTAATTTCACCGGTATTATCACCTTCTCATTCAGACGCTAAATAACATAAGCTGTTGATAAAGAGTCGTAAAATAACCTACTACAAATCCTGTCTTTTTTGGAAAGAAGTTTAAAGTTATCATAATAAAATCTTCAACGCCAGTTGAAACAATGCCATATAAGTTACAGGTGGGCCTGGTTGGCGCAGTTGGTATAGCGCTGGCCTTCTATGCCCGAGGTTGCGGGTTCGATTCCGGGCCAGGTCGATTGCATTTAAGTGTGCTCATTTAACCTCAGCAGTTGCGAGCGTCGTTAAATAAAACATAACATTTAACGATTTACAGCTCGGAATTAATGATCTTCAATGTGGCCTAAGGACTAAAGATCGTTTGAATAATACTACTAGCCTGGTTGAGTTTTACAAGACTAAACATTAGCAATAATATCCACGACTAGACAGGCTGGCTGTGAAAATGATTGGTATGTTTGGCTCAACATTTATATTTGTGAGAAACTGTTTTCTATAATCAATTTTAATAAAGGCAGGCATCGAACATCTGTAACGATCATTACGATCAGTAGGCTACTGTTCCTATCAGCTGCCAACAGCATAAAACCTCGTTTTCAAGTACTGATAAATACAAATATAACAAAATGATATTGTACATTTAAGCAGGTATAAAATTTCTATTATTTCCGTAAAATAAATATTTCTGTATTAATTAATAAGTCCAAGATAGTTTTGCAAACACTGAACGGGAATTCATTTCATAGACACTCGTACTAGTACTTCCCTTTTGGGTATATGTTGTACGAGATCACCCCTTCTTCCAGTCCACCCTTATACAGAGCGCAGCTAATATCTGCATTCCGCTCATGAGCTGTGAGCAGGCTCGGAGAGCGGAAACCTTGTGCAGGCCTGGTCTAGAGTTTGAAAAGGAGGAAATTCTTATAATTCTGAAAAGTAAAAGATTAATTTTCATTTTGATAATAATGTATTAGGCATGTGTAACAACTACACTGTAGCGCTCTGATTTCTCTAACGTTTTGCTGCTCTTGCCAATTGGCTGGTAGATTCAACACTGCAGTTTAAGTCCGGTGTTTTTTATCCTATCGAAATGTAATTTCCAATTATTTCTGTAATTGTTCATTTTGTCATTATTTCAAAAATGTCTAATTTTTTATGGATCTACACTGAACTTTTAAACTATAGAAGAATATGATTTCAGTTAATGTCAAACTGCTGTTATTTGTGGAAAATTACTTTACGCAAAATTTGTATAAAATATAAAATTGTAGGACTACCGCTTTTGAATGTAGTTTATAATTCACGCGTATGTAATATTCATGTAAAGGGGCATCATTTTATTTTTACTAACATTTTTAATATTAACCTGGCTATACCTCTGGATCAACGCCGTTTGCTACTCCCTTCCCCGACTGGAGTTCGAATTTACTAGCGTAATATACAAACAAATCACTTACTATGTATAGGAGGGACGAAAAGTAGTTCATCCATTTACGTAAACTAGGAAATATCGCGATTTTGAGTTTGATAATTTTCATTAGGTTTTTGTTTAATCAAAATACAGTACAATAGTAACAATGAGTGTTTTTACTCACGAACTGAGCTGTCCATGCAGACGTATTCATTATGCACCGTATATTATACTGTCTACTGTGTATTGCTCATCATTTTATTGTGTATTGTTTATATTGTGTATACCACTGCCACCGGGTGCTTGCCCACTTGCAGTGTAAATAAATACATACATACAGCACATTAGCATACAATATAGAGAATGAAGTTAAATTGAAAAATAATCATAATATGGATATTAAAACACATTTTTGAAAATGTTGGCCATTCGTTTCGATACAGGCTTCAGTTCTAATGTGCATATTATCGCATTATAAACTATTGTACCTAATCCCAATTACCATTTTCGTTCTTCGTACTAGTAACTCATGTTGAAATAATTCTGTACCTACTCTATAAAAGAGTACCTTACGTACTGTAAATTCAATCTTCACTTCTGCCCGATCCGAAAATATAAAATTACTCAGACATGCTATCTACTGTCCGTCCAAGTGGTTATGTCGTAGGGTCGTAGAAAGGGAGGAAATCACGTGACAGTTAATTACTTAACGAGGCCCTTTTACTTAAGTTATTTTAAACAGTTGTATAATATTACGTAGACGTCCAATTCCTAACAGAAATTAATGTTCTCAGGAAAGACAGCCCAGCCACTAGCTGGCGAATAAAAGCTGGTGAGGGAAACCGGGATACGACGTAGGCAAATGGACGACAGTACTGATTCAATATTGAAAGCTCTTTCGTCACTGGAAAACGCGAACATATTTTTGGAACATACTGTTTACTATGACCGTAAGGCTACTGTGACTGTATATGCGGTCTTGGATCTGTGTGGAGGACGGTTGAATTTCATTAGTAGAAGGGGTGGGAGTGAAGTACATTAAAAACTCAAGTATAATAAAAATTGAAGTAAAAATGAAATGATGTCCCTGTAGTTACGCCCTATATTTATATAATACGTTAATAGTATTTTCTTAGACAAAACAATTCCTCTATAAATATCTATGGGTGGTATTAAATTTTCATTCCACACAGCTGTATAAATATCAACTATCATTCCCAGACCTGTCAGGTGGTATGATTGATCTGTTCTCACTGAGGTATTTCTATTTCTTCTAACAACTCATGTTCCTGTGCACAATTTCTTATTACCGTGTCTGACAATTCTTAAATCGACCATCCAGTTCTGTTTCTACGTCTTTCTCAATCTGCGAAATGTGTTAATATTTTATATCTAGTCTAAAAATACTGGCCTCTCTCTTCATCCACTTAACAATATTTCCGTGGTCGTTATTGTCAAATATACGAATGATTTTCATGATTGGGGCAATGACTACATTACGTATTTATGTAGAATTACTTATTATGTGGAAGACTAGAGTCTTGCTTTCCGTTAAGAGGAAATGGAATAGACTCTGGTTCAAAAATTTTAGTTATATTTTATTTTTCCAATTTATTATTTGGTTTTCCCTCTTTAAAATGCATCACATATGAACTATACTAAAATTGTATCCACTTTAATTTTCGATTTCCTAAGAAGAGATATATTAGTTTTAAATAACGCTCAATCTCCAAGAAAACTTACGGATTTTGGACTGAAAATTAGAACTTTATTTTTTCATATTATGTCTTGAAAGTTCCTCTACAAAATGATATATTACATTGAGAAGTTCGGGCGTACAACATGGTAACTTACATTTTGGTAAAATATTATGCAGCGTATAATATGGTATCTTACATTCTGCGTCTAACGCAGTACTTAGTTTTCCAACAACACAACAGATGGCAGAAGTATACAGATTTTACTTTCCTGGTAACTATACAAACTGTTACATGTATAAATGTTTACCTACGTAATAACTTCAACACATTAAAATGTCACTTACCATGTTTTACTCCAGAACCGCTCAACGATTACACTGAAATATTATCCACATAAATTTTTCGTTTTTCTGAGCTGTGAGCGAAGTTTATGTAAATATAATTTTAATGCTCAAACACTGTTCTGTAAATTTAGTTTTTTTTTCTCACAAAAGAATCATTTCCTTAACTTCTACTTAATGTACACAGCTGTAATTATCAATAATTGTTTATTCGTTGCTTCACATACAGTATACTGAAACAATTTTTTGGAATTTTTTTAAATGTTAGAGATGTTGCAGTGGTAATGTACTGAAAATCGTCAAAAAACGGATGAGAAAAAATTATTTCTCTGTAAGAAAATTAAAAAAATACGGTTTCAGCATAAAGTCAAATTAAATGTGCGTGAACTATAAAAAATGTTGTCTAACTTCAAGAGTTTTCGAGAAAATTTCCTTATGCAAGACATGATTTAACATTGTTAAGATCTCGTAGTTGATACAGCGTCGTTAAATAACCAAGTAAAAGAACTGTCAAGGCAGTCAATTTCACATCGTTTAATCTGCAGTGTTAATGTTTAAATGAGATATGCTGTAGCTTAAGTTTTAACTGGGATTAATCGATCGAATGCCTTCTCTATATCTAAGAGCAGGAAAATATAATAATTCAAAATTCAATCTCTTCTGCAATTTGTATTGATTTCTCCATAAGAACAGCAGCTACAAAATCAAATCTGTGCTACAGTAAGATCTTCTCTAATTGGCCTAAGCCTCTCGTTTGATATCCTGAAGTATATATTGAATTAATTATCCAAGACAATAATACTTCCATAAATTGAGTTTTTACCCGTAACTCCTCTCTTGAGGACTGAGCCTCTTCTTGGTACAAACGAACTTCGTTTCTGCTCATTAATTTCTTTTTGTTTATCATATATTTCGTTTATAATTATTCTGCCAGCTATATCGACGGGCCAGTTTAAGACGGAAACAACTCAAAATTTAAAGTTTTCAAAAATCTGCATTTTAAATCTTCATGTTGCTGTGAACAATCCAATTGACTTCAATATTATTCTAAACTTATAGTATATATATCATTAAAAGAATTTGGAGTCATTTCAATGATCCATTATTTGTCGAATACAAAAAATCGGATTCGTAGTCGATCTATTACGCCTAAAACCACAAAGATCATCCTCAACAATTTCGTCTACATATTGAGTTAATTTTCTCAAAAGAATATTGGACAAAATTTTGTCCGACGTCAACAATAGTGATATTCCTCGAAAGTTACTTCAGTTAGTCTTGTAATCCTTCTTAAAGATAGGTACAATTGAGGCGCTGACATGGGAAAGGTAGTAACTGCCAGAAACAAAATTTTTCAGGTGAAGCAAAAAACAAATTTATGAACACTTTCTCACTTACATTATTACAGAAACTGCTTTAAATGAAAGGCATACACTCATGTTTGTGTTGTATATGAAATTTGAAGTCTGGCACAGATTTATCTGTGAAATCCTATTTTATGAAAATACAACATTGAAATCACCCCTTAGCCAAACTGAGAATTAACGTTATTTATACATTATGCATAAATTTTTCGGTAAAATGCATGATACTTTTCATCGAGGAAGTCTAACATAGATAACAAGTCTCTCTTTTTGGCATGAGGGACGACTGGTCTTCTTTCAAGGCGTTGCAAGCACTGCAAATTAGTGATTGACGTTAATGACTGTCCTTTCTTAAAAATCCTGTGCTCTGTCCACATTTGAAGGTCATTAAATGACTGTCTTGTTTTTATTAGAGGAAAATCAGCTCTTTAGAGTCTAATCCAGTTGAGGGTGCTGATTTTGATAGGAGTTGTATTCAAAAACTTGTCACATTCTGCAGAAAAGTCGAAGAAATCCTCATCCTTCATCATTATTACATTATTAGGCCTTACCTCTTCTGGAACCATGGTCTTGCATCTTTTTTTTTTCTTTTCTCTATGATGCCAAATTCCCTATCACATGGCATGTAGGAATGTTCTGAAACCAGGAATTTCAAGTCCACTGACTCAAAATGTTTCTCGGCAATAATGTAAATCAGGACCATTAGAATCATCCGATTCTTATTCTGTCCTGCACAGTTATCAGCCCATATTTGTCTAGACACACTCTGATGTTGTAAAAGGAGTTACTACCTTCTCCGCTCCAACAGCTGTGCACATACAACTTACAACATCTAGTGACTACGTTTCCAACTTCGTTTCATTACATACGGATATACTACCTTCTCTGTGCCATTGGCATGGCCATTTACTACCTTCTCAATGAAAAACTTAAAAATTCGAATTTTTGGCGGTTACGACCTTTCCCATGTGAATGCCTCAATTATGGACTCCTTCCATTGTTCTGGTACAATTTCCTTTTCCCAAATAGCAAGTACAAGCTTATAAATTTCGATAGATAATGTGCTTCCACCCTCTTGTATTAATTCTGCTGGAAATTGATCGATACCTGGAGACTTGTAATTTTTCAGATTTTCTATCGCAATTTCGACTTCACAAAGAGTGGGTTTGGGTATAAATGGCTCAGAAATTTGTATTTTAATTTCCTCCCGAATAGAATGAATTTCTGTATTAATGGGTATCGTCCTAACGTGAAAAAAAAAAAGATGATGACTTTTCATCAACATCCGTCCCTACTCATAACTAAAATATCCTTCAATTCTTCACGTGTTGCCTAAATAGAAATACTGACTGTAATTGCTGCTGTAGATTATTTTTGAAAAAATAAATATTTCTATTTCATTTGCCTAGATAAAGGGGAGGAATTTAACTATAAGAATTAACAGTTTCTTAAAGAAATGAGTCCGATATCTGTCGTCGCTAATAGGATAATAGGACATTATAGCATTTCTTGACAAGTGGTTGAACGTCAATAAATAATATCCTTGAAATTCTGTTGTTTTGAAAATTAGCATAGTCCATGAATATGGAACCAGGCCACTACCAGAAACTTAAAATCACGCACAAATGAAACTCTATGCAAACTACATGTTGCCATTATCATAAAATTTATAAAGAGAGGACCTTTTAACTTCAAGCAATTAAGGTAGGTGTCCCTGATATGGCCATGCTAAGGTTTGAGAAGTTTTCTAGCCGCCATTTTGAAAAAAAATGAAAACCACTTTTTTCTTACTCGTTCTCAGTCTAATGGACTTTCTTAAAACAATATCCTTTCCCCATAGAAATAGCTTTAATTGTCCAAAAAGTCCCAAATTCCAAAAGTCTACCTAGTGGCCATATCAGGAACATGTGCACCTGATATGGCCACCCTTGTTCCATGTTCTACAAATCGTGATTGTTTTCAGTCTGATAGCGCAGTTGTGTTAAAATTAAATAATTTTGGTGTAAAATGAATAAAAATGACACTTACTAATCTTTTTTTATAATTCAAAAGTGTAGTCAAAACAGGTTTTTCCATAAAAATTAAGTTGTTTTTCTTAAAATACAAAATTTTTGCGTAATCCCACCTATAAGGAATGTAAATTTGTCAGGTGAAAAAATATAAGTGAAATGAACTTGATATGGCTATGGTGCATTTGATATGGCCATATCAGGAGCAGGTAAGCTTTCACGAAAATCGTTTGATTTTGAACAACTCGTAAAAGATACGCCATCAACTACAACACCAATCAACAGAACATTAAAAACTGACTGGAGTACAATGGTTTTCATGAAACAAGTCTTTGAAAAACATGCATAAAACAAAGGAGACTTACCAGAGAAAAATAAGAAGAGGTCACATGAAAACCGCAAAACAGGCAACTGACGCCATATTACTCAACCTGACTGGATGGAAAACGATCAAGTGACATACCAGGATGCCATTTCACTGGATGCTGCTGCAATTTAGCGGATTTTTTGGTTAACTAACTCACACTAGGGGGTGGCCATATCAGGAATATGGCCATAACAGGAGCACCCACCTTAATTTATATATAATTTAGTTTACTTACAAATAGCTTTTAAAGAACACGGAGGTTCATTGCTGCCCACATATAAGCCCGCCATCGGTCCCTATCCTGAGCAAGATTAATCCAGTCAGTTTAAGAGACAATATTACAAAACAAGCTTTTTGCAATTCTGATAAATAGTTAACACTTACTAGCTATCAGATGGCACCAAAAATTTTAAAAGAAATATGTCTGACCTAGCATGTTCTTTCCGGGGACCCTTCAAATTCTTTGCCATACATATTGTTTGAAAGCCACTCAAAATCTATGTGAGAATACAGCATAACCGAGTATTTTTGTGGATTTATTTTACGACGCTGCATCAATATCTGAGGTTATTTAAAGTCCCGTCGCTCTAATTTCCGGCAGCCAATCACGTTGCAGGTCGGCTACATTTAAACGTGTGGGTCTTGTGATTCGCTGATGAAGATGTAAAGCATATCCTAAGGCTGGATAAATACTTAATATATAATCGCCCGCCATTTTGGCTCTTTCGTTGGCGTTCGCAGAAAGCACATGAGCACGTTATTTGCCGCTCAATTATTTGCTGAATTACAGTGCGTTTAATTTATTATCATAGGAGCTACGACATGATAATGTTTATCGGTGTGGCAACTAGATCCCTCGTCTGGTAGCTCGGCAACGAAAGAACAAAAATGGCGGACGATACTACCTACCTAGACTTTATAGAGCCTTGACTTCCTAACACGTAAGCAAAGAGGAGGAGTCACGCCGGGAATAACATTGTCACGACTATAGCGACTAAATGAATCGAAAGTGATAATGCCGGTGAAATGAGTCCAGCACCGATAGTTACCCAGCATTTTCTCATATTGAGTTGAGGAAAAACTCTGGAATATACCTCAACCAGCTAACTTGCCTCAACCGGGATTCGAACCCGGGGCACATGGTTTCCCGGGCAGACACGCTAACCGTTACCCCACAAGTGTGGACCTAATAACCGGGTCGTAGTTCTGTATTGCACTGAGGTAACCTTTTATAACTTTTTCAGTAAATGTGTAACTTTCGCATAGAATGATAAAACGTATTATTTGTTTATCGCCAATTTTACGGAAATTTTCCTGGCGATAAGCAATCGGATCCAAATATTCCTCAGTGATGTCAATACGCTGATATCTTGGGTTTCTTGTCTTTAACACTTTCTATGTCTCAAATTTATTCACGATACCATGTTTCATTTTGTAACTTGTAATTTTAACAAGAGGAAATCTTTCATATATTCACTTTTGAACATCACGGGCCATCTCTAATTAACTTATATAAGTCTCACGTAAACACTCTTTGTTCTAGCGAATAACTAAATTGGGCCATATTACTCTTAGTGACCAAATACCTATAAATTAGCACAAGAAACAAGAAACAAGAAACCGCAATTTATGTTTGATTCATATCGAAGTACTCCGTGGTTACAAATAATTAATGGGCGAATTCAGAAGGCTATATTTTCCTCAATATTGAACATAAACATATGACCTTACCATCATTTGAAAGAGAGAAGTTTTATATCTTAGATGCACTCGATGTGAGTCCCACGTGTAATACAGCAGAAGTCCAGGCTGTGATCCCATTCTTGTCAAACATTCTCAAACATGTCTTGTGTGACGATGCTGCCTTAATGCGCCTTCTGAATTCTGCCAACGTCGCTGGAAGTGTATGTATGTTGTAAACATTATCCTTGACGAAACCCCACAAAGTAAATCACACTGTGAAATCTGGTGAACGGGGTGGCCATGTGCAGAAAGTGCTTTCTGCATTCGTTGTACAACCAATTCGTCGACGTTATAGGTGTTGATTTAGAAAAATTGGCTAATGCCACAACTCACGGACGAGGAGGAACGGAGGTACATTTTCTAACAAGACGCAGTCCCTACACATTGATATACGGAGGTCCGGAGGTACCTAAATCAATGCAAGTCTAATGCATCTAAGGTCAGTATAAAACTTCCCTCTTTCAAATGGTGGTAAGGTCATGTATTTAGGTATGTATGTATTTATTCACACTGCAAATGGGTATATACCCGGTGGCAGTGGTAACTAATTACACTCAATAATGGCAATAATAAACACAACTAATAAAAACAATAATTAATAATAGTAATAATAAAATAATAATATTGATGATAATAATAATAATAATAATAATAATAATAATAATAATAATAATAATAATAATAATGAGCATCCTAAATTAAATGAAGCATGGTCACTTAAAATAACATTTAAAGTAAATCTAATTTGTATCTAAATCTAAGTTCGAACTAAGACCCACGAGTGTAACAGGTTCATACCTGGACAAGTAACTTTCGGCATTACACTTATTTCGCTATCAACTCACTCACTGCACTGATTCTACCTGATTTCACTAACACTTCTAACCATTTCACTGTTCAAATACTTTGCACAGCCCCTTCACTGACACCAACACACTTCACTTACACAACAGACTTCACTGACACTACACACTTCACTGACACAACACACTTCCTCACTGATAGAACACTTCAAGTAACAAGATATCAATTACACCCTTTAAATAGTGTGTATAATATACTACCTTCTATTAGTAAAGTCCTTAAGCCTATTTTTAAATACATTTTTGGTTGTTGGTAAAGCCTTTAGTAAGTCTGCAGGTAAAGCATTCCGGTCCCTGATAGTACGATTGAGAAAAGAAAACTTTCCAGTGTCCGTCCTCTGTCTTCTTTCCCTCAATTTATATGAGTGGTCGTTGCTTGAAGAGTAATTTGGCGGCTGCAACCTATTTTTTATTTCTCTCCAGGCAGGCTCACCTCTGTATGTTTTGAACAGTGCGCATAATCGAAGTCGCGTTCTCCGGTCCGTGAGTGTGTCCCATTTTAATGGTGAATTATTACGACAACAATTGAGAGCCCGTTTTTGAATCTTTTCCAGTGTCTTTATATATTTTAATCTGTAAGGATCCCAACATGCAGCACCATATTCCATTACTGGACGAACTAGTGATTTATATGCAATCTCTTTGGATTTATCAGAACCTTTCCTTAGTACCCTCATCACAAAGTGTAACGCCCTCCATTCCTTTCCCGCTGTGTCAGTAACGTGTTCCCCCCAGCCGAGATAGCTGTTAAATGTTATTCCTAGGTATTTACATTTGTTAACTTCCGGAATGGTTTCACCCCCTAACATATACGATGCGATTATTTTTATTTTTTTTTCTTGTAAAGCTAATGGCTTTGCTCTTTAGAGAATTTATTTTCATTATGTTCAATATTGGTGAAAATATAGCCTTCTGAAATAGTCCAATAATTTGTAACCATGGTGTAGATGTGAACATATCATCGGCAACCGGTCGACAGTGACAACATCACCAGTAGTTATAGCGTAGTTTTTTTTTTTGATCAAGATGCCATACTGATTAATGAATAAAATGCATTACTCAGAACCATTTACAGTTCCGCTGCTAGAAATCACACCACCCAAGCTTGTTTCCATAGTGTATTATTTCTGTAGAATTCCAGTGGAATTATTGCTCCCTTGAAGCGATTGCTGAGGTTTATAGCTCGAACATATCGGTGAAAGTTTATTTAGGCACTGAGTGGAGGTTATTGTTCTATTGAGGTACGGAATTCAAATATTTACGATGTGTGTGGCAGGCACTGAATATTTTCGCGCTATTAAAATGGCAGTACGGTGGTGTGAAGTTTCTGAATGGCAATTAAAAATATATTGTTAAAAAACCAACAGTACTTACAGAGTTTACACAAAAAGCATTCGTTTTAAAAGCCCCAACAAATTGTATACAATTTCGCATTCATTTGAATAAGGTTTATCGTACTTCAGTATTTAAATATTGCATGTATTACCAATGGCGGGAGAGACAATAAAGACAGGTAATCAGAAGCGTGCCTGCACTGTTGCGTGCCAAAGTGCGTGTCACAACAATGCGTGTGCGTGATATCACCAGTTGGTAATGAATACAACTCGCAGATAAATTGTCCACTCACGGAATAGCTATTATGACTTCCAAACAGAGATTAGAAATCACATGTAACATACTTTCGTGGCATGTTTCTAATTAGAATAATCATGGACCTCACAAATTTCCCTGGACATTCGTCATTTATCCCTGCACAAGCCTAGCCACAAATTTCGCACTATCTCCAAAAGACTACACATGTGCATTATTGTCTCCGATTAAAATATACGGCACCGAAATTCCGTTCAGTGAATCACTGAAGAACCTAGGTATTTATATGGACAAAACTTTAAATTGGAATATTCAAGTTGCAAAAACCTGGAAATAAGTAGCCTATTCTCACTAATCCACTCGTTTAGGCGATTGAAGAATTTTCTACCCTTTTCCCTGAAAAAGATTTTAGTTCAAACTCTCGTGTTGCCCCATTTAGATTATTGTGATATTCTGTTTACTGACCTAAGCGTTACTTCGGCGCAGAGACTACAACGTGTTCATAATATGTGCGTCCGTTTCGTCTGCAATATTCGCCGGGCTGATCACGTAACACCATCCCTCGAAATGTTGTCCTGGCTCCGTTTAGGAGATGTAGGAAAATCCACTGTCTTTCCCTCCTCTTTCACATATTGCATTTCTCCACTCCTGTCTATCTTGCGTCTCGTTTTCAAAATGTATCCACCTACAATAATCTAGACATACGATCACAACACTCCTCAATATTATCCATTCCGTCCCACCGAACATCCTCATATTCATCTTCTTTCACTGTGGCTGTTCCTGAACTTTGGAATTCCCTACCGAGTAATGTCAGGGACTGCCCAACATCAAACCAATTTAAGAATAGGCTAAGGAGATATTTTGTAACAATTCTTGTTGACAATAATAGCTGTTTCAAATTTCTCAATGTTTAATGGTTATAAATATCACGTATTAAATTTATAAATTATCTCATTATTATTATTATTATTATTATTATTATTATTATTATCATCATCATCTAACTTTCATTAATCACTTTCATGTTGTTTTATGTTCTTGTATTAATGTAATAAAAGCCAATCGTATTCAATTAGAATTAGAGTCTAACTGGGCGGAAGAGAAGGCTTAGTGCCCTTAGTTCTGCCAGATTAAATAAATTATTATTATTAGTATTAATTATTATTGGTATTATTAATGTATTATTAATTGTATTTTTTATTAATTGTGTTTATTATTTATTGTCATTATTGAGTGTAAATAGTTACCACTTCAACCGGGTATATACCTATTTGCAGTGTCAATAAACACATACACTAACACTATTACCAAATACTTACTTACTTACTGGCTTTTAAGAACCCGGAGGTTCATTGCCGCCCTCACATAAGCCCGCCATTAGTCCCTATCCTGAGCAAGATTAATCCAGACTCTATCATCATATCCCACCTCCCTCAAATCCATTTTAATAATATCTTCCCATCTACGTTTCGGCCTCCCTAAGTGTCTTTTCCCCTCTGGCCTCCCAACCAACACTCTATATGCATTTCTGGATTCGCCCATGCGTGCTTCATGCCCTGCCCATCTCAAACGTCTGGATTTAATGTTCCTAGCTCTGCGTTGTGTAACTTTCTCCATTCTCCTGTAAGTTCATCCCTCTTAGCTCCAAATATTTTCCTAAGAACCTTATTCTCAAAAACCCTCAATCTCTGTTCTTCTCTCAAACTGAGAGTCCAAGTTTCACAACCATACAGAACAACCGGTAATATAACTGTTTTATAAATTCTAACTTTCAGATTTTTCGCCAGCAGACTGGATGATAAAAGTTTCTCAACCGAATAATAACAGGCATTTCCCATATTTATTCTGTGTTTAATTTTCCCTCAAGTATCATTTATATTTGTTACTGTTGCTCCAAGAAATTTGAACTTCTCCACCTCTTCAAAAGATAAATTTGCAATATTTATATTTCCATTTCGTACAATATTCTCGTCACGAGAGATAATCATATACTTTGTCTTTTCGGGATTTACTTCCAAACCTATCTCTTTTCTTGCTTCCAGTAAAATTCCCGTGTTTTTCCTAATCGTTTGTGGATTTTCTCCTAACATATTCTCGTCATCCGCATAGACAAGCAGCTCATGTAACCCGTTCAATTCCAAATCCTCTCTGTTATCCTGAACTTACCTAATGGCATAATCTAGAGCAAAGTTAAAATGTAGAGGTGATAGTACATCGTATTAATTACATATTATTTAAATATTACTAATAAATGCACATTGTTACTCTAGTTCAGTACATTCTCACTGTACATTTTACGATCCGATATAGTGTGCAAAAAACTACGTTGTAATGTAACATTCTATAAATAGGCAACTGCACTGTGAATTTTGTTGATTGTGTTAGCACTGCTCTACACAAGCACTGCTCTACTTAAAGTGACAGAAGACATTCGTGAAGCAATCGACTCTAATAAAGTAACAATACTAACACTTCTTGACCTTAGCAAAGCTTTCAACTCTGTAAATTTCGACCTGCTCACCCATAAATTGAGAAATCTGCATTTGTCAGAGACTGCTGTGAGTTGGTTCGAATCCTACTTACGGGAAAGACAACAATGTGTTGTATCCGGGAATCGAAGCTCTTCCTGGTTTAACATAACATCAGGTATACCACAGGGTTCGGTACTCGGACCATTGTTGTTCACGATATATGTCAGTGATATTACATCTCATGTAAGGCATTGTAACTATCACTTGTATGCTGACGACCTTCAATGCTACATCTCTTCCCGCTTAGATCGAATAAATGACGCTATAGATAAATTGAACAAAGACATTGACTCGATTGTGACATGGACAAAGAAATTCCATCTTAATATCAATCCTGGAAAGACACAAGCAATCATATTAGGACACAAACGGCAAACCGACGCTGTAAAGCACCTCGACATTTCCCCCGTTAAAGTAAGTACAATGCATATCCCTTTCAGTTCTTCGGTAAAAAATCTTGGCATTCACATGGATAATAATCTCAACTGGGACATGCAAATCACAGAAACCTGCAGAAAAGTATATTCTATTATTCATGTGCTAAAAAGGATAAATGTTCATCTTCCCTCTTGCTTAAAAAAGTCCCTTGTGCAGACCCTTGTATTTCCCCATTTTGACTATGCTGACATTTTACTGACTGACCTTTCCAGCGACAACAAAATGAAACTTCAACGTGCTCATAATTTGTGTGTACGTTTTGTAAGCAATGTTCGTAAATATGATCATATTACCCCATCCCTGGAAGCAATAGGTTGGCTTAAACTAGATAAGAAAAGAAATTTACATTCACTTCTCTTTCTCTTCGAAATCTTGAACTCTTCTATTCCTTCGTACCTGTCGTCTCGCTTCACTTACCTTTCTTCCCACCACAATCTGAACACACGCTCTCGCATGAAACAATACTAACAATACCATCCCATCGCACCTCCTCATACTCATCCTCTTTCACAATAGCCCTGCCAAGACTCTGGAATTCGTTACCTGCTAGCATCAGGGACTGTCGAAATAAAATTCAATTCAAACGCAAACTTACTAGGCACTTGGTCAGTAATTGAGACTCGTTCAGACATGGTTTCTTGTAAATAGTTCTTTTAATCTACCACAAAATATCTCAATATCCGGTAATTTCATCACTATAGAATTTTGTTATTGTAGGTTTAATTTGTAATTTTGTAAATACAAAAATATTCTTTGTTCTTAACTTCTATGATAAAATGTCTAGCTTTCATTAATCAGGTATTCTTGTCGTACTTTAATTTTTATTGTAATTGTAATTGTAATTGTAAATTTAATATTAATTGTAATCTTATTGTTCATGTTATAGTTGTAATCCCCTGGTAGAGGGGCAGAGAAGGCCTGACGGCCTTATCTCTACCAGGTTAAATAAATAAATCTAATCTAAATCTAATCTAATATGTGGTAGAATTATATCGTCCGCACATTATAAGTTGTCTGTGTAATGGAAAATAAATTACTATTGCTATTTTAATCTATATCCTCTGATTGTGATTCTGGCTGATATGTACATCTATTATCAGACAGCACATTTCAGTTGAAGGTATTCAAAAAAGAACAAATGCTTGTCTACATTTGAGGTCTGTTACTGTAATATGTTACTAGTCATCTATGTATGAGCTGGAGGAGAAAAAGAACTGACCATCCTACCCATTACCTCCTTGCTTAGTTACCTTATGAGTGGTGCCTTATTGGTGTTACTATGAGATTGAAACCTGTCCATGGATGAATATATAATAAGATGCGAAACTGCGGTCAGCACCATCTGACGGAAGGGGGTTCAAATAAGATGATCAGCGCCCGACGTCGTGGGTGGTGAACATTAGAGCTACGTGTTAGGCAGATTACCCAGAGCTCTCTATTTATCCGTTCGTTCGAGACGAACAGATGATGCTCGAAAAGACAAGACGGCAGCCAGAAACTTGCTAATGAGTGGACATAAAGTGATACTAATTGTGTATAAGTAATGTATGTTAAACAGTGATGTTTATAGACGTTGTAAAAATAGTGTTGTTGAATGTATTGTAAAGTAATAGTAATATAATAAATTGAACTATGTATACATCTTGATTATACAACTTTTAACACTGCATCACTTCGGAATATGTATGGTAAGACTTTCCTGTGTTAAATTTCAACGTACCTCCTTTACATGTTTCGACCTATGTATGGGTCATCTTCAGAACTGGTCGTTGTTGGACTTGGCGCCACTTGTTCTGTTTCCTGTGAGGGTGTGTTCCTGTGGTATAGTGTAGAGTCAAAGAGTGTGAGTGTTTTGAAGTTGAGTTGTGTGTTGAGAATATCGTTGGGGTGTGTTTTTGTATGTCTGTATATTTCATATTGTTCTAGTGTGTTTAGTTTCTGGCTTTTTGGTTGGATGTGTAGTATTTCCATGTCTGTGTTGATGTCTCTGAGGGTGTGGATAGCATTTCTGATGTGTTCTGCATGTGTGAAGGTGTTTTGTAATTTTGTTATGGCTGTGATGTGTTCTTTGTAAAATGTAGCACCTGCAACAACTTCTACATAGGACAGACAGGCAGATCGTTTCAAACACGTTACAAAGAACACATCACAGCCATAACAAAATTACAAAACACCTCTACATATGCAGAACTCGTCACAAATAGTAACCACACCCACAGAGACATCAACAGAGACATGGAAATACTACACATCCAACCAAAAATCCAGAAGCTAAACACACTAGAACAATATGAAATATAGAGACACAAAAACACACTCCAACAAATTCTCAACACACAACTCAACTTCAAAACACATGCACTCTTTAACTCTACACTATACCACAGGAACACACCCTCACAGGAAACAGAACAAGTGGCGCCAAGACCAACAACGACCACTTCTGAAAACGACCCATAAATAGGTCGAAACATGTAAACGAGGTACGTTGAAATTTAACACAGGGAAGTCTTACCATACATATTCTGAACTATTTAAGTAGTTTTTGCATACTTTTCCATTGCGCTGTACACTAATTATCCAAAGAATACAATGCCAATTATCTAACGTATTGCTTTATTTTCTGTCTCTGGATATATTTTAATTTGGTAGTATAAAATAGGTCGTCTATTTTATCTTCCTTTTGGCTCAGGTAAGAATTTTCAGTGGAAGATGGTGTGAGAAATAAAAATTTATTTTTTTAATTGGGTTAGTTGAGAATATCGATGAGTGTGGGAGGGAAGGAATATTTTCCGCATAGTTTAACATTTTCATCACCAGGTGTGCTGCTAAGTGCATGGAGTAATTAGTTTTTGTTTTCGCTACTTGGTGCGCTGCTAGATGTAATAAATTCTCCTCCGTCCAACAGATGGCAGCAAGATCAGTTTCTACATTAGCACCTCTAGCATGTGTTACGGGAAACTCAGTAAGTTTCGCATACTATTATATATTCAATCATGACCTGTCTTTGGACGGTTGACTAAAGAAGAAACAAGCATTCTCATCTTCAGCTAACGAAACTCAGCAGGAATTGAAGTTCTTCCTCAGCTGTAACTTCAGTCCCGAGATTCGTGCATTTTTATCGCCGTGGTATCGTAAAGTGCGAGGAATCGTGGTGAAGGTTCCCAAATTAGCGTAAGACGACTCGGACGTTCGCATCCCTGATTCAGCGTATAAAACTTGTCACTCTGTACAAGAGGAGAGCTGGAATAAGGCTATGAAAGACAAGGCGCAAGGAGAAAGCTGCGTCCTCTACCTAGCTATTGCTCTTGCCACTGCTGCGAAGTAGCAGTATACTGCAGGTTGCTTTCAAGTGAGAAAATTTACATAAAGAGATAAGGTGTGAGGCGTGGCGGAGGTGGGGGAGCGGGGGGGCCGCCGGGAAGGTAAGGGGGCCGAAGAGGAGGCAGAAGAAGACGAGAAGAAAACGAAGGTGGCAGAGTTTCTATGGGTTTGACGCGGAAGTGAAGAAGGGTAGGGTTATGGAGGGTTGGGAAAGAGCGATGTAAAGAGAAGAACAAGAATTGCATCGGAGAAGATAAACGCGCCTTGAGAGACCAGCGGTATACGCGATGGAAAGTTAGATATTCAAAAGTATAGCTGTAGGAAGAAAGGAAGAAGGCAGGGGTTGCTGCGTTATCTGGGTACACTCAAGTCTGCAAGTACAGCGACTGTGAACAGTGCAATAATCAAGTTCCGTGCCCCAACGTCATCCCATATGAAACATCTTGAAGCAAGTTATTTTTCGCGGACCACGATATCACTATCCGAGGAATTAAAAATGTCTTATTTTTTTCATTCAATTTATTGTATTCTCTAGGTCTTACTTCAGCACTGGCTTTAAGATATGGAACAACTCAAAAGTTATACAAAAATATATAATACATAGCAAGCGGATTAATTAAATTTTAATAAATCGCTTATTTTATTAAAAACGGACAGATACCCGATAGTAATACTAGTAAAGCACAAAATTGAGCCAACATAATTTTAACAAAAATTAACAAAACACAACACAAGATAACATGCCGAAACAAAACAAATAACAATTAAAAAAACAATAATACTAACTCGCAGGGTTCAGTGTGTGAATGTAGGAGGGGTTCTCCCATTGAGTTTATTTATTTATATTTATTTATTTACTTATTTATGTCTATAACAGGGCAAAGCCCCAATTACAATGGACAGCACAGATTTGTTTAAAAAAAACTCAGAAAAAACAAACAAACAAATAGATACTACCTAAATAAAATACACAGATATAGATATAAATGAAAAATACCAAATAAAAATAAATTAAAAAGAGTTAAGTATAGATATCATAGCCAAAAATGTAAAAAAAAGTAAAATGTAGCTATAATTGGCAAATTACAGAGTAAATATAACACTATGTTAATAAATTCAGCATACAGTATTATGTAGTAGGACTAATAGGCTTAATTTATTTATTTAAGAAATTCACCACTACAGAACACGTGCTCCAACCAGCATGATACCTGACTACAACTACATGCAACTAGAATCCAACATATCATGAAACCATTGCTGTATATAACTTTTTCTTGTACATATTGTACGGTAACGAGAAATCTAAATCCTGTTAATTTGATAGATAATTGTAAGTTCGAAGTATTAATAAAAGTGGAGACATTTTATGGGATTGTTTTTTTGATGTCTGTAAATAAAAGAGAGATCGCTTTCTAAAATTTGATTTACCAATATTGAAACTAATTAGCTGTAGAAGATCAGGGTTGTCTATTAAACCATTTATGGTTTTGAACAAATACATTTGTTGTGCTCTTATCCTGCGACTACTGAGAGATGGTACATTAAATTCAGCCAGCATGGATTCATAAGATTGGAATATGTTGTAACATAAATGTTTTTTCATATATAGCAGTTTTGGATTTTATTCTGTACTCTCTCTAGAATGACCGAGTGCGAGTGATAGTGAGGGTTCCAAACTGTAGATGCGTGCTCTAATTTACTTCGTATTAAACTAATATATATTTTTAAGACAGTTTCAACATTCCTGAAATCTTTTGAGTTTCCGTAGATGAAACCTGCCAGTTTGAAGGCTCTATTCGCAATTGTTTTTATATGTGTTAAAAGGAATAGGTCACGAAATATTACCACTCCTGAATCATTTACTGAAGTGACTCTTTCTAATTTTGTGTTATTTATGCTATATGTGTAATCGAGAGAGTTAATATTACGAGTAAAGCTAATGTGTGAGCATTTTTAACAAGAAGAAGTTGAAGAAAAACACATTATACATCTTGATTATACACTTTTAACACTTTATACAACTTAAGTTTTAGTTATAGAAACAAAATTCTGGTATTAAATTTAAACTAACAATAAGTTGATAAATTACGGTGCTTTAGTTGACTAGTTTCCTCCGCACTCTTAGTCATTTTCAGAACTACAGATGACTAACACTGCAGTCAAAGCTAGGAATCTGAAGATGACTAATAGTGCAGTCGAAACTAGAGTTCTCAATATGATTAACTATAGTTGTGAAGATGACTAGCAATGCAGGCCAATCTAGAGTTCTCAACATGACTAACAGTGCAGTCGATACTTACTTACTCACTTACTTACTGGCTTATAAGGAATCCGGAGGATCATTGCCGCTATCACATAAGCCTGCCATTGGTCTCTATCCTCAGCAAGATTAATCCAGTCTCTACCATCATATCCCACCTCCCTCAAATCCTTTTTAATATTATCCTCCCATCTACGTCTCGGCCTCCCCAAAGGTCTTTTTCCTTCCGGCCTCCCAACTAACACTCTATATGCATTTCTGGATTCGCCCATACGTGCTACATGCCCTGCCCATCTCAAACGTCTGGATTTTATGTTCCTAATTATGTCAGTTGAAGTATACAATGCGTGCAGCTCTGCGTTGTGTAACTTTCTCCATTCTCCTGTAACTTCATCCCTCTTAGCCCCTAAATATTTTACTAAGTACCTTATTCTCAAACACCTTTCAACTCGGTTCCTCTCTCAAAGTGAGAGTCCAAGTTTCACAACCATAAAGAACAACCGGTAATATAACTGTTTTATAAATTCTAACTTTCAGATTTTTTGAAAGCAGACTAGATGACAAAAGCTTCTCAACCGAATAATAAGAGTAATTTCCCATATTTATTCTGCGTTTAATTTCCTCCCGAGTATCATATATATTTGTTACTGTTGCTCCAAGATATTTGAAGGATAAATCTCCAACTTTCATAGTTCCGTTTCATACAATATTCGCAGTCGAAACTACTCACCTAAATTTCCGTAGTTTACTAACTAATTTTGGGTTCAAATCCCGGTTGGGAGAAGTTAACTGGTTGAGGTTTCCATCGGGGTTTTCCCTCAATCCATTAAGAATAAATGCTGGGTGACTTTCGGCGCTGGACCCTGGACTCATCTCGATCGCATTATCATCTTCATCGCACTTAGGTGCTAGATAAACATAGCAGTTGATGAAGCTTCGTAATTATCAAAAAAAAAAAGCTAACTTATTTTCAAATTAACACTAGAAAGTTGTTTCTATAACTAAATCTTAAGTGAAGCAGAATTAATAAGAGTAGTTCTGCAAAAAAAAAAAAAAAAGAAAAAAGGGAAGAGTTGGGTAGTATCGGACATCGGGTAATATCGGACAGTGCGTTTCTTTCATCTACCACAGATGGTAGTACCTGACGTAACGATATCATTCAGGTACTATCATCTGGTTGTAGATCAGGGCCGGGCATGAGAGCGGCTCCATTTAGTCGGCCAGAGCTGCTCTCGCTCCGCAAGGCACTTCAATTCCAAGCCAGAGCAGAACGCTCACGCAGTGGCGGACTCGCATTACAGCTACCTTCCCTGCATTAATGTAACAAGACCCACGGTTGTTCTAGTCATTCAGTCTGTCTATACATAATAGTTTATAAGAATATTACTTCAATCCATTATACATTACAGAATTCATAACAGTCTTATTAATTTAATGAAATAAACTTCGCTCTATGCACACACACAAATCATTAGGCTTATTTACATAACCCATACGCACATACTGCAATTCCCTCACCACGGTTCTACAAGACAGGCGTATGGCTTCCACTTGCCCTACTTGCTGTGGACAGAGTTCATCTGCCAATATAATTAAACATGGCTTGACGAATTCACCTTCGTTGAATGTTTTCAATTCCTTTGCAATTTCGTGGCAAATTTTGTAGCTAATTCTCATAACCGATTCACCAAGTGCATTATTGTCATCCTGTTAATACATAATATAATGTAAAACAATATAATACAATACAATACAATATAATATAATATATAATATAATATATGACCATAAATTAATACAACTTAAAGAAAATATTTCTCAGGTATATTACATTAGATTATCTATTCGATATTTATATTGCATTATAAGTTATTATAGTACATTTAGTAATATATATACACATATATGCATATATATCATATTACATATCATAAACTGTAATATACTATACTATGATATATCTTAATATTTGTATAATTTAAAATTATATATTACTAAATGTATAATACCTTATAATGTATTATAAATATCAAATTGATACTCTAATATAATGTATCTAAGAAACATTTTCTTTAAATTGTATTAAATTATGGTGCTCATTATACCAACATATTTGTCATATTCAGTAGCATGTTGTAAAGAATAATGTCGTTGGATATTGAACTTCTTAATCAGTTGGAGTGTTTTATGCCAAATTAAACACTTTGCTAATCCACTGCTCTCTACCAAAAAGAACTCCTCCTCCCATGATACATTAAAAGCATCGGGAGTAGCGGGACGCTTTAGTGTATGAGCGGAAGCTCCGTCTTCTAAGTTCGCCAGAGTCACCACTGCACCGACACTGAATGACGTACAGTATGCTTACGTCACAGCGCTCGCGAGACCGGCTCTTTAAAGCACACAGCGCTCATTTATCAGAATCACGTAATGTGCCCAGCCCTGTTGTAGCTGAAAGAAACTCACTGTCCGATATTACCCGATGTACGATACTACTCAACTCTCCCCTAATTATACTTTTAATATGAAAACATGTCACATTTATAAACATTTAAGAAATAAAAGATGAGCTAATTAATGTCACAGGCGTTCCCTTTTGCTTGTGGTTATTACCCGTTGTAAATAAAGTGCAACTTCCCTTCTTAATTGAAACTAAAATTAATATCGTTACGAACAAAATTATGATTGCTCATTTCGTAGCACCTATGTCATATTAACAGCAAGCGAATGTAAATTGTGTGTCGCGTAAACGGATAAGAATTTAAAACTAGGACTGTGTGTGGAAATGTACCTACTGTAAAGTGAGGTAAACTGAACCGTAAAAAGTAAATATACCATGATGCCAGCACTATATTAATTTAAAATAATGAATCATACTTAACATCCATGTTGAATCTTTCGTACACTACTTTTAACACTTGAATATAAATAATTGATTAAATGGCGATCTTACTCGTGTTAATTATGCAAGCATATGCGGCTTACAGCTGTTTCGGTGCTTCTTCACACCATCCTCAGAGCCTACTAGATCTCGGCGTCATCTCGAACTTCGCAGCCTGCTGCGTGGTTGCGTTCTATTGTTGAAAAGTGTTGAAATATGATGTCAAATAGTGTGTGTGTTGTGAATTTGATCAGGCTGTGTTTTAGTGTGTCTGTATATTTTTTATATTGTTATAGTGTGTTGAGTTTTTGGTTTTTGGGTTGTATGTGTAGGATTTCCATGTCTGTGTTTATGTTATTGTATGTGTGGTTAGCATTAGTTATGTGTTCGGCATATGTAGATGTATTGTGTCCTCTGGTTATTGCTTTAATGTGTTCTTTGTATCGAGTTTGGAATAATCTGCCTGTCTGTCCAATGTAGAAACTGTCGCAATTATTGCAGGTGAGTTTGTATACGCCTGTGTGGTTGTATTTATTTGTTTGTGTTGTTTGTGTGTTGAGATGTCTTTGTAGTGTGTTTTCTGTTCTGTATGATATGTTGTACAAAGACATCTCAACACACAAACAAATAAATACAACCACACAGGCGTATACAAACTCGCATGCAATAGTTGCGACAGTTTCTACATTGGACAGACAGGTAGATTATTCCAAACTCGATACAAAGAACGCATTAAAGCAATAACCACAAAACACAATACATCTACATATGCCGAACACATAACTAATGCTAACCACACATACAATAACGTAAATACAGACATGGAAATCCTACACATACAACCCAATAACCAAAACCTCAACACACTAGAACAATATGAAATATACAGACACACTAAAATACGCCATGATCAAATTCTTAACACACAGATTAATTTCAGAACACACACACACTATTTGACACCACATTTCAACACTTTTCAACAGTAGAACGCACCCACACAACAGGCAGCGAAGTTCGAGATGACGCCGAGATTTAGTACGCTCTGAGGATGGTGAGAAGAAGTACCGAAACAGCTGCTTACATAATTAACACGAGTAAGATCGCCATTTAATCAATTATTCATACTTAAGAAGTTAAGAAAAAATAAATAACTTAAAAAACATGTTCATAGCATCTGATATCAGGGTTTAAATCCTTGGTTTAACCGTGATTCCTCTATGTGAAATAGTCCATTTAAAAAAAAATAGCAGGGGGGGTTATTACGCCGTGCGATATACCTTGTAACGTCTGCTTTAAAAAATCTTGCTTTCCCCAAGCAAAATTAAAATGATGCCACTGATATAATTACAGCGGAATAACACAAATCAAAGATGTTGGAAGAAAACAGGTAATGCCACAAAACCGCATTAGGGAGAAAAATAAGTATTAATAGCAAAACAATTCCTGGTTTTTAACCAGTGTAGCAAAGTTTTTAACGTTAACCTTATACGGACATTTCCACTTTTAAACTTTTTGTGACAGGACAGTTCTATATTCCCAGTTGCCACCTATGTATACAATAAAATCTGTGAAATGGAAATTCCTTGTTTTCTCCCATTACCCTTCAAGTCCAAAAAGAACGAAATACAAAATTACAATATGAACACGAGTCGCGACACAAATACAAAACACAACACAAAACTTTAGAACACACTAAATCTACCTTAGAACTACTGTATGATGAAGACAGTATCTTGGTAAACGTTTAAGGGATATTTGCAACGCCTACGTCTCTCAACCAATTTCAACACAAGAAGCACTTAGACACTTCGAACACTTACATTACACTTATTTATTTCCATAACATTTCACAGCCCTAAGCATTTCCAGTAAACATAAACGAAGCAGAAATACAAAAAAATATCAGAACTTAAGAAAATGGTGAAGCAACATATGAAACTAACGCAATAATTAAATATTCATTACACATTCACACTTACATAACATTTAGATTAATAATAAATTAATAATAATGATATTGATTGATTCATTCATACTTTTCTGCCCAAAGGAAAGTCTTTCACTGCAAACCTCTTTCTCTCCCCATATGATCCATTGTAATGATGATGATGATGATAATAACAATAATAAATCATTTTATTATTATTATTATTATTATTATTATTATTATTATTATTATTATTTCAACAGCCAGACTAAGTTCCTATTAATCTTCTAACCGTTACAGCAGGCATGTCAATTGATGCCCACGGGAGCAAGCGCGCGCTTTAGAGCCCAGGAAAGCCTGAGCGCTTTACAGCGGAAAGGAAAGAGACAGACGAAAGAGATAGTATATGCCGCTTGGTCGAGCTATATTCAGGGATGGCCAGCACTGATTAAATAGATAAAAGGAAGAGAACTTATTAAAATTGTACCCATGTTAATTTTTAGATTTGCCTGAGAAGTATAAGTGCATTATAAAAATGTAAGTTTTAATTGTAATGCTCATTTTTCACAAGTTTGATTTTTTGATTCAAAAGAAATATTTTCTCAACTTTTCGTATAGAAAAGTGAAATTTTCAGGTATAGGCCTATTTATTTAGTAGCCTTACAGAATGTTTTCGTAAATGTAATATACCGTACATACGTACTGTATTACTGAAGATAGTGTATTGACAATTTTGAAAATATTCGCATGGAAATTGTTTGTAAGGAAATGAATTAACAAAGCAACTACGTTTACATCATAAGCAAAAGATACGTGCCCATGTGTTGTAAAAATGTCAGCTCTATAACTTCAGCATATTTCGAGAAAATAATTTAATATTCTGATGATAGGAAGTTGCTCACAAATATCACCTTAAAAGCATAATGCGATAAGAGTTTTGTTATGTAATATTAGTTACACTTAAAACAGATACAGTACCTAGGTAACTTTGCTTTGTACTGTAATATTGTTTTGATTAGTTTATTGATTACTTTTGTAAAGCTAAAGATACCATCAATATAAATTCCAACTTATCATGTCATACTCAATCTCCTTCTTTGGAATATCACTTTCTTTATGAATTATGTGTTTCATCCACTTAGTACAGTATAATATTATACTACTATGGAATTTAAGTGAATATTCCTTCTTAACTCTCTATTATGTTATTAAGATTTAAAACACAAGTGCAATATCAAGAAATCAGTGTCAGTACTTTTGTTTTACGGACAGTATAGATAATATTAAACATGAAGAAGCCATATAAAAATAAGGACGTAAAATTTCACGTTCCGTTTGAAGTTTGTGCACCACTGTTTTCTTAATCCAACAGGTTGCTTATTCATATACACAACCCTTCCTCTTTCCATACTTAGCGCTTGGTGTCCGCGCACGACGTCAAGGTCAGAAAAATGCGCTTGCTTTGACATCACTACGTTAGAGGAGCACTATGCATAGAGGTGCACTCATTACGAGTGACTAAGTGGCCGGGATCCGGCGAGATGAGCGCCGTCTTGAATCACATGCGTTGTACATTGTGCCACTGTCACATATTCTTTGACACAGTACATGAGAGTAGGCCACCAAAGGGAAAACTGAGAGGTAGAACTTAAACTGAGGGGATTCGATCCGGTATCAGAACTGGAATCCGGTGTGGCTCAGCGGATAAAGCATCAGCACGTAGAGCTGAAAACCTGGGTTCGAGTCCCGGTGCCTGAGAGAATTTTTCTCTGTTCTATCCAGCCTTCATGATATGAAGACCTCCCTCAAAGAAGGTTGTATATCATCAAAGCTCGGAAGTTGGGGACTTGTGTCTTTGAACGTGGCTAAGCGACCGGACTTCAATGTCAACAAGCTCCCGCTTCCAGCACGGAGGTACTGTCAGGTCTGCTATAAAAGTGGTTCCTGGCTGGAACAACATAATGATAATATTATGATAGGTTGAAACATCTAATTTTATAGCATATATATAAATAAACATGCAAAATACATCAAATTTACAGTTCTGCTCTGTACATTTCATTACAGTGTATGACTACATGCATTCGAAGATTTTCGAACCCATAAATTCTTCGTCTGTTAGTTAAACATGATTTGAAACGAAGGAAACTTATTTCCACGTCACATGAAGTGACGGGAGCAAACTTTAATTTTTTTATTTTATTTATTTTAACTAGCTACCTAGTGAGTACAAATTGCATTTATAAAATAAAGAGTCAGGCTCGTGTACGGTGTGGTCTTAGTGAATAATATAACATAAAATTTACAAGGACAGTTTACTAAATACAGTAATTAACTTAATTCAAACCAATAAATACAACACAAGAGCAAGAATAAAGAAGAAAGGGAAAACGAGAGAAAAATACACATTTAATATAAATTGACAATCCGACAGAAGCCAGTGATATTCAATAAAAACATGAATATAGTCGATAGAAATAAAAGGTAAAAAATGTACATTTGTTACTATTATATATCATGGATAATTTTACAAAATTCTTTTTTAAAAGTTTCAATTTTAAAAAATTTCAAATTTGGAAAATGGTTTGAAATTTTATTATAAAGTCTTGGGCCTAAATAAAATACTGAATATTTCACTGTCACTGTTTCCTGTTCGATTTTCAGCAGATCTCGTATCTGAGAAAGATAAGTATATCCTAAATTTTTCTCGCAAATAGTTTTCAATTAGTGTATCACTACTAGGGAAGGTCCCTCTACGACTTGATCCATGGCTATGGACAAATTCTCCATCAATTTAAAGGACTGCAATGTCTTTCAATGAATGCCCGTTTCCAGCTCTAGTTTATGTGTGGTACAACTTACAAGATATAAACTCTGCATTAGAAGAAAATAATGTATCTCCTCAGAATTCCTCCACGAAATTCTATACCTAAAATTTAAGAAATGCATTTTCAAACTTCCATAACACCCATTCGAATAACACGTATTTTCTAATTCCTCAAACAGACCGTTTACCTGTAATTCTCTTAATGTCATTGGCTTCGACGTGACACAGTTTATTCGTTCGTCTTCTTGCCATTCGATGTGACCACTTTCTTAGTACAAACGACTGTCCCTGAGCACTTGCAGCGTGAGCTTTGTGTACGTTATGCCTGTAACCTTACTCAAGCACACGACACACAAGTCCCCAAGATCCGAGCTTTGTATATCATATACTTTTTCATGTAATATGCAACCTTCTTTGAGGGAGGTCATCATATGGTAACTGAGAATTGCTGCACGGAAATATCATATGTACTTCGGTACATCATAATAATAGATTGAAAGTGTTGTTTCATCTGCTGAATTCACTTAAATAAGTGGAAACGTGTTTAATGCATTGCATCGGACAGAACATAACCGCATGGAGTTACTGTTGTCATCGAATGCAGTAGAAACATTTTAAAATACAGAACCTGTCGTAATCCATGTGTGTCTAACCGGTGTTGACATAAGCAGATGTTTATTAGCGCTTGACATGTTACCAATTTGCGTCACGTGACGTACTTGTTCGTTATGGAACATGAGTTTTATAAAGTAAATTAACTCTCAATAATTTTATATTTAATTTAATAATCCAATTCATGAAGTAATTACTCACTAAAATCACATTTCATAGTCACAATTTTATATAACCAACATACGGTAGTTCGAATTTTAAATACGGTACATGAGTACATGCATTCCTGCACATTGGACGGGTGATTTAACATTCTGATTTCAATTGTCATCCGCTGTGAAGAGAGATTTCAGTTCTGAAGCAGAATTATGCACTTTCTGCTTGCACGGTATACTACGAGAGAAGTGTGCGTCTAGAGTGCACGAAAACCGGTTTATTCAAGTTGCGGTACGTACTGTATGTTTCAAAAGAAAGTGTTATTCTTTCTACCAAACTAAATAACAACACAGAGTAATGAAACACTTCATTAAACACAAAACAAAACATGTCTGTTGCACATTAATTCATATTACTCAATTTCTCAAGATTTGGAGAAACTGTATTAGTACAAGCTATGGGTAGAAATGCCGTTAAAAGCCCATCATTTCTTGTTTGAGATTTGTTTATTTTCGTAATAGAAAATAACTGTTCACATCTATAAGTGGAACCAAATAAACACAAAAATTTCTCACACAGCTTATGCAGACTGGGAAAGCGTCCTCTTGGGAATCCGTCATAAAACTGTGTAAGACTCGACCTTGAATCATATTTCGCTCGCATCTCTCGATCACATCCCAGGTCAATCAATTCACACTATAATGAAGGGGGGGACGTTATCAATAATCAGTTGGAATCAGAACATGTAGCAAAAATACGCAAATTCACTTCCAGGCAATCTAAATCGTGGAACTTTGATGTAAATTCCTCTAATAGACCGGATAGAATACATGCGTACATTTCGAAATTTAAATTCTTCAGAATTATATGCGGTTAGATAAGAATTGGAAATGATATATTTCGCCCTTTTGCATTTGACGTATCCATAACAGCAATTTCTCCTTAAAAGCTGCAATTCTATAATCAAATTGTGTATTACAAATTTCTTTTCCCTGAAGTCCTAAATTTAGCTCATTTAAAAGCTGCGTAAGATCCGTTATAGCTGCTAGCACACTACAGCGCTCGAACTTGGAATACCCCGTGCGCACGGAGGGCAAATACACTCAACGCCCATCGCTGGTCTAGTACATACAGTCGCGAAGCTTGGGGTGATTTTTGGCATTTCTCGCGACAGTTGCTAGCCGCTTGGTGCGCTGTGTGTACTAGGAACAATAGCCTGTGTCACTGTCATCGTGATCTAATACAGGCCGTAAGGCAAACCATGTGACTCGCTTAACCCGATCACGAAGGGCGGCGTTTCAACCATATAAATTAATTGGAATGCATAAAAAGCAACATATATTTCTCTAAAATGTAATGTAATTGCATTAATAAAATTTAAAACAATGATTAGGAGACACTTCAGACATAATTCCTTGCGAGTTAAGGTGTAATATTATTTTTGGTGTGAAAATTACGTTGTTCGTATGTGTAATAGACCTATCTTTCTTTATTTCGATTAAATATTGCTAAATTATTGTACATTCATTTATGCACGATTAAATAATTTTCAGTTGCACCGCACGATATGTTGAAATTATAGGTTATGTTTACTGTCCCAGTTGCCCCTTTCTGTCTAATTTTAGTGGTCTCCAATGCCCTGCCATTCATTTGGAAATATTATAGGTTATGTTTACTATATCTTATATTCTTAAATTCGCAATTTACATTATAATTAAGCATTATGTCATGAATGATACTCCTCACATTCAATTTGTCTGTATTTTAATACTACAATTGAGTATTGAATTATTGTATTTATCTACTACCTAAGAGACGAAGTAACAATCGTACGTACACTAATTTCATAAGAGTGGTATGAAAAATTTTCTGTCTATATTAAGGAAGGTAGATGTGCTATATTAAAATCACAATATGAATTCTTTTTTTATTAAACCTCAAAATAGCTCCCATTGTAAACTTAAAATGTTAATGCGAAAAGATAATGTTAACATGTAAAATTCTCTTCACATTAAAATAACACAGTTTTGTAATTATTTCTGCAACATATTATGCAACAAGAATTAGAGGGAACTTTTGGACACATTACACTAAATAAAACTTAGCTATGATACGCAACAAAGTTATAATATAATAATTCACTGAGCTCCATACAATGAAATAGAAAACCCGAACATATGTTATGGCCTGGTCTAGATCGAAAAGGCATTGACTGTGCCGTATTTCGCATTATTGTGAAAAGTTGTGTAAACTGTGAAATGTTAATTATCGGTTGTAATAACTGTAAATGGCTAAAATACAATAATCTGAGTAATAATATGGGACAAGGAGACGTTTGTTGCACTATAAATTCTAAGAAAAAGAGGTCAGAGTTGTCCTTTCGAAAGATCCAGGAAGGTGAGTTTATAAAATATAATATACACTTTATGAAAATAATATATAAACCTTATGTATTTTGTATTTCAATAGTGGAAGGAAGGTGTTAATTTTTCAAAAGAACACGATATCAAGAGTATAATACATTTTATCGTCTGCTAGGGAAAGAGTCTGTGATGAGGCGATAGTAGCGATCCTGGTGGCTAGCAACTATCTATGGATGCATATTTCAACTGTCTATGTTTGCATATTTAGTATGTATTGAGCTTCGCAACTGTATATACTAAACTGTGATAACTCCGAAATAATTACATCCATCAAGCATGCATTGCAAAGATTGATGTTTTCACTACAACTGTGTAATATTTAAAAATGTTACAACAGAGGCACAATATGTTTACTCTGTACCTTTGGATTCCAAACGATTTTAATGACTGTTTACAAATTTTAAAATAGGAAAAATAACATTTTTATAAGGTTCAAATTGCATAATTGAGGAACTAGGAACAGCATTTTAACACTGAAGTGAAGTGTCCACGTTCGAAGTACAAATAATATGTAACGTTTCAACGTGTAGGGGAGAGTTGGGTAGTATCGGACATCGGGTAATACCGGACAGTGAGTTTCTTTCATCTACCACCAGATAATAGTACCTGTATGACATGGTTACGTTTCTGTGATGTCGCATACAGAAACGTAATCATGTCATTTAGGTACTATCATCTGGTGGTAGAAGAAAGAAACGTACTCTCCGATAATACCCGATGTCCGATACTACTCAACTCTGCCCTAATGTTTACTCTGACATCACCCATAGTACCATCGAAAAAAAAATGTGTAAAGTGAGCTTCATATATTGTGTATTTCTAAGCAGTCCGCCTCAGTCAATTCTCTTCTCAATATTTTTTTTTTCCCTAATAGTTATTGAAAGGTAAAGGAAATGTATCCTTTACACATGCCATGAATGCACTTGGAAGACATTTAGGTAGAGCTTCATGCTTTTTTCACCTCGGCATTATAATGAGGTGGTGTAGTCGACCACCATTTAATCCCAGAAAAAAACCGGTACTCAATTTAATAGGAGACTGGGTGAACCTGTGGGAAATTTTGGAAGTTTTAGCAACGAGAAATTCTCGCTTTCAGTCCAGAATTGAATCCGGGACCATCCTGTCCGCAGACACTTGCTATTCCAACTTGCCTAATCAGCCACAAAACAATTAAATCAGGAATTTTCAAAAGGGACTAAGTCCGAAAAAGTGAATTTTAAGAAAACAACAAAAAAACCTTTTCGTATGGATCTGGATGTATAAAGTCCAAACATATTGATACACAATTTAAATGCGTACAGTAGTGGCAAAAAAACCGGACCGATATTCATAGCTGATTTCAGAGCCTTGTTCACTCCAGAGCACGATATTCTGGTAACTAAGACTTTCGTGGTCCGAATCCTATCTGGGAAGGAAACTCTTTTTGTTCCTTATTCAAATTTATTCCCAAAACTTTTCGATTGCTGGTAAAATTCATGTTCTGGGAATAATAAGTTAATTAAGTAGTAAAATATCGCTGCAATCGAAAAGTATTGGGAATAAATTCGAATAAGTACCAAAAAAAGTTTCCTTCCCAGGCAGGATTCGAACCACGAAAGTCTTAGTTACCAGTCTATCGTGCTCTGGAGTGAACAAGGCTCTGAACTCAGCTGCAAGGGTCGGTCCATTTTTTTGCGACTATTGTACATTCTATAGCACTTGGTACCTTTTAATGCTGAAATCCAAGAAGAGAGTATGCACAGCCAAAAACGGGTATAAACTCAATTGAAAAAATATGGACTTGGTCCCTTTTACAAATTCCTGATTCATTTATGAGGTTAAGTCCATTTTCGGCCATTTGTAAGTAAGTTAGTATCAGTCCGTACGAGAATTCATAAAAATGATAACATAAATCGATTGATAACATTTTCCGTCATTAGAATAAGCGGAGTTTATTGTAAATAAATAAATAAATAAATAAATAAATAAATAAATAAATAAATAAATACATAAGTAAATAAATAAATAAGTAAATAAATAAATATGTAAGTAACTAAATAAATAAATAAATAAATAAATAGGGGAGAGTCGGGTAGTATCGGATATCGGGTAATATCGGACAGTGAGTTTCTTTCATCTACCACACGATGATAGTACCTGATTGGCATGATTACGTTTCTGTGATGTCGCATAGAGAAACGTAACCATGTCATTCAGGTACTACCATATGATTGTAGATGAAAAAAACGCACTGACCGATACTACCCGATGTCCGATACTACCCGACTCTCCCCTAAATAAAAATGTAAATAAGTAAATAAATAAATATGTAAGTAACTAAACAAATATACAAATAAATAAGTAAATAAATAAGTAAATAAATAAATAAATAAATAAATAAATATATAAGTAAGTAACTAAATAAAGAAATAAGTAAATAAATAAATATGTTATTAAGTAAATAAAAAAATAAATAAATATGTAAGTAAGTAAATAAATAAATAAATAATGTTTCATACAGAGGGTTGTGATTTTATATGCTTTGGTGATATCTGGTATCATTTTGCAGAATTGAAAACAGGCCATATTAGCTTCTTAGGAATTAATCTAATGTGAACCGCACTATAGGCAGGAAGGTAATGTAAATATTTTTTTGGATTATTTTGCAACGCTGTATCAACATCCCAGGTTATTTAGCGTCTCAATTAAATGAAGGTGATAATGCCCATGAAATGATTCCAGGTCCAGCACCGAAAGTTACCCAGCATTTGCTCGTATTGGGTTGAGGAAAAACCCAGGAAAAAACTTAACCAGATAAGTTGCCCCAACCAGGATTCGAACCCGACCCACCTGGCTTCGCGATCAGAGGCGCTAACCATTACTCCACAGGTGTGGACAATGTACCACAACAGTTTCATTATTTAACACCGTCAAGTTGTAAAAGTTGTTTCATAAGTCTGTAACAAATTCCAGAGATATACGAACGTTAAATACGTGTAATCAAGAATGAATGTTCAATTCTTTTTCTCTTCTTTTGGTGAATATTAATGTCTCTCAAAATTTTAGACTTTTTTTTATTGTAGTCTTCCATTAAAGTTTAGGGGTGCTATTCATAGTCATTTCGCTAGCCCGCGCTACGAGCGTGCTAAACTAGCCCCGGCTTTTGACTGGTTATTTGTACAGGATTCATATCAGATCATATCATATCGTATCATATATCATATCATATCATATCATATCATATCATATCATATCATATCATATCATATCATATCATATTATATCATATCATATCATATCATATCATATCATATCATATCATATCATATCATATCGCTAACACGCGCTAAGAATGTATATGAATACGACCCTACATTAGTATTATTATGTTAAAAACATTTGTGACACAATTTGAAAGTTGTCTTCCTATTGAGTGGATATTTCAGAACAGCTAAGTTCTAGGAAAGCAGTGACTTGCTCAGGGAGGCACATGTCCCGCTTCGAAACATGGAGAGCTTCTCAGAGAATATTTGACGTCATGTAATTTCCTTCTTCGTTTCTCACTCGATATTGAAATAGAATTGCGATTTGAAATCGATCGTACTCAAGTGTCGGAGTTTTGCAGCAGCTTATCCAGGCATTGGTGACCTCGGAAGCCATGACGCTATCGCAATGTCAGATAGCTAGAACCAGGAAATGACTTCATTCTCCCCTTTACTGTATTCTTTTCCTCCCTTCTTCTCAAACCTGTCAATACCACGTATTGACACTTAAATCCGATAGTATTGGTTTTTGACCATGTAGTTGGTTGGTCAGCCATTAAGGATTTCTTCCTTTCTCTGCAGCCCCTTAAGCCATGCTAGTTCAACATTTTAGTATACACAACCGATGTATAAGATTAGCTATGACAACCAGTCATATGCATTGGAAATATTCTTTTGGCTGTGTTGAAATATTTGTCATTCGTTGCAAGGAATTTAATAGATTACACTAATTTTAAGTCCATGTGCGTAACAATAATAATTCGTTATGTCTCTGTATAAGCTAGGCTATGTCTCAAAAGGTAACAATTCCATGTAACAATATTCATGTCGTAGACTGGATGTGTACTCTCTCTATAGCTGCGATGGCAGAAATATCAGACACGAACGACCTACAGCAGGGATGTCGAACAGCGCTCTCAAACTGTGAAACAATACTGTTTCCTACCACAGCTGAGCTGAAACGATAGCCAGTACGGTCAACCTGAGCTCGCTTTAGCAGTGTTCTGTACGTAGTGTGTTTATAAACTGTGGCGGCTGGTATGGATATGGAACGACAATTCAATAATACGTAGATCGATAAATATTTCTTTATCTTAAAGGACGGAAAGACACATTGCTTAATATATAGTCTAGGAAGGAATTTGGATACCTAAGCCATCATAATATTAAAAGGCATTCTAATTCGACACATGCTGAAGCTTATGGACCATAAAAGTTATCCGGTTCCGCTCGTGAAAAGGCTGTAGAGGAATTAAAATCAAGATTGAATTCAGAAAACCTTCCATCATCATCATCATCATCATCATCCTCATAGGGTGTTAGTAGAACAAGCATGGTACGTGCTAGCTACAAAATTTGTGAAATTATTGCCACGGCTTCAAAGCTATTCACTGATTGAGAATTTGTGAAAGACTGTCCCACAGCTGTTGCAAAAGAGATATGTTCGGAACACGTTAATGATTTTAAATCTGTAAGTTTGTCTCGTAATATTATTGCAGAGCGCATATCAGAAATGGGAGATGACTTGGAGGGACAACTGATAGCAAGAATGAAAAATGAGAGGTAGTGCAGCTCTTGATTAAAGTACCGACCGCAAAGATACGGCGCAGCTAAGTGTCGATTCAGATTTCAAAGTTCATGGCGATCTTGTAGATGTCATTTCACTAAAGTATCGAACTCAGTGGAATGACACAGTAGATAAAACGCTATTATTATTATTATTATTATTATTATTATTATTATTATTATTATTATTATTATTATTATTAGCATTCATCCTCATGTAGGCCTACATTCTTTGTTCATCAGAGTTTATCAAGTGCAAATCTAAAATGAGCTCCTAATCAATTAGTAAGATGTATAAAAGTTATCGAAGTACCAGCCGCCGCAATAGTAGTTTCGCTTTTGTTGAAGCTCGGTCTGCCTGCTATGTTCAACCGCTGCACGGTAAAGGAGGAGTGAAGGCTCTTCATTTCACAGCTCGAGAGCGCTGTTCGACATCCCTGACCTACAGCGTATCCACGAAGCGAGACTGCCTCACGGTGCTTGCTTCTCTCAGTGGTTACCTTGCAAGAATGCGACACTACCTCACCCGTAAGTCAATTCCAGTCGGTTTTGGATGCGGTCAAAAGTGCCTCGCAGTAATTAACTCGCTCCGTGTGAACTGCTCGTTAGTAAAGACGCCATCACTCAACCCGATGTCAACTGCCTCATTTGCCACGCACTAACTGGTGGCTCACGTTGCTTTGCGTTTTGCCTCGCTACCAAAAAGAAAAAAAAGAGAAAAACCGCGAGGCAAACAACAAGCCAGGCTGCCGCGAGAGGTGACCGCGCGTGCCAGCCTCTCTTCCTCGATAAGTGGCTTTAGAGTCCTTCCAATGTTACCTACCAGAGCTGTATTGCTCTAAAGGAAGCAGTGACGACAAAAAAGGGTGTAGAAAATGACCAGCTACTCTATTAACATGTCACTCACACCGACCAACTACGCTAAGGTCCTCTGGGTAATCAGTATTACTTCAAACTTCTCACGATTGTGAGGACCTAACTGACAAAAAGTCTCTTTGTCTCGTGTCACATTAAAATTTGGTTTTGGATAATATATATTCCACGGATAACATGGGAGATTTTGTGTTTTCTTAAGGGAAAATTTAGGTCCAAACGCACTGTTTCAGAAAATCATTAATAACATCGGAAATACTGCACCTAAATTTATAAAATTTTACACACCAATTTTCAATTACACAATAAAGAATGATTGTTGTTTTTAAGGTTTTTGTGAGTATAGTTTTCCAGTTTTGGTTTCTTCAAAAATATTTGTGTATTAGGGGAGAGTCGGGTAGTGTCGGACATCGGGTAATATCGGACAGTGAGTTTCTTTCATCTACCACACGATGATAGTACCTGATTGACATGGTTACGTTTCTGTGATGTCGCATAGAGAAAGTAACCATGTCATTCAGGTACTACCATATGGTGGTAGGTGAAAGAAACGCACTGTCCGATACTACCCGACTCTCCCCTACTGTAAGTTACATACATAACTGCTTTATAGAAACTGTTTAATGAAACAGTCTGAAATTTTTTCTACGTCATAAAAGAATAAATATTAATAGTACATTATGCAACGAGCCTATAATGGTAGTAATTAAGACGCGAGTATGTTTGTTTATGAAACGAGCGCAAGCGAGTTTCATAATTTTCATACGAGCGTCCTAATTACCGTTATAGGCAAGTTTCATACGATTTTTTATGCTCGACCATATTTCTAACTTGAAATTATTCATAAGTATTCATGTTATGGTTATGTAAGTGAGGAGGAGAACTGACCTGAATTGAGAGATGTGCGCTGACGCGAAAGTATTGATTTTTTCCGAGGCACGAATGTCATTGACCTTGATATAATCTAGAGAATAACATGAACACTAGTCTTGATATAACCTGAAAATTGATTTAGAATTGAAAAACGAGATGACAAATTGAATTTATTTGAATATTATTTACAATTAACGCTAATTATTATAGTAACAGAACATAACCTTCTGCGACAGTATTGGATTTCGAGCCTCCGTGACTTTTCGCTAATTGTCTTTCGATTGCATATACGAGAATAATCGATACTTGCGGTTTTATAATGGTACAATGGTGATTTCTCATTGGCTGAACAACTGAATTATAATGAATATGTGTACTTTAATGAGGTGCATTAAAGGGCTACTACGAGGTGTATAATTACTACATTTCGGCATGATCGAGCATAAAATATAATATACAGGGTATTCTTTATTCTTCTTCATTTTTTAATACAAACTAATATTCTTGGTAATGTGAAATTGAAAGAAAGCAGGGCCATATTTCACAATTCTCTTGTCAGATAAAGTGGATCTGCTCAACAAAAATAAGCCTGCAAAGTTTCATGCATTCATGTCAAAATAATTGTTTCTCAGAAAAAGATCAGAATTGTTGAAAATGCAAGTTACAAAAAAATGAGGGCAAAGAGTCCTCTGCAAGGGGGCGTGGCGGTACACAAAATGAGTGCTTTTTTCATCAGTGACTGAAGGTTCAATCGAACCCAAAACACGCGTTCTTTTCAGACGAGTCGTGGTTTACCTTACTGGTCGTGTAAACAATCGAAACACTCGCTATTGCTGTTGAAAATCCACAATAAATCACTCTTCATGATAGGAAATTTAGAGTTTGGTGTCCTGTTAGGGGAAGACGATTTTTTACTCTTCATTCTTCTTAAATTGAGAATTTCAATTATTGTGAGGTTAGAGTATATATCGATAGAAAAAATTAAATTAGAAACATTACAGAGGCCGAATTTAATTGTGTCAACCAGAAAGTGTTTTCTCAATACAACGCTGTTTATTCGAGGGAAGAAGACATTTCCAGCATCTTCTATAACAGGCATGTCAAAACCCTGCACATTGTGCAGTCGCGCACATTGTGCATTTGTCTCTGTGCGATGTGCAGTTCCTATTCCCCTACCTGGAGGGAGTGAATCGGCTTGGAGGTGAACGCGACAGGGCTGTACATTACCTGCAATAGCAGAACAGCTTTTGTTTCAGTAACACAGATCAGTACGGATGCTCATTGAGCTGTGATTGTGAATGCATTATGAATAATAAAGTGAGGAGTCCACAGATATAACGAAGAAGAGAAATCACGAATCATATAAGTAACTGTTATGATGTTTTCCTCAGCCAACAATAATTATTTTAAAATGAAAGGTTTTTATCATATCATGTGGACCTAATAGTGATGTGAGAATTTAAATCAGATTAGTAAAGTTCTCAAAATATGATATTCGCCAGCTCTTATTTCTTAATTAGTACTCTCACGGGAAGACAAACATGACAATGATGTTGTTTTGGAGTCTGTACTAACACAGCCATCAATGGTTAGACGACTTACAACTTTTATTTGATAAGCTGATAAGTGATGAGAATATTGAGTGAGGAATACATGTGAGGGTCTTGAGTTTGTAAGGGAAGGAAGAAAGCAACTATTTGTAAGGCAGAAAAATTTTCTGGAAAAATAATACATAATGGCGAATTTTCCATCTCACGTTACTATATTATCTTAATATACTTACGTTAATAAATCTTTAAACCTGTCATAAAGAAAATGTCCTCGCTTCACAGCTTGTGAAGTACTCTTTTAACTCAATTCAGTAACGCACCCAACTTGCTGATACTTGCTCTCAATGTTTTCCAAATAAACTATATATAAATTTAAATTCAAGCTTAATTTATCCAATTTATTAATAATAATGTGAATTTATATTAATATACAGCAAGGAAATGATTCCTCACAATGTCGTATTGCATGAAATTGGGAGTAAAATATTTTCTTTAACATTTGTGCACCAATGGTCCCAATAATCCTTGAGGAACAATAATCAGTACATGCTACGTAAAATGAAATACTGTGTTCGTATTTGTTGTTTCGAAATTGCTGCAATATTTATATTTTCTTCAAATACTGTATACAAATCATGTACATAAAATGATTCTTTATAAACGATTGCTTTGTGAATTGTAACTGAGTAAGTCTATTGTTTCTTGTGTTACAATTGTCAAACATAGACACTGACAATAATTGTGTTTTCTCCTTCTGCTAAGTATGTTTATAATGTCCAAATGTCAATTTAATTGAACACTAGAAGCGCAGAATAGATTCTTGTACATCCCTCGCGCTAAGAACTGGTAAGAGCAACACGTGAATGACGCAATCTGCACAGACCGGCGTTCCGCGCACATACATTGCACTTTCAGTGTCTAATTTCTGACACGCCTGTTCTATAAGGTACGATTTCAAACACGTTTTAAGTAGCGGGGTTAACGTACGAGTGCAGCCGGCTGCGATATGCCCAGACGCCGAGCAGCAAAATACCGCGCCAGCGGTCAACATATATAATATAAACTCTGTATATCCATTGGGATTATAACATATAATATAGGCATATTCCCGTTAGCTTTAAAATTGCACATAAAACACCGTCATAGGTCCAAATCCTTCAGATTGTAGTATTGGTTGTATTTTGTTAATTCTGAGTGTAATTATGCATATTGCCTTAGTTCGAGACCTGGCGTCTTCTTCACCCACTTGTGACAGTTTCATACTTGTAGAAGGAACCACCTCAATGTCACTTCTTCTATCGGAGATTTGAGCATCAAAGCATTGAAATAAAAACATAATCCGAAATACTGGAGGACGGAATACTTGTGACAGGATCAGATGACACCGTGGTATATGCGAACTCTAAAGCAGACATATCGTATGATCCATTGTTATTGATCCTGTTTGGGAGACATTGATAATATGAAGTGATTGATTCATTGGCTTGGCTTTGACAGAAGCGAACTTTGCTTGTCGGCTAAACTCCTGTTACAATCCCAGCGGTACTAAATATGTTTCAGGTCCGATGAGAGACAGAGAGCGAGCGTCATGCAGAACGTCATAACAGAGGTATTCCATGTTTCTTCACAACGCTGCACTGAAAATCGGACTCAACACTTATTTGGCATTAGCGGATTATGGAATAACGTGGCAAAATCATAGTGAATGGCTGCAATATCTATTTTAAGGGGAAGATACAGATTTGGATACTGGAATATGATTGGAATTCTTTTCGCACAGTATTCTAAGATCCTTTTTCCCGACAACTGTTTAAATAAAATGTAAAATATTTCTATTGCTGACAACAATTTTCATATTTTATTAAATTACCGATAATTGCTACAAAATTGTGCCAATTTTGTGCACTGCAATGACATGTCCCTAAAAACGTCTACAAATGAATGGTTGGATGGAGCAAGGTTGAGCTCATTTTTTCGTGTGTTAAAGTTAAGAATAGAACAAGATTGTATGTGAAACCTAATGAATAATGCGTGACTAAGTTGCATTACCCTAGTGTACACATTCTAATACGTAATTATTAGGACAGGCAAAATGTGAAATCTCTTATTTGAACTCCGGCAGTATACTACCCTTACTTACTTACTTACTTACTTACTTACTTACTTACTTACTTACAAATGGCTTTTAAGGAACCCGAAGGTTCATTGCCGCCCTCACATAAGCCCGCCAGCGGTCCCTATCCTGTGCAAGATTAATCCAGTCTCTATCATCATACCCCACCTCCCTCAAATCCCTTTTAATATTATCCTCCCATCTACGCCTCGGCCTCCCTAAAGGTCTTTTCCCCTCCGGTCTCCCAACTAACACTCTATATGCATTTCTGGATTCGCCCATACGTGCTACATGCCCTGCCCATCTCAAACGTATGGATTTAATGTTCCTAATTATGTCAGGTGAAGAATACAATGCGTGCAGTTCTGTGTTGTGTAACTTTCTCTATTCCCCTGTAACTTCATCCCGCTTAGCCCCAAATATTTTCCTAAACACCTTATTCTCAAACACCCTGAACCTATGTTCCTCTCTCAGAGTGAGAGTCCAAGTTTCACAACCATACAGAACAACCGGTAATATAACTGTTTCATAAATTCTAACTTTCAGATTTTTGGACAGCAGACTGGATGATAAGAGCTTCTCAACCGAATAATAACACGCATTTCCCATATTTATTCTGCGTTTAATTTCCTCCCGAGTGCATTTATATTTGTTACTGTTGCTCCAAGATATTTGAATTTTTCCACCTCTTCGAAGGATAAATCTCCAATTTTTATATTTCCATTTCGTACAATATTCTGGTCACGAGACATAATCATATACTTTGTCTTTTCGGGATTTACTTCCAAACCGATCGCTTGTATACTACCCTAGTTACAAAATTAGATCACGGTTAATCTCCTGGTTTTTGATCCCTCCATACGGGAACTATCATATGCAGGAGAGCGCATGTTTTTTAAACTGACGTTATAACGGTAATATTATCTACCTACTTCGTTCCAACAGATGACGCAATAGTAAGCACATTCCTTTCAAGGTTGATCTCTTGGTTGGAGAACAGTAGTACTATTTCGTGGGAAAGAGTTGCTCTCAGAAGCTCCACTGAACATACAGTTTCCCGACCCAGGTTCATACGACTTGCGATAAAGACATGTTTAATTGCACAAGATATTCATCCTCATCGTGTTGACTTTTAACACGCCAATTCATGGGGGCATCGTGCATTATCAACACAGAAATTCACGTATGTACATATTTAAACTTTCTGTTAGTAGATGTATTTTGCTCCCAACTGCTCTCAGAGCAAAGGCTATTTTTTATAGATAAAGTAACTAGCTTTCTTGTTTCAAATCAAGATAAACATGTCCCTTTCAGCTCCTTTGTCGTATTAAAAGTAATTTAAACGTCAGGAAAGAGGTATAAAGAGGAACTGAAGATAAGCGGTCGACATGCTTCGTAGTGTACGCGTTTAAACGGATTACTATCTTCGGCTAAGTTATTTTCCCCTGGTGTACAGTCCAAATAAAAGCACAGTGTATCTCCGTTGTTCTCTTGCACGGATTAGCCAGGAATGGCCCGAGAAGAAACAGAGATTACTTATTACAGCTTCGCAGCCTGCAACAATTACGCAGATGTACGCCTAATGATGAGAAAGTCTTAAAAAGCAGGACATGTAGCATGTATGGTCGAATCCAGAAATGCCTATAGCTGTAATGTCAAAGCAAGCGCATTTTTCTGACCTTCACGTCGTGCGCGGGCAGCAAGCGCTAAGTATGGAAAGAGGAAGAGTTGTGTATATGAATAAGCAACCTGTTGGATTAAGAAAACAGTGGTGCACAAACTTCAAACGCAACGTGGAATTTTACGTCGTTATTTTTATATGGCTTCTTTCTGTTTAATATCATCTATATTGACTGTAAAACAAAAGTACTAACACTGATTTCTTGATATTGCACTTGTGTTTTAAATCTTAATAATATAATAGAGAGTTAAGAAGGAATATTCACTTAAATTCCATAGTAGTATAATATTATACTGTATTAAGTGGATGAAACATATCATTCATAAAGAAATTGATATTCCAAAGAAAGAGATTGAGTATGACATGATAAGTTGGAAGTTATATTGATGGTATCTTTAACCTTACAAAAGTAATCAATAAACAAATCAAAACAATATTACAGTACAAAGCAAAGTTACCCAGGTACTGTATCTGTTTTAAGTGTAACTAATATTACATAACAAAACTCTTATCGCATTATGCTTTTAAGGTGATATTTGTGAGCAACTTCCTATCATCAGAATATTAAAATATTTTCTCGAAATCTGCAGAAGCTAGAGAGCTGACATTTTTACAACATATGTACACGTATCTTTTGCTTATGATTTAACAGTAGATGCTTTGTTAATTCATTTTCTTACGAACAATTTCCATGCGAATATTTTCAAAATTTTCAATACACTATCTTCAGTAATACGTATATACGGTATATTAGATTTACGAAAACTTTCTGTAAAGCTACTAAATAAATAGGCCTATACCTGAAAATTTCACTTTTCTATAGGAAAAGTTGAGAAAATATTTATTTTGAATAAAAAAATCAAATTTGTGAAAAATGAGCATTAAAATTAAAACTTACATTCTTATAAGGTAGCCTACACACTTCTCAGGCAAATCTAAAAATTAACATGGATACAGTTTTAATAAGTTCTTTTCCCTTTATCTATTGAATCAGTGCTGTCCATCCCTGAATATAGCTCGATCAAGCGGCATATACTACCTCTTTCGTCTGTCTCTTTCCTTTCCGCTGTAAAGCGCTCAGGCTCTCCTGGGCTCTAAAGCGCGCGCTTGCTCCTGTGCGCATCAATTGACATGCCTGGCCTATAGTGTTAGTTGGGAGGCCGGAGGGAAAAAGACCTTTGGGGAGGCCGAGACGTAGATGGGAGGATAATTTTAAAATTGATTTGAGGGAGATGGGATATGATGATAGGGCTGGATTAATCTTACTGAGGATAGGGACCGACTGCGGGCTTATGTGAGGGCGGCAATGAACCTCCGAGTTCCTTAAAAGCCATAAGTAATTAAGTAAGAAGATGTTACTCATTCGTGCCTAGTTTGGGGCAAGGTAGTGTAATTTTTCTTTGTTTGAGAATCGTGTATAACATATTGCATCGAGTTTTTATATTTTTGTAAGCCTAAAATATTTTCTCGAAGAAAAACCGACACACATTAGTAGGCTAGGTATCTTTGCCTAAATTCTTACTTACTGGCTTTTAAGGAACCCGGAGGTTCATTGCCACCCTCACATAAGCTCGCCATTGGTCCCTATCCTGAGCAAGATTAATCCATTCTCTATCGTCATATCCCACCTCCCTCAAATCCATTTTAATATTATCTTCCCATCTACGTCTCGGCTTCCCTAAAGTTCTGTGGTCGTGCCAGAAAATCAGTCCCATTCCGGGGCTTATTTGAAGGATTCGTAACAAGCTGTTTTTTTTTGCGGTGATGGGTTGTTAGCCCTTCGCCCAACCCCCCAAGCTGGAGGACCACCCCTCATCGGCTGTCCGCGACTGCTTATTCAATATATTCACAGCTACCCTCCATATCTGGAGGCCGTCTCCTCGATCCGCAACCTGAGGACGCGCCATGCCGTGGTGATAGAGACCCACAATACATGGTTGCCTAAATTCTAATGTGCAAAATATAACGTAATATTCATCATCATCATCATAGTCAAGGTTTAAGCCTCTAAAGCCTAGTTCCGGTCTCATGCATTAAACATTTGTTGAGTCCATCTTTTCTTTGGTCAGCCAATGCTTCTTTTGCCTGTTGGTCTGTAATCTAACAGCAGTTTTGGAATGCGGTATTCTTCCATTCTTTCCACATGTTCCCTCCACTTAGTTCTATATTGGTGTATCTTCTCTGTTAGTTTAAAGATGCCTAATTCCTTTCTTACGTCATTATTTCTCCTTTTGTCTAACAAAGTGCAGCCAGCTATACTCCTTAGGAATGGCATTTCGGCGGCCTCTATTTTTCTCTCTTCACTTTTCCTTAATGTCCAACATTCCGAGCCATATAGGAACATGGGCACTGCCATTACTTTATAAAATTTTAATTTAGTTTCTTTCCTAGTTTGTTTGAGGTTTCGTTTTATTGTTCCACATATATAGTTAAAATTATTAATCATTTTTGTTACATCATTTTTTAACGTATGATACACTGCAGCCTAAATAATTAAAATTGTTTACTTGTTCTATCATTTTTCCTTCTAAAATGATTTTAGCCCTGATTGTATTGGACCCTTGAAATGCTAGTACTTTTGTTTTGGCTGTGGAGATGTTTAATGCATACTTTTTACTTACATTATTTAATTGGTATATTGCTTTTTGTAAATTATCCTCTGCGCTACAGATTAGAACTTTGTCATCTGCAAATAAAATTGTGTCTAAAACCTATTCTTAATTTTAAAATGTGTCTTTAAATGTATCTGCCATTCTTCTATGACATTGTCAATATATATATATATATTAAAAAGCAGTGGTGAGAGAGGACAACCCTGTCTCACTCCTTTCTTAATTGTTGCTATTTTATCCTCGTTCTTTGTTCTTGTTTCTATCATTATTTTGTTGTCTACATATAAACTTCTTATTATTGTTACTAAATGTTTCGGTATACTTTTTTGTTCTAAAATACGCCATAATTTATTTCTATTAACCTTATCAAAGGCTTTTTCGTAGTCTATGAATGCCATAATATGTTGGTATGTTATATTCACTATGTTTTTCTATTATTTGGTTTATACTAAATATGCCATCTACAAAAGCTCTTCCTTCACGAAACCCATTTTGAGCTTCCGAGATAATATTCTCCATTATTACCTTCAATAGGTTCTTTAATATCGTTGCATATAGTTAATAACACGTATTTAAAATACTTATTCCCCTATAATTATTACAGTTGTTCCTTTCACCTTTGTTATATATTGGGTATATTTTGGCTAATCTCCACTCTTCAGGTACATGACCGTATTTCCAACATACATTAATTAAATCTAAAATACGATATTTCGCAGACTCTGGAGCATATTTGATGAGTTCGTTATTTATGTTATCTGACCCTGCGGATTTTTTATTTTTACTATTGTTTACCGCTTCTTTAAATTCCTCATATGTAATTGGATCTATACCTTCTTCTCATTGAATGTTATTGTTGTGTTCTTCCTCCTCAGATGTCTCTATCCATAAATTCTTAAAATATGTTAACCATTGTTCATAGAATATCGGATTGAATTTTAGATGATCTCTTTCTTGTTTGTTCAAGTGCCTTAAGATATTATAAGCTCTATCTTGGTTTCCATGCATGTCACGTTCTATATCGCTTATATTTTTCCCATGACCATCGCTTTATTTTTCGGACTTCTTTTCTAGCGACGGCGCTTTTGTATAATATTTCATGTGAATTCTAGAAAACCTTAAGGGGTAGGACAGCGGTCGGCAAAGATTACGCCACATACTATGCAGCCCGCAAGACAGGAAGCGTAGGATAATCATGCAGGACGGATATGATGGGTGGATTGTTAGAAAGTTAGGCAGAAAAGGAGAAATACACTAAAAATTAAGTAACAAATGTAGGAATGCAGACATACGTAGGTGGGTAGGTTCGTAGGTATATAGGTAAGTAAGGTGAATAGTTACACAGAGACAGACAGACAGGGAGACAAAAACTGGCATACGAGTATAGGTACAGAAGTTCATGACGTAAAGGGATACAAGGTAATCTCAATTATGGGAAGCTGTCAGAGTGATCGAATCGCAGCCCAACAGAATTCCACAGTGCCTCATTTCCATTTTGTGAAAACATATTAGAGAAGAATTTATGCAATATGCGGAAATGTATTTGGTAATGCATACACTTCCTGGCACCACATTTCATTACTAAATGTATTGCTTTACATTTGACACGTCATCACGGCATTCTGCGGATTACAATAGTCATATCCTGAACCGACGAGAAGTCAGTTTCAATAGCTGAATTTAAAATGTTCCCCGTTTCATTCAAACATCAGTTGTGAGTGTGTTTACCGTATTAATTTAAACATCAACCTGGCAGAAATTATGTATATATCTACTATAATCTCAATATCGTAATGTATAATTAAGATGATTAATAAATCACTCGATATTTCAGTCAATGTACGGTAATGTACATTAACATGTTTCTAATTTTCAGTTCTGGACTTACATTTACTATAAAATTACGAGAATACATAAACCTATGCATATTTTCCAGTATATATAAATTAATTCTTAGTATAAAGAATTTTTAATCTAAAATTTGTTTCAAAATATTTTATAGTGGCAAATGAAAAGTCGTGAAAAAATAAGTCCTTTTTTGAGCCAGTAATATGAAGATATTTCAGTAGTTGTGAATTCCAGTGAATGCTGTTACTACAGAAATCACAAACACTGACAATTCGGCCAAAAATGTCGACTTTGTCCTCTCCTATTGGACTAGTGTTCTTAATCGAACTTGTTACATCTATAACATTCAAATCACTAAACCAATTAAAACAAATCTCAAGATTATGGAGTAAATAGTCTTCTGATACACATAAAATTCGTCATAAAATTTCAGGTTACTTTTGTTAATAAGTGTAGACGCCGATAATTATAGCTAGAGGTCACCCCTACAAGTCAAGACTTATCTCCCATGGTCTCTTTTGCACGCTATGTGGGAAGGAAGAGCCAATGACTCAAGTGTAGTATTTCGATGTCCTGATTTATATGCAGGCTTAAAACACTTGAAAACTGTTTTCGTAAATCGTAGTACATTCGTAACGTAAATTCTAGCCGCGTTCCTTAGCACACTATCTCTTCATTTTCTCTCAACTGAAACTAGTAACCGTGAAGCTTTAGTAACAAAACACACTGTTCTTCAAAAAACAACCTTGTGGCTCCTTAGGAAACAACTACAAAAACAAAACATCCTGCCCTTCAAAAAAAAACTTGTGGCTCCTTAGGAAACAACTACAAAAACAAAACACGCTGCCCTTCAAAAAACAAACTTGTGACTCCATAGCAAACAACTACAAAAACAAAACACGCTGCCCTTCAAAAAACAACCTTGTGACTCCATAGCAAACAACTACAAAAACAAAACACGCTGCCCTTCAACAAGCAAACTTGTGGCTCCATAGGAAACAAGTAACTACAAAAACAAAACACACTGCCCTTCAAAAAAAAACCTTGTGGCTCCTTAGGAAACAACTACAATACAAAACATGTTCCCCTTCAAAAAACAACCTTGTGACTCCATAGCAAACAAGTAACTACAAAAACAAAACACGCTGCCATTTAAAAAACAACCTTGTGGCTCCTTAGGAAACAAGTAACTACAAAAACAAAGCACGCTGCCCTTCAACAAGCAAACTTGTGGCTCCTTAGCAAACAACTACAAAAACAAAACACGCTGCCCTTCAACAAGCAACCTTGTGGCTCCTTAGGAAATAAGTAACTACAAAAACAAAACACGCTGCCCTTCAACAAGCAGCCTTGTGGCTCCTTAGGAAACAAGTAACTACAAAAACAGAACACGCTGCCCTTCAACAAGCAAACTTGGGGCTCCTTAGCGAACAACTACATAAACAAAACACGCTGCCCTTCAACAAGCAACCTTGTGGCTCCTTAGGAAACAAGTAACTACAAAAACAAAACACGCTGCCCTTCAAAAAGCAACCTTGTGGCTCCTTAGCAAACAACTACAAAAACAAAACACGCTGCCCTTCAACAAGCAACCTTGTGGCTCCTTATAAAACAAGTAACTACAAAAACAAAACACGTTGCCCTTCAACAAGCAAACTTGTGGCTCCTTAGCAAACAACTACAAAAACAAAACACGCTGCCCTTCAACAAGCAACCTTGTGGCTCCTTAGGAAACAAGTAACTACAAAAACAAAACACACTGCCCTTCAAAAAAACCTTGTGGCTCCTTAGGAAACAACTACAAAACAAAACATGTTCCCCTTCAAAAAACAACCTTGTGACTCCATAGCAAACAAGTAACTGCAAAAACAAAACACGCTGCCCTTCAAAAAACAACCTTGTGGCTCCTTAGAAAACAAGTAACTACAAAAACAAAATACATTGCCCTTCAGCAAGCAACCTTGTGGCTCCTTAGCAAACAACTACAAAACAAAACACGCTGCCCTTCAACAAGCAACCTTGTGGCTCCTTAGGAAATAAGTAACTACAAAAACAAAACTTGCTGCCCTTCAACAAGCAACCTTGTGGCTCCTTAGGGAACAAGTAACTACAAAAACAAAACACGCTGCCCTTCAAAAACCAACCTTGTGGCTCCTTAAGAAACAAGTAACTACAAAAACAAAACACGCTGCCCTTCAAAAAACAACCTTGCGACTCCATAGCAAACAACTACAAAAACAAAACACGCTGCCCTTCAAAAAAAACCTTGTGACTCCATAGCAAACAACTACAAAAACAAAACACACTGCCCTTCAAAAAAAAACCTTGTGGCTCCTTAGGAAACAACTACAAAACAAAACATGTTCCCCTTCAAAAAACAACCTTGTGACTCCATAGCAAACATGTAACTACAAAAACAAAACACGCTGCCCTTCAAAAAACGACCTTGTGGCTCCTTGGGAAACAAGTAACCACAAAAACAAAACACGTTGCCCTTCAACAAGCAACCTTGTGGCTCCTTAAAAACAACTACAAAAACAAAACACGCTGCCCTTAAAAAAACAACCTTGTGGCTCCTTAGGAAACAAGTAACTACAAAAACAAAACACGCTGCCCTTCAACAAGCAACCTTGTGGCTCCTTAGGGAACAAGTAACTACAAAAAACACGCTGCCCTTCAAAAAACAAACTTGTGACTCCATAGCAAACAAGTAACTACAAAAAGAAAACACGCTGCCCTTCAACAAGCAACCTTGTGGCTCCTTAGGAAACAAGTAACTACAAAAAAAAAAAAACACGCTGCCCTTCAAAAAACAAACTTGTGACTCCATAGCAAACAAGTAACTACAAAAAGAAAACACGCTGCCCTTCAAAAAACAACCTTGTGACTTCTTAGGAAATAACTACAAAAAAAGACACTGCCCTTCAAAAAACAACCTTGTGACTCCTTAGGAAACAAGTAACTGCAAAAACAAAACATGCTGCCCTTCAAAAAACAACCTTGGAGAGATAAATGCTTAGATTGAAATAGCAAAATATCTAGGAATTACGCATTACTCAAAGATGAAATTCGTGCAAGAAATAATTTCCGCTCGATACGAATTGTATAGTAAAATGTATCTATTTATTGCACTTAACACAAATATCCATGAGTGTGTGCCTCTGAGTAGTATTTACTAACAATGAAATTAAGCTTATTCTATTCAATCTTCATAATTTCCAGGTAAATTGAATAATTGTAGAATTGTATACAAAAAATCTATACAATAATTAAAAGAAGTTTAGCTGTGTTCACACAGACATGTCGAAAAAGGGAATATGTACGGTGTTTCGTATGTTTAAAAAATTACAACATTTTAAACGATTATTGACCGAAAACTGTAACAGCTACTTTAACGATTTATTTAGTATTTGAATAGTGACGAGATATCACTTCTTAATATGAACACAGATTGGACTAGGTGCGTAAAGGGAGAGGGAAGGTGAGGCGAAAATGGCCGTCTTTAGCGAATTCGTCGCTGCGTCGAGGTAGGGAATTTGATGCGATATGTAAAGAGTAAAATACGTTATCGAATAGAGAATGAAAAGAACTGCCTGTGCCATCTGTTATCCAAAAATGTACTACGGTTGGCATGTTGCGTTATGAACAGCAGCTCCTCACAAGTTATACCCTATCTACTATACTAATATTCTGATGAAAGTATAACAAAATTAATCTACTTTAAGTAATTCGCACTATTCACAGACGGTGATCTTGTTACCCACGTGGTAGTCCGTGTCATGAAATTTCCAGAATATAAAATTCAATTTCTAGCTTAATTCTCTCTCTCTCTTTCTCTCTCTTTTTGGATGATTTGGCTCCAAATGATTCCAATTTGTGTTATTTATATTATTATCCACATTATTATAGCTCGACAAACTACAAAAATACCTTCGAATTTTCCAGTACTCACGTGGCCATGGAGGGGGAGATGTCATAACTATACGAGCAGCTCGCTAGACGGGTTACACTAGTCGGACTCCAACTGTGGTAGACAATGACACTGCCCCTTCCTTAAAAACGTTTTTTATTAAGCTGGCCGAAACTCATGTAGCTTCCTTGTTGATGTGACAACATTATATTTCTACTTAAATTCTTTTTCTCTCTCTCCCCCCCTCTCTCTCTCTCTCTTGTGAGGGGTTAGGTACAGCTTACAGCAGTAAAATTTTGGAAATATTCAACTTTTTTTTTCCTCCATTACTGTACCTTATACAATAATGAAAATTGGTATGTGTAAAACACTGTCCTACTATATGAAAAAAAAATTACGATTTAAAACAAAATATTTACATTTTTTTAAATTCATTTCACTGTGCAGTGATGAAGCCTTTTCCACATAACTAAAAAACCTTCCAAAATTCTGTGATGAAAATTTTTGTGTGTATTTATATATGTTATATCTACAATATGATGCAAGATCACTTCCATACCTTTGATAGCTTGTCTGATAAAAAATAAATTAATTTAAAAGAATGGTCAATTATTAGTACTTTCTTCTAAAGCGAAATAAAAATAATATATTATTTATTAAGGAATATAGTTGAAAGAGCATGATGTTGTAAACGTGAATTTTAGTAATAAAATAAAAGAGAGAGAACATGAAAAAGTTAACAATTGTATGAATTATAAGGGAAACGCTTCATCGCTCTACAGTGAACTGTCACTATTTTGAATTTGTAAATATATATATATATATATATATATATATATATATATATATATATATATATATATATATATATATAAGTTTTTTAAATCGTAAAAATATTTTTTAATATAGCAGAAGGACAGTGTTTTACACGTACCAATTTTCATTATTGTACAAGATACAGTAATGGAAGAAAAAAAGTTGAATATTTCCAAAAAATTTACTGCTGTAAGCTGTACCTAAACCTATAAATACTTCGCAAAGTTATAAATAATTTTACCCGCGTCAATTTTCAAAAGCCTGCCGCGCACATTTGGTTTCCCTTCCATTATTCTAAATTACAATCTGTTTCAACTTCATACAATACGTCGAAATGGAATATTAATAATTGATTTAAAAATGAATGATTGGACGCGGACACGAGTACTGTTTCGAATAGTTCAGAAGATACTCACTGCGAGACGTCGATCAGGGAGCGCATGTACAACACAACAGATCCCCCACTATGACAACCTGCGCACGAACGAACACTGGTCTGTGGCGCAGGTTTTAGTGTCAGTGGTCGGGCTATAGTAGCCTACTTATGTTATCATGACTTTCTATTTCTAATTGTTTAATATTTATTTTTTGTGTGTTATGGCTATTCTAAGAGAGATTATTTTGTTAGAAGATATTAGAGGGGCAATTTTTGGATATGTTCATTATTGTATAGATGGTGTGCGAATGACTGAATTTCAACAATGAACTCGAATGATTTTCAACTTTCTGGAGATGTTCTTGACTGTGCAGATGATGCATTATAACATTTAAATTTGAGCAATGAAATGGAATTATATCCAATTTACGTTACAGTACTGAGACATTCATAGCTTGAAACCATATTTTCACCATGTCAAAACTATACAGCGTTAAGACGTTTGTCTTGAAATGGAAGAATGACAAGTTTAACTTTACCGTATGTAGTATCTCATAGTATCACGAATAACGTATCAAAAATATATTACTTTGATATACATAGTCTACGAAGTGAATTGGAAATTTTGAGTACACTCGCGTTTTAGAAAATGGGAAAGTTTATTTTATAGGTTTATATTTTCTGAAATGCACTCTCAATGATGCATAAAAAGTTGTATATAAAGTGCAAATTAAAACTGAGGTGACATTTAACATTTAATTTTTTAAGGTGACATGTATTTATTTAGCCTGACGAGTTATTCCCTTGGTTTAAATTGTAAATATTTAAAAATAGCGTGTAAGAGGGTCTTAGACTAGAAACGTTTAGCTTAAATGTAATTCTGTTTGTAAGTATGCATAAGGTTGTAATTATTTGTCTTGTTTGAACTGTTGTATCAGTGAAGCCAGGTGAGTGAAATTATGGTTTTACAGTGCAGTGAATAGTTAAGATCAGTGATAATTTATAGCGTAAATGAAATGTGTTCTATAGTGTCAGTGAAATGTGTTATAAAGTGCCAGTGAAATGTGTCCTAAAGTGTCAGTGAAATGTGTTATATAGTGTCAGTGAAATGTGTCCTAAAGTGTCAGTGAAATGCGTCATAGTGCCACTACAGTGAGTAAGATGAGAGTAAAGTGAAAGACTATTGAAACTTACGTAGGGCCTATACCAGTAGTGTCAGAGTTGTAAGCTCCGAAACCGGTTGTGGTGCTAGAGACGTCCAGTCGGAGCGTGAACTTGCTTATGTCTGTGGAAGCACCGGAGCACGCAACGAGTTATAGTGGAGCGCTCCGCTCCGTTTAGGCTGTGTCTGGCCTATACATATGTAGGTTGTATTGTAAAATTAGGTTATTTTATGTTTTATTATTAATTGTAATTATTGTGTTTTCTTATTGTATTGTGTACATAATTGTATTGTGTATTGTAATTTTATTGTGTATTGTTTATATTGTGTATACCACTACCACCGGGTGCTTGCCCACTTGCAGTGTGAAGAAATACATACATAAATTATTGAATATCACAAATTTTCAACAAAGACTGGTATACGATTCTGACGAGGTGTTTGCATTAACCTCTTGGTAGCAGTAAGTTGTTTTAAATCTTAATGGCAGGAGGGTTAAGTTTCTTCTTAGAAATGGGAAAGTAAAACTCAAAAAGTTTTGGGTCTTCTCGGTTGCTGGAGCTGACGTTTTGATCCCCTTGCTGTGGTCGTCGTCAGAGCTGTGTATAGGTTTTTGTTGGCAGTGGTGTCTATAACTGCTTCTGGGTTCCTGACGTTCGCTAGTTGGCTGGTTGGTTGTCCTCCCTTTTGTGATTGGTTCGTTGATCGTCCATTCCCTTTGCGCAGTTCATTACCATCATCCTTGATGTTGATATCTGCTGAATGTTGTGTAATGGCTAATTTTTCATAAAGGGGGCGTTTGACCTTGGAGGCTTTATTTTACAATCGTCCATGCCTTCTCTAATTTTGGCACATAATTTGTTTACAAAGTGCATAATAATATACAACGTAACTACATGCGTGCATGCATATGTTAAGTATGAGCGCAATGTAATCAGAGTGCTGCATTGGAGTTAATCGCTCGCTTGAACTCGGTCGAGTGTCGCACCCTCGAGTGAGATACGATCGGTCGTGATACGCTCTTAATAAATAGAAGCACAGTAGAAGGTCATCTCACCGACATGTCTTATCTTGTATGGAAGGCGACAGATAAGATACACATGTGTTGCTCACACGGTAAAAATAAGGCTTTATTTTCTGCGTTTATGACAAACGTTTAATGGAACAGTCAATGGAACGTACCAAAACAGGAACATGAAGTTATAACTAAAATAGTATGAAAAACTTCGATATACAGTTATTATTGCTAATTAATAATTATTCAATATTTGATTTACCACAAGAAAAGTTCACGGGAAAACGATGAATGTCACAGTTTTGTTAAGGTTGATGTTATTATCTAATTCAATGGATCACTACGAAATTTAATGTTGTTCTTATGAAAAATGGTAAAAAGGAGAATTATCACCACGAATACAGTAATCCTTTCCTTTATTCGCTATAGAAACAGCACTACATCTTGCAGTTATAGACTCAATTAGATCATTACCTAATCCTTAAAAAAATGTGACATTCATCGCTTTTCCCGCGAACTCTTCACATATGTAATATGATAGGTCCATACATAGTGTTCCGCTTATATACTGCGACAATGTAGAAACGTTTTACAAAATATTATTGATATAGCAGTAGATTAATAACAATATTAGTACAGAGATAACGTCACAGAAAATATAATAAAACGAATAATCATGCTGCACAACTGTTATATAAACAAAGATTGATACACTAATTATTAGAGATTATTATTATTATTGTTATTATTATTATTATTATTATTATTATTATTATTATTATTATTATTATTAAAAAGGTAAAAAAGGTAAAGGTATCCCCGTAATATGCCATGAAGGCACTTGGGGGGCATGGAGGTAGAGCCCCTTTCTTTCCATGACCTTGGCACTAGAATGAGGTGGTGTGGTCGGCACCACGCTCTGACCGCCTTTTACCCCCGGGAAAGACCCGGTACTCAATTTTATAGGAGGCTGAGTGAACCTCGGGGCCGTTCTGAGAGTTTGGCAACGAGAAAAAATCCTGTCACCACCTGGGATCGAACACCGGACCTTCCAGTCCGTAGTCAGCTACTCTACCAACTGAGCTACCCGGTCGCCATTATTATTATTATTATTATTATTATTATTATTATTATTATTATTATTATTACTAGAAAACTTGATACAGTTCTTGCATTATCGTGATTGTGTTCTCCGTTTATAATAATTACATTTACATCCAATAACATCTATCAGATGTGGCAAAAACAAAATCATTCCTGTGTGAAAAAAAAACATTTATCTACAACATTTATATTACATTTTAAAGCAAGTTTTGTAGTTGACTATGGAGAGGTTAGTTAAACACTGCAAAGTTTTTAAATGATAAACATCTATGATGTTACTACACAGTTCATCACTGTAAAAAGAACGAATGTCTAACGCTCGGCTTATACCGTTCGAGGATTTATCGCTCGTGACAATTTTACCCATCATGTATGTGCGCTACCTATCGGATTATGCTGTGAACTACATGGCGCTCGAGCGAAAACGTCCGATGCCGACCTCTGACTGTGACCATTAAATAACGGACATTAGAACAAATTTAATCACGGAAAAGAAAAATTGGAATAAAGATTCCTGACTAGTGTCCAATTAGCAAGAGAGTAATCATATTGAAATATTTTACTTCAATGAATCTTGAAAATAAAATATGTTGTACAGTCATTGCACATATATTGTAAGCATTATGAGCTGAAGGCATAGGACACAGTAACTGTAACGTGGAATAAATTCACAGAAGCGACTGTTACATCCAGTCCTTCACTTAATAAGATTCCGTGGTCAAGACCGGCTGGGGCGACACAGCTAACAAGCAGAACGCAATATTCTTCCGTCAACGCAAGCTGGTGCTTCTTTTGTATGAGGCCGGGTGGTATAATTTATAACGCAGACTTCAGTATGACAATAAAGTGTATAATTTCTTCGTAAATATGTCTGAAATTGCAAATGTTTATGTTTGTTTTACTATGATACTTTGGGATGAGAGATCGCGTACCATATTTGTTACCGCGTCGGAATGAAAATCGTTATCGTACGCCAGTGATGTCAAAGCGAGCGCATTTTTCTGACCTTGACGTCGTGCGCGGGCAGCAAGCGCTAAGTATGGAAAGAGGAAGAGTTGTGTATATGAATAAGCAACCTGTTTGATTAAGAAAACAGTGGTGTACAAACTTCAAACGGAAAGTGAAATTTTATGTCGTTATTTTTATATGGCTTCTTTCTGTTTAATATTATCTATATTATCTGTAAAACAAAAGTACTAACACTGATTTCTTAATATTGCACTTGCGTTTTAGAACTTAATAACATAATAGAGAGTTAAGAAGGAGTATTAACTTAAATTCCATAGTAGTATGATATTATACTGTACTAAGTGGATGAAACACATCATTCATAAAGAAAGTGATATTCCAAAGAAAGAGGTTAAGTATGACATGATAAGTTGGAATTTATATTGATGGTATCTTTAGCCTTACAAAAGTAATCAATAAACTAATCAAAACAATATTACAGTACAAAGCAAAGTTACCTAGGTACAGTATCTGTTTTAAGTGTAACTATAATTACATAACAAAACTCTTATCGCATTATGATTTTAAGGTGATATTGATGAGCAACTTCCTATCATCAGAATATTAAATTATTTTCTCGAAATCTGCTGAAGCTATAGAGCTGACATTTTTACAACGCATGGGCACGTATCTTTTCCTTATGGTGTAACGGTAGTTGCTTTGTTAATTCATTTCCTTACAAACAATTTCCATGCGAATATTTTCAAAATTGTCAATACACTATCTTCAGTAATACATATATACGGTATATTAGATTTACGAAAACATTCTGTAAGGCTACTAACTAAATAGGCATATACCTGAAAATTTCACTTTTCTATACGAAAAGTTGAGAAAATATTTCTTTTGATTAAAAAAAAAATCAAACTTGTGAAAAATGAGTATTAAAATTAAAACTTACATTCCTATAATGCACTTATACTCCTCAGGCAAATCTAAAAATTGACATGGATACAATTCTATTAAGGTCTCTTCCCTTTATCTATTGAATCAGTGCTGGCCATCCTGAATATAACTCGACCAAGCGGCATATACCACCTCTTTCGTCTGTCTCTTTCCTTTCCGCTGTAAAGCGCTCAGGCTCTCCTGGGCTCTAAGGCGCGCGCTTGCTCCTGTGGGCATCAATTGACATGCCTGTCGTACGCCTATTCAGTAACCGAGTATTAATGAATTATATTTCTTCAGTAGGATTTAGGAGGCAAACGCACACCAAAATTAAGCTCTTATTTCTTCCAATAGGCCTACACAACAATGCACAATGTTATAAAGAACAATATAATAACGAGTCAGTAATGATTTCAATTACGAATTTCATATAATCACAAAAATAACAAATTAATTATTTTTATGCTCGACCACGCCGAAATGTAGTAATTATTCACCTGGTGGCAGACCTTTAATGTATGTCATTAGAGTACACCTAATCATTAAAGGTGAGGTCTTTCAGCCAATGACCACTCAGGTTACAACTGTTCAGCCAATGACAGGTCAGCTTTCTACCGTTATAAAACCGCAAGTATCGATTATTCTCGGATATACAATCGAAATAGAATTAGCGAAAATTCACGGAGGCTGGAAATCCAATACTGTCGCAGAAGGTTATGTTCTGTTACTATAATAATTAGCGTTAATTGTAAATAATATTCAAATAAATTCAATTTTTCATCTCGTTCTTCAATGTCTAATTTAATGTTAATGTTATCTCTGTAGGTTCTTATGGCCTAGCAAGGTCAATGTGAACATCTGTTCCTCGGAAAAAATCAATACTTTCGCGTCTGCGCACATCTCACAACATACGGGACATTGGCCAAGGTCAGCTACAAAGAAAATTAATAATATCAAGTTAGAAATATGGTCGAGCATAAAAAGTCGTATGAAACTCGCCTATAATGGTAATTAAGAAGCTCGTATGAAAATTATGAAACGAGCTTGCGCTCGTTTCATAAATATCCATACTCGGTTCTTAATTACCTTCATTATAGGCTCGATGCATAATGTACTATTAAGAGGACACTATACTGAAGTAAGTAACTTTCAAATTTTTAATGCTAGATTCACCAATTTCATCACTGGTATATGTAATTAGTAGAGTACCTACTGCGTTTGGTTACTTTGAGTACAACTTAGATGCACATGGATCATACTATCTTAGCTTTCAAAGGAGGGCTCTGACACGTCTCCCCGCTCCGTTTTGTGTGTTTACATCTGCTTACTCGTATAGGGCAGTAGAGACACTGAACAACGTGAATGTTACTCTCGTACAAAATATACTGTCATGTGTATTTAATAGCAAACAAATTAACATATTTCTTTAAAGCCATCTTATGAACAACAGAAGATTATTCTCACAATAAGTAAACCAGATCTATATTCTAATATAACCTATTTTTCACCCAAAACGTAAATGGCAATGCTCATAATTTTTCGCATATTTACCGAATTTTCAATATTTAAAGTGCACTTTTTAAAATAGATATATTTTATCAAAGCGAAATGAGTTTAGAAGTAACCTAAATATATTGCACACGCAAAACATACAGGGACCATTTTATTTTTACTAACATTTTTAATATTAAACTGGCTATACCTTTGGATTAATGATTGAGACCCGGAAATACCGTTTGCTACCTCCTTCCACTACTGGAGTTCGATGATATTGGCGTAAAATACAAACAAATCACTTTACTAGGTACAGGAGGGAAGAAAATTAGTTCATCCATTTACGTAAAGTAGGAAATATCGCGATTTTGAGTGTGATAATTTTCATTAGGTTTTGTTTAATCAAAATATAGTACAGTATTAACAATAACTGTTTTTAATCACGAACTGAGTTATCCATGCGAACGTATTCATTATGCAGTGTATATTAATATACTGTCTATAGCACATTAGCGTACGATACAGAGAATGTAGTTAAAATGAGAAATAATCAGAATATGGATATTTAAACACATTTTTGAAAATGGTGGCCGTTCATTTCGATACAGGCTTCAGTTCTTTTGTGCCTATTATCGCACTATAGACTATTGCATCTAATTCCAATTACCAGTTTCGTCCTTCGCACTAGTAACTCATGTTGAAATAATTCTGTACCTACTCTATAACAGAGTACCTTACGTACTGTAAATTCAGTCTTCACTTCTGCCCGACCAGCACAGATAAAATTACTCAGACATGCTATCTACTGTCCTTCCAAGTGGTTATGTCGCAGGATCATACAAGGGGGGATCACGTGATAATTCATTACTTAACGAGGCCCTTTTATTTAAGTTATTTTAAACAGTTGCATAATATTACGTAGACTTCCAATTAATTCCTAATAGAAATTAATGTTTTCAGAAAAGGGCAAAGAAAGCCCAACCACTAGACTTTACAGTGGAGCGAGCAGAAGCAGGTGGGGGAAATCGGGATGCGACGTAGGCAAACGGAAGACAGTACCTGTGCGAAAATACGATTCAATATTGGAAGTTTTGGTCACTGGAAAACGCGAACATATTTCTGAAACGTACTATAATCACTAACTCAGTACTGCGGCCATGGTTCTGTGTAGAGGACAGTTGGAACTTCGTTAGTAGAAGTGGTGGGAGTGAAGTACTTTCAAAAACTCAGGTACAATAAAAGCTGAAATAAAAATAAAATGATGTCCCTGTGTATGTACAATATAGGTCTATTGTAGTTTAATGGTTGATAGATTATTCACAAAACAGTTCTTTTTTCGATTATCTCAAAACTTTAAAAAGTGGACTTGGTTCCTTTAACCAATAACCGATTCAATTGTAGAATTCGCTGTCCTGCTCCGTTATTATATTTAATTATTTGCTCCGTTGGTGTAGTTAGTCAAAGGAATCTTATATCAAGTAAATTTTAATAGTTCATCGGTTACATAAATTTCAACATGGTAATTTAACATTGTCACCAAGAGGAGGAAGTCCCGAGTAACATTACATGTTAATTGCAGCTAAGCAGACTGCTATAATTGCATTATTAATGAGGAAAATGTGTAGATTTATTCAACAAGTTTGCATACCTGTAGTGCACTGCAAGTTGCAGTGACTACAGAATTAAACATTCCGAAAATGGAGAGAGTTCTTCACAATTAGAGAATGGGGGAAGTGACGGCACTGGGATACGGCAGGCTTCGCGACTCGAACGTGCCGTCTCCCAGGCAGGGAGCAATCAGCGCGCCTCGAGAGCGGACTCAAGAGCAGGCCACATCGTCACTCCAGATCTTCATGCGCAACTATTATTCCTGTAACGACTGTAATCGCGATGACGTTGATTCGCGACAATTATTAAATTGGTAATCACTGTCATAATATGATTATTATTATTATTATTATTATTATTATTATTATTATTATCATTTTGTATCATCATGCATAATTACTTTACTACAACTTTTGTATTGATTATCAATTAGTATAGCATTAGTATTTATCACGAATGTTATCAACATCACACCTTTCTACTTTCTTTGCCATCATATTATCTTACACATCGTCCTTCATTAAAGTTGCATGATTCTCCGTCACAATATTTCTTGTTCACTTCAACAGCATTGTAACATTTTTCTTTTTTTGTCATCATTATTACGCACCATGAACTGTCGTCTTATCTTCCATTTTCACCAACCATTACAAAATTTCTCATTATTCACACTTTGTCTTTAGTGTAAAAAGAGTATAAAATATCACATGGAAAAATAAGGTTAATTAAAATGTGTACAGAAAGCGCAAATTAAAATAAACAATTGTCTCACTAACAGCTTCCTGGTGAATTCTGGTGTGTGGAAATGAGAACAACTAGCTTTCTCACACTTCAATTCTGTATTAGAAAGTCACTACGGAAATTTTGAAAGATAAATTAAAGGGTCTCTATTTGTATTTTAAAAAAATGATATACTGCTTCACCAGTACAATATTGTTGTAATGGGGGCAACGGCAGAAGACATCAAACAATCATTATTCAGAGATTTGTCAGTGAATCAAATTACACCGGTTTAAAATCAACGCCTCCAGGAAAGAAGTATATGCCTATTAACTATCAAGGCACTCAAATAATACAGGGTCCATGACATATATGGCTACCGTAACAAGAGATCTGGTTCCCGGGCGATAGGTCGAGCATCAGCACGTATAAATTCTGTCTGCAATGAAGGAATCAGAAATGGATTATGAAACCTATCTTACGGTAGACGTTGAAAAGTGTCGCTCTTTTGCTCGTATAATATAAGATTGATATGGCGAGAATATGCTGTCACTAACTAGTCTAAGCTCATGAAATGAAATACTTATTTCATGCCCAACACTAACCCGGAGTTATTATAATGTGTGGGGAATCGAGCGAAATACTACCTTATAAATGAAAATCCTCTTCTGTGTCAACTGCTTAAAAAGAGATTCATCCATGCCATAATCATCAAGATTATCCACTTGCTGTATACATAACTATTATAGCAATGCATGTATAGTTGATTTCGTTTTTAAATTATATATTTTGAGGTTATGACTTACAACATCAGTGTGTCACAAATATGGAATACTAGTATTGTTATTATTCCATTTTATACCCTAGTTTTCTGTTTCGTTAGTAGTGTTGGCACCTGTAGGAAGGAAAACCCCATCTTCCAACAAACTTAGAAAACAGCGGAATGAAAAGGCAATGCAAGAACCCATAAAAGAAGTTCGAGAAAAGACATGAGAGACGATCCATCTGGATTCAGTATTACGGTTGGGAAAACACTTTCTAGTGAAGATACTGAATGCTTCTTCTGTGCTTTTCTCACTAGAGGTCATTTTGACTTTGGAATTTTGTTAATCTGTAACTAGTTAATGGTATTCCCTACTTATAAATCCATTTTTATGTAGGAAATATGTTAGATTTTGAGGAATTTGTTTTTAAACATTTTACAACATCTTAAGAATTCTAAGACCGGTGTACCATTCATATGGACATTCATTCAGGAATAAAAACAGGACGATACTTTACGTTCAGTATTCAAAATCTGTGGGTTCGAAAACGAAAACAACAAAGTGACATTCCACATTTGTAACACTACATTTACAAATAATAATAATAATAATAATAATAATAATAATAATAATAATAATAATAATAATAATAATAATAATAATAATAATAGCAATAATAATAATAATAATAATAATAATAATAATAATAATAATAATAATAATAATAATAATAATAATAATAATAATAGCAATTTACTTACTTACATACAAATGGCTTTCAGAAAATCCGGATGTTCATTGCCGCCCTCACATAAGCCCGCCAACGGTCCCTTATCCTGAGCAATATTAATCCAGTTCCTAGCATCATATTCCACCTCTATAAAACCCATTTTATTATCCTTCCTTCTACGTCTCGGCCTCCCCAAAGGCATTTTTCACCTCAGGTCTTCCAATTAACACCCTGTATGCATTTCTGAATTCACCCATATGGGCTACATGCCCTGCGCACCTCAAAACGTCTCGATTTAAGTTCCTAAATATGTTGAATGACGCAGAACTGCACGCATTGTATTCTTCACCTGACATAATTAGGAACAATAAATCCAGACGTTTGATGTGGGCAGGGCATGTAACACGTATGGGCAAATCCAGAAATGCATATAAAATGTTAGTTGGAAGACTGGAAGGAAAAGATCTTTGGGGAGGCCGAGACGTAGATGGGAGGATGATATTAAAATAGATTTCAGGGAGGTAGGATATGACTGTAGAGACTGGATTAATCTTGCTCATGATAAGGACGAACGGCGGGCTTATGTGAGGGCGGCAATGAACCTCCGGGTTCCTTAAAAGCCATAAGTAAGTAAATTAACTTGGGTGAAGAATATAATGCGTGCAGCTCTGCGTTGCGTAATTTTCTCAATTCTCCTGTAACTTCATCTCTCTCAGCCCCAAATATTTTCCTAAGCACCTTATTTCCGAACACCCTTAACCTTTGTTCCCCTCTCAAAGTGAGAATAATACTAGAAACAACAACAGCAATAATAATAATAATAATAATAATAATAATAATAATAATAATGGTAATAATAATAATAATGTAAATTTTTAAGTACGGTAATAATTACTTACTTACAAATGGCTTTTAAGGAACCCGAAGGTTCATTGCCGCCCTCACATAAGCCCGCCATCGGTCCCTATCCTGTGCAAGATTAATCCACTTTCTATCATCATATCCCATTTCCCTCACATCAATTTTTATATTATCCTCCCATCTACGTCTCGGCCTCCCCACAGGTCTTTTTCCCTCCGGTCTCCCAACTAACACTCTATATGCATTTCTGGATTCGCCCATACGTGCTACATGCCCTGCCCATCTCAAACGTCAGGATTTAATGTTCCTAATTATGTCAGGTGAAGAATGCAATGCGTGCAGCTCTGCGTTGTGTAACTTTCTCCATTCTCCTCTAACTTCATCCCTCTTATCCCCAAATATTTTCCTAAGTACCTTATTCTCAAACACCCTTAATCTCTGTTTCTCTCTCAAAGTGAGAGTCCAAGTTTCACAACCATACAGAACAACCGGTAATATAACTGTTTTATAAATTATAACTTTCAGATTTGTTGATAGCAGAATAATAATAATAATAATAATAATAATAATAATAATAATAATAATAATAATAATAATAATGTCACTTGTGATTTTATTTCATGATCTCTTTTCTCACTTCTTTTATAACCGTAATTTACTCTTATTCTTCTTATTATCGCTTATACAATGAAAAATTCATTTCATAGACATATTCGTAATAATAATATATTAATGATATACTTTTAAACGGTTTCTTGTGCATTACTATAGGGGAAAGTTGGGTAGTATCGGACATCGAGTAATATCAGAGTGAGTTTCTTTCATCTACCACCAGATAATAGTATCTGTATAACATGATTACGTTTCTGTGTAGTCCACACATGTGAAGTAACGGTCAGCGCGTCTGGCTGCGAAACCAGGTGGCCCGGGTTCGAATCCCGGTCGGGGCAAGTTACCTGGTTGAAGTTTTTTCCGGGGTTTCCCTCAACCCAACAGGAGCAAATGCTGGGTAACTTTCGGTGCTGGATCCCGGACTCATTTCACCAGCATTATCACCTTCATATCATTCAGACACTAAATAATCTAGATGTTGATACAGCGTCGTAAAATAACCCAATAAAATAAAAACGTTTCTGTGACGTCGCATACAGAAACGTAACCATGTCATTTAGGTATTACGATCTGGTGGTAGATGAAAGAAACGTACTGTCCTATATTACTCGATGTCCGATACTACCCAACTCTCCCCTAACTCTATCATTTCATTTTGTTTGGTGATTATCTTTCTACTCATTATCGTCAATTTCTCACAAAGATATTATTAACTTATTCTTCGCTATCACAACCATCATCACCTCCTTCTTCCTCTTCAGCTTCGTCAGCAACATACATATTTTGTTGATTTTAAGTCTGCATTATCGTGAACTTTGCCTCCTTCATATAGACTGCAGTTGATTGATCTACATCTAGGCTTAAATCTCCAACGGCAGTTTCCTGAGGAAGATTATAGCGTTATTTTTCCTTGTCTTACCCTTTCAGTTGTAAAGTTCTTGCAAAATGCCTAGTGGAACGCCGTAAAACATAGCCTTTTCATCGTGCTAAAACGTTATTATAGACTATGTCTGAGTGTTCCCTCGCCCCTCGTTTAATCACAAGGCGGTGGGAGACGGCATGGATTTTCTCGTAGCACTTGGATTTTCCCCTGCCAATTATCTCTGTACCGGTGTTTCATACACATCCGACATTCCCCCAGGGTTGTGCTACGCTATCCCAGAACACACAGCAATGTCATGTCTGGCGCGACGCATGTTCAGCTTCTGTCCTTTACCGATTCCAATAATGACGTTAATTGCCTTCATGTCACCTTCTTCCCGGTTATTCCACCTTTTTCTTTCGAGTAACCTGAACAATACAGTCTTTACAGACAGCATTAAAGTTTCCTACAATTGAAGATCTCATTTAAATTTACAGAATAATATGACAACAATATGGAAATGGTAGATGAAGAATGACTCTCGAAAATATCTTTTACCTATGGACCACGATGCGACCACGAAAACTGTGGGCTTATGAACTCGAAACAAACCTAAATGTACTGGGTGTTCATTTCAAAGTGTGTTGGTTTATCCCGAGGTTTTCCACAGCCGTGGGACTGAAGCCGGATGGTGTATGGCGAGTCCTTTGCATCAACCCCTTTGATTAGATTACCCCCCTTTGATTTGATTACCTGGTTGGGTTTTTCTGAGGTTTTCCCAAACCAAAAGGCAAATGCCGGGTAATATTTTGGCGAATCCTCGGACCTCACCTCATCTCACTACATCTCGCCAAAATATTGTAAAAAATTTCACAAAACTCTAAAAATTGTAGAAAATTACTAAAAATTGTAAAACTATAAAAATTTGTAAAAATTGTGATTGTAATATTGTAAAATTTTGACTTGTTCCACATCTTAAAGCTTCATTGCTCATGTAAGATTTATGGAATAAAATGAATGAATGAATGAATGAATGAATGAATGAATGAATGAATGAATGAATGAATGAATTAATTAATTAATCATAACGTCACTGTTGTGAGTCAGCGATTTGAAGCTAGTTTCAGCTTTTATGTTAGAGAAGTTGCCTATTAATCAAGGCGTTCAATCTCAACTTGAGAACGTATATGGTATAACTTGAACGTCGTAGCAACAGATGGCGGTCTGTAAAGTCTGTGTGTTACGATAACCTCTTTCGAACTGTGTTTTGCGCGGACAAGTCGTACGCAGGGTATTTGTTATCATCGGTTGCGTACGGCAACATTCCACAACAAAAATCAAATATTTATTTAACAATAACATATACATAAAAACGTTATATTAAAATACCCCCGAAAGAGCAAAGCTCGTGTTCGGGGACAGTTCCGTTACATAGATATACATACTTTGTAGACAAAATACTTCAGAAAATGGTCACATAAAGATGATAATAAATTTAGTAAGTAATAATACTAGTAATAACTGAGTGAAAAAAGAGACGATATTGAGATTGGTGAATTAATATTATTATTAATAGTAAAATTAGTACAGGTCATGTTGATATAGTAACCAAGATAAGATAGAAAAAATACACTTAGGATAGAAATAACCTTGTTTTACAATACATGGTACATAATATAAATACAGGGAAGTCTGTCATATAGTTTTTTTTTAAATTCTGGATCTGAAAATTTCATTGCTTAAAGTAGTCAATTCTGGATGAAATTTTATTATCGAATCATATAGACGTGGATGTGCTCCGTGTCCATGTTGACCGTCGAAGTTAATGTCAACAAATACGTAAGTAATCGTCTTAACCCTCTCCCCATATCCCGACAGTAAGAAAAAATCCACCTCAGTAAGTGTTTCCAAACGGTTCACATTCCTGCCACTACAGACGTTACCGTACGTTTCTGTAAGTACTCTTCAGAATGAACGCCGTACTTGCTAGGCAACTTCTCTGGCACATAGGTAATACGCCTCTGCGGAAGTGTAGGAAGATTGAATTCTCTAGGCTCATCGACTAGCCACATGACGGCATACAGCGAATCATGACATATTTTGAACTGAATACGCAGTAGAAGAATAAGGCGAGTCTTAAGTTTTTATGTTGTTTTAATGTTGAAACATTTAAAATTTGATAATAAACCAAATCAAATATTGCTGATTTCACAGTTAACAATATGATGTACTTGACGTCTATAGTACTAATATTTTTTAACTACAGGATGTAAAAATAATACCGACAAACTTACGCAACAATAACGAACAAAAATTTCATAAAATTCTGTTTAGTTTATCAAAATTATCATTGATATTGTTCTTTAAAATGTTGTTAGCGAGAAAGGCACGTCAATATATAAGAGGGGTGGATTTTAAATCGCAGTTTCGTACACGTTTCCTTTTTTTTTTTAATGTGAAACAATCGCTGTATGGAAAGTGAAATTTCCAAAAATCTTCATTCCTATAACTGCTGAAATTTCTGCATTTTGACGAGAAAATCCTACCTATAATAATAATGAGCCTTACTTAAAAAAGTTCGGAATTAATTTATTTTATTTTGGACAAACTGAGTTTGGAAAGTCCACTTCTCATATTATGTGAAATAGTACCGTGTGCATCATCCTGTATTAAAATTTGAAACTTTAAAACTAATACACACACTGAGATAATCGTTTTGCCGAAATAAACTTGAATACTTGATGCATATTTTGAAAACTATTTACTAAACATTTTTTCGTAATATTAAGCTGTACCCAAATCCTTAATCCGTGCAATATAACAATTAAATCAAATTCCTTATTCTGTAATGGTGAAAGGTGTCTTTATTGAAATCCAAAAAGATAAAGGTAGGCCTATATTTTCTTGTCTGGCTGAATAGCAGGGGAGAGTCGGGTAGTATCGGACATCGGGTAATATCGGTCAGTGAGTTTCTTTCATCTACCACACGATGATAGTACCTGATTGACATGGTTACGTTTCTGTGATGTCGCATAGAGAAACGTAACCATGTCATTCAGGTACTATCATATGGTGGTAGATGAAAGAAACGCACTGTCCGATATTACCTGATGTCCGATCCCTATTAGAAACAACAAAAACCAAATTTCTTGGCTTAAAAATCGATAATGTGTTAAATTGGAAAAATCATATTAAAGAAATTACCCCCAAACTAAATTCAGCTTGTTTTGCTATTAGACCTATGCAAAAGATAGTAAATATCAATACCTTAAAAACAATATACTTTGCATACTTCCACTCGGTAATGAGTTTTGGAATAATATTCTGGGGAAATTCCACAGATAGTAACAATATATTTCTATTACAAAAAAGAGTAATTAGAATAATAGTAGGTGCCGAACCTAGGGAATCGTGTAGGACTATTTTCAAAAAACTACAAATAATGCCCATGGCTTGTCAGTATATCTTTTCATTAATAATTTTCCTCGTATGTAATCGTGAAAACTTTGTAACTAATTCAACAGTTCATAGCATAAATACACTTAAAAATGACATTCATACTCCATCAGCAAGTCTATCATGCTATCAAAAAGGAGTGCGTTATATGGCAGTAAAAATTTTTAATAGCCTCCCTATCGATATAAAAAATGAAACTCAAAACATAAGATTATTTAGGGCCGAATTAAAGAAGTACCTAATTTCTCACGCCTTCTATTCTGTAGGTGCATTCATGACATTCAATAACACTTCATGAAATTGATACTAAAACTATGTGTTGTACTAGTAGACTATATTGTAAATCTCGTCTTCATATATTTCATCTAGACTGTGACTATAAATTAAGATTTTATAATAGTATTAAGTTTTTTGAATTGTTCCATATTCTAGCTGTAAAGCAATGTATGAATACCATGGAATGTTAATAAATACAATACAATAAAATACCCGACTCTCCCCTATAGCTACTGTGTTTTGAATACTAATTCGACAAAATGAACTACAAATTCTAATAGTATTCTCAAAATGAGTGAACTGAATTTTATACAATAAGTATAAACACGAAATAGTATATTGTCATTGTTGTGACACTGATTTTTGGAATTGATGTATCATAGGACTGATGTAGTACATGTTTAATTTTATGCCTTACTCGTTAGAACACCATTAAATTCAGATATAATATTATGTTCAGAAAAAAACGGATGGAAGTACATTATGAGTCAGTCATAAATAGAATTAAAACCTAATATCCTGAAGTTATAATGATGCTATACTAATAGAATTCAAAATACACAAATTAGCACCTCAGCTAACTTCTGAGAAAGATATTTGCCTCTGAAAGCTAAAAAAATTACATTGGAAATTTGGCATGCAAATTCTTCGGGGAACAGTCGCTAATGGATTATTGGGTATGTACTCTGGGCCACTCACTTGAAATTCAGGGCTCTTGGAGCTAAATATCCATTACATTAGTGACCATGGATTGGAGTTTGGAGTTCGATGTGCTCAAGCGAAATAAGTTATACACAATTCAGTGCTTCTCTCTGGCAAGATAATGTATTCCTCTTCTGGGTTGGAGTTCCAAACTCAAGGAGGTTCTATTTACTCTTGTATCTCTGCAGCGCGAGTCAAGGTGTCCCAGGATGTTTGCACGTTAGTGGTGTCACGTTAGTAACACAAACATATCGCGAGAGAATTTTCAGCCAGCCCTAATGATGTAGTTCAGTTTTCTGAAGTAAAGAGATTCGATGCCAAAATATGGTTCTCTCAAGAAATACTTCTACTTTACTTCTTTAGGAATAGTACGAATCAACAGCTGTGAAACTAAATTATATGAAGGACTTTAAAAGAAGGCTTTGGTGTTGTTGCTACAGGATTGTGTAAGTTTCTTTTTGTTATTGGTAAACAAGATCTCTCATAACTGCGTATCTGATGCAGTATTATCACGTCATTTGGAACGATGGATGCGTAAGGTTCCAAAAATCCATTTTATCTAACTTATATGATATTCCGTAGACCACAAAAACAATTTCGTACGGTATTTCTTTATAATATGCTTAAGGGAACCAGGTAGTGATTAGGGGTCAAAAGTCCAATTTTTATTTTGTGTTTTAAAAAAGTACAAAACTTACTCTTTAAAACAATATAAAGATTGTGGGGGTATTTCCGCAGATAAGCCATTTAAATGGCCTCTTTAAATTTGGCGGTGCATGTAATTCATACATTATTCTCTTTTTTTAAATGCAGTCTTCCATAAGTTAACATTTTTCAAATTTAAGTGCATTTTTCTCTGAAACTACTGAATCAATTTACATTAAATTTGTACAGTGTTTTCTGCAGAATATTTTCTACATACTAGACCTACGGGTTTAAGAATATCACACACATAACACGAGAAAAACAATATATTCATTGAAAAAATATTGCAAAAAATGTTAAACAAGGTTCAATATTTTTTTTTCTGTTTCACTAGAGGTGAAATATTTAACTCAATTTTGCTTTGGAATTTACAATATTTATTACTAGATAACTTAAAAAATACCAGGTATATGAGTGCAGATTGTAGCAAGTAATGTGCACCTGAAGAATGAGGTAAACTTAGCAAGGTGGGAAAACAGGTTATCAGTTAAGGATTTTTTTTGTACTTGGATACGAAAGTAATTAGTTGTCTTTTATACCACTGAATTCAGAAGGATTGATTGTATAAGCATGGAAATTTTTATTCCATTCTGAGCACTAAAAGCTAGAAATATTGTAGGCTACTAAACTTTCGTACTGAAATTTTTAATCGCACAGGCATCACTACCCACTCCCCTTAAATCTGTGCCTTAAAAGTCAAGAGAACATAAGATAATCAGTCTGTAAATTTTCATCCTTCAAACTTTAAGAACGATAACAAAATAATGCTGAATTTACAAAGATGTGACATCAGCGACATGCGACGCAACATCCGCGACACGCGACGCGACATCGTAGGAAACTAAAAGTGAAAAATACAGCATGGTTACATGAGGATGAGTCTGTTATTGGAAACAACACGAACAAGGTTGATTTTGGAACCGACACCTTGATGTTAAGTTTTTTAATTTAAGTACAATTTGATTTTTCCCCATTGCATTAACATTTAAAATGGTCACACGTACTCAAATTTTTAAAGATCGAAATCTTCATTCTCTGTGGTTAGAGTGATAGTGTACTCGACTACAAATACAGAGAAATATGACTTTACATGCAGCAGGAAAACAAAATCTTACCTTATCTCCGTAAGCACGGAATTCCTTATCTTCCCGTGGACGTTACTTGATGTTGACTTGATCGCTGAACTTGTGCTATGCTGACCGATATCTCTAAAATCTTTCTTCGACCAAATGTTGAAACAATATCATCTGCAAAAAATGAGCACATTATACGTATTGATACGTTTTTCACAGAAATATTACTATTAATCATAATGCATGTAACATAGCTATAGTTTGAATAGAATCATACCCAAATTTCGCTAAGTATAAGGTATGCTAAGTAAGTAAAGAGATAGGTTTGGAAGTAAATCCCGAACAGACAAAGTATATGATTATGTTTCGTGACGAGAATATTGTACCAAATGGATATATAAAAATTGGAAATTTATCTTTTGAAGAGGTGGAGAACTTCAAATATCTTGGAGCAACAGTAACAAATATAAACGATACCCGGGAGAAAATTAAACGCAGAATAAATATGGTAAATGCGTGCTATTATTCGGTTGAGAAGATTTTATCATCCAGTCTGCTGTCAAAAATTCTGGAAGTTAGAATATATAAAACAGTTAAATTACCGGTTGTTCTTTATGGTTGTGAAATTTGCACTGTCACTTTGAGAAACATACGTTAAGGGTGTTCGAGAATAAGGTGCTTAGGAAAATATTTGGGGCTAAGAGGGATGTAGTTACAGCAGAATGGAGAAAGTTACTCAACACAGAACTGCACGCATTGTATTCTTCACCTGACATAATTAGGAACATTAAATCCAGACGTTTGAGATGGGCAGGGCATGTAGCACGTATGGGCGAATCCAGAAATGCATATAGAGTGTTAGTTGGGAGACCGGAGGAAAAAGACCTTTAGGGAGGCCGAGACGTAGATGGGAAGATAATATTAAAATGGATTTGAGGGAGGTGGGATATGATGACAGAGAATGGATTAACCCCTTTACTCCCACTGTTCCCAAATGGGAATATGCATTATTTACGGGGTAAATGATTTGAGAGGACCAATAATCATCTCATTTTGTTTCTTATGTGTCAATAAGTAGGAATATATAAGAAACACCAACATTTTTAATAAAAAATAATTCGGGCATAAATAATTTGGGCAATTCTGAAATATTTATATTCCAATCATTGAAAGTGTCTTGGGATCAAATGGGTTAATCTTGCTCAGGATAGGGACCGATGGCGGGCTTATGTGAGGATGGCAATGAACCTCAGGGTTCCTTTAAAACCAGTAAGTAAGTATAAGGTATGCTACAATGAGAGAGAGATGCCTGTTCTCATGAAACTGCACTAACTTGTTTAACATCCAATTGCGTTTGGTTTACTATCCAATTGAAATTGCGTTACCGTAAAATTTTAAATGCGTTATGATCCACTACAACTGCGTTATCATTGTACTGCAATTGCATTACTTCTGTACTGAAATTGCATTACCATTGTAGTGCAATTGCTTTGTTATCGCACTGCAATTGCTTTATAATTGCATTGATATTACATTACCATTTCACTGAAATTGCATTACGAAAAGACTTAAATTGCATTATCATTGCACTGAAATTTCAATAACACTGCACTGAAATTGCATTACCAGTGCACTAAAACTGCGTTACTCTTGCACTAATATTTCATTGCCAACTGCACTGAAATTGCATTACAATTTCCCTGAAATATCAGTATCACTGCACTGAAATTGCATTACCATTGCCCTGAAATTTCAGTTTCATTGTACTGAAATTGCATTACCATTGCCCTGAAATTGAATTACCATTGCCCTGAAGTTTCAGTATCATTGTACTGAAATTGCATTACCATTACCCGGAAATTGCATTACCATTGCCCTGAAGTTTCAGTATCATTGTACTGAAATTGCATTACCATTGCCCTGAAATTGCATTACCATTGCCCTGAAGTTTCAGTATCACTGCACTGAAATTGCATTACCATTTCCCTGAAATTGCATTACCATTGCCCTGAAATTTCAGTTTAATTGTACTGAAATTGCATTACCATTGCCCTGAAATTGCATTACCATTGCCCTGAAGTTTCAGTATCATTGTACTGAAATTGCATTACCATTGCCCTGAAATTGCATTACCATCGCCCTGAAATTTCAGTTTCATTGTACTGAAATTGCATTACCATTGCCCTGAAATTGCATTACCATTGCCCTGAAGTTTCAGTATCATTGTACTGCAATTGCATTACCATTGCCCTGAAATTTCAGTTTCATTGTACTGAAATTGCATTACCATTGCCCTGGAGTTTCTCTTTCATTGCCCTGAAATTGCATTACCATTGCCCTGAAATTGCATTACCATTTCCCTGAAATTGCATTACCATTGCCCTGAAATTTCAGTTTCATTGTACTGAAATTGCATTACTATTGCCCTGAATTTGCATTACCATTGCCCTGAAGTTTCAGTATCATTGTACTGAAATTGCATTACCATTGCCCTGAAATTGCATTACCATTGCCCTGAAATTGCATTACCATTGCCCTGAATTTGCATTACCATTGCCCTGAAGTTTCAGTATCATTGTACTGCAATTGCAATACCATTGCCCTGAAATTTCAGTTTCATTGTACTGAAATTGCATTACCATTGCCCTGAAATTGCATTACCATTGCCCTGAAATTTCAGTGTCATTGTAGTGAAATTGCATTACCACTGCCCTGAAATTGCATTACCATTGCCCTGAAATTTCAGTGTCATTGTACTGAAATTGCATTACCATTGCCCTGAAATTGCATTACCATTGCCCTGAAATTTCAGTACCATTGTACTGCAATTGCTTTATCATTTGACTGTTTTGCATTATAATGCTATTGCAATTTACGTTAAGATTTGTAATTGCTCTGCACTTGTAAATCATTGCACTGCGATTCTTTTTATAATTGCTGACTAATTGCGTTATAATTGCTCTGAAATTTTCGGTGTCATATTGCAATTAATGTGATATCATGTACTGGAATTTCATTATCATTCTATTGCAAATGAGTCAGCACTATAGTAGTACATCATTGTATGCTACTGAGCTATCGGCGTAGCTCAGTCGACAGGCGCGTTTGTCTGTTGATCCGAAGCTGCAGTCGAGTGTGTGTTCGACTCCTGTTTCGACTGATGAAGTAACTTGATTTCTCGAAGTTATCTCCAAACTTGAATTTAATACAAAGTTAAGTACGGCGAAACATCGACCTCATTTCGTCAAATATCATCTCGCTAACACTAATAATTTCAATGATGGTAAATAACTTAGTAGTTGATGAACAGTTGTTAACTAAAGAACTGAAATAATAATTTATGGCATTATTATTTCGTAGAAACTTTTCACCAATGCTTTATTATTGCATCCGTTTACAATACCATGCCACTACGTTGCAACTGCACTACTGCATTCCGTCGACCTGGTTGGCGAGATGGTATAGCGCTGGCTTTCTATGCCCAAGATTGCGGGTTCGATCCCGGGCCAGGTCGATGGCATTTAAGTGTGCTTAAATGCGACAGGCTCATGTCAGTAGATTTACTGGCTTGTAAAAGAACTCCTGCGGGACAAAATTCCGGCACATCCGGCGACGCTGATATAACCTCTGCAGTTGCGAGCGTCGTTAAATAAAACATAACAATTAACTACTGCATTCCATTATATTATTTTGTTGTTATGCTATATTATACTATACTGCATGTCACAGTAAATTTTAATTGGGTTGTTTTAGTACGTTTTATCAACTGTGATAGTTATCTAGCGCCTGAATGAAATGACATTTGGATGGGAATTCGGCGTGGCTTAGTGGATAGAGCGCCCGCACGTAGAGCTGAAAACCCGGGTTCAAATCCTGGCTCCGGAGAGAATTTTTCTCCAGTCCACTCATCCATCATCATAAAAATTAAAGTTAAGGGAAAATGCAGTCAGAGTTTAGTGCCATTTAGAACCCTGTATACCACGAGTTTAAAAAATTGCATTACAACATCTAACAGGGTTATAAATGCGCATTAAATGTCACATAATAAATGTTTCACTTATCAAATATTTTTTTATTATTATTATTATTTACTGCTTTCCGATAATATTTAATCACCCTTTTCCTATGAAAACTCTGTGCACTACAGCTTTAAAAATCGCGTCTAATCAAATGACAAAGACGTACATGCGCATTAAATTTTATGTAATAATATATTTATCACATAAAGTATTTTAATTTTTTTTAAACTCACTTACTTTCATCTATATTAACCCAGATATGCCTACCGTCCTATTAAAAGGACAGTTCTCAATGTTTCAAATTGCCCTCTCTACAGTCAACGCATTTACTTTTTCACAGGTGTCACTATTACTGGTCTCAATTACAGGCTTGCTGGTAATTAGAGTTCTGGTCATCGTTGAGTTTGAGATATGGACGTGAGAATTGTTCGTTTATTTCAGCTATGGCATCCGAGACGCAAATCAGATGAAAATATTAAATATTTTTATAGTTCAGAATTATTTTACAAATTGTTGTAGATCAAATGACTCCTAATAAACATAAATATAACGCGAAACCATAATGCGTTCGAAATATCTATTCACTGCGACATGACAATGACGAAAACTTATGTGTCCTTTTGAAAGGACAGTAGGCATATCCCCATATATTTTGAAATTGTTTCGCGTTTTCAATTTTAGTGGATTTTCCGTGCATGAAATGCTATCTAAGTTTGAAAATTATGCTACGGGCGAAATTTCATCTCAAATAAAGACTATAAATAAAATAAAATAAAATACACTATAATTCAGCCTACAAATGCCACACAGAGTTCGTGTGCACTCAAAATTGGGTTTCTGGCGTCTTGTCAGCCCACTGAGGTGTGTGGATATGAAGGGAAAAGTTGAAACAGTGTCGGGTGTAGTTGCTGGGTAGCTAGTCGGCAGAGCGTTGGTGCGTTAAGCCAAATGTTCCAGGATCGATACCCGGCTGCAGAACAATTTTTCCTTTGAAATTATTCAAGTCTGATTCACAGGGAGCTATACGTGAAAGCCAGACTTGCACAGCAAGATCTGTTTACAAGTGGAGGACTGGTGACGTTCCGGAGGGAGGTATTGAACGGACATAATTTTCTATTGTTTTTCATTTAGATTTTTGGAAGAGGTCTTATTTTCTATCTAAATTGTCATTGTCATTACAATGTGGATTTTAGAAAATGAACTGAAACCTGTCTTTCGACATTGCCACAGCAACTGCTTCATTATAATATGTATCGTCACTTCTCTCCCAATATAACCTCCTCCTCGAAAGTTGAACACTCTTTTCGCCAATTACGTATTTTTACGTATCAATAGCAATACGGTACTATTCAATGACGAAAGCATTCCAGAGTTAGCCACAGTGCATCATTCTTCAGAATAATATTAGTAGTAATATTAAAGAAACTATAATAAAATAACAACGTAATAACTTGTTAATAATAATAATTTTAAATTATAACAATTACATTGATTCCTTTCATGTAAGCATAGTATACAATTATTCCTCAAAATGTATGGTCATATGCCTACTGTCCTTTTAAAAGGACACCTGTTTCTAGCTCAACCAGTTACAACTAGAATGTTTCGACACCATACAAATACTTCAGTTATATACTGCATTAAATGAGATTTGAAAAATACACAAAAATTACAAAAAAATATTTCAGGCATATTTGGGTTAAAACCATCTCCTCTCCTAAAATGAATAGGCCCTAATTCACTAGTTACGCGAAAAAAAAACACTCGCCGGACTGTAGTGGCGTGAAACGGCAAGGATCTTCTTCCCCGCGAGAACTGGCGATGTGTTAGCCAGACTGTAGCGCCTAGAGGCGGTAAAACAGCCACTCCCTTAGGTGTGGCTCGCCCTGTATACTACATAACAGTGTGAATGTGCAATTCATCATGTTGCGGAATCCCCTTAACCCAGATCTGTCATTCCCATGCAAGACGGCAGACATGTGAATGCATATTATGTATTAACACACACCATAGAATTTGAATATGTTGTTAATTTCGGATTGAATTGATGTGAAAACGTTTATGCCGTAAGAACAAGAACAATGCGAAGAGAACATGGAGCCCATTGGCATTTTATTCCACTCTTTTACAAGAGAAAACAGCTTTTACAAGCGTTGTAGGTGACCCCAGTTAACTTCAAAAGTATTTGTCAATTTCCAAGAGATGAGACAGAGATATTCCATAGACCAGTGGTCCGACGCCAAATTTTAGACACCGATTCACAAAGAGAGTAAGGTTTGTATCACATAATCACGTCTGAAGTTACTGCTCAAAAGCGAAAGAGATGTAAGATGGTATATATTATTTTAATATACCGAAGTACATATGATATTTCCATGCAGATATTCCGCGTCATCATACGATGAAAGAGTAATGGAACAGAGATAAATTCTCTCCGACACCGGGATTTGAACCCGGGTTTTCAGTGCTACGTGCTGATGCTTTATCCACTAAGCCACACCGGATACCCATCCCGGTGTCGGACAGAATTGTCTCAGTTTAAGTTACAACTCTTGGGTTCCCTCTAGTGGCCGACCTCTGCACTACTTCATAGATGTCTATGAACTTAGGACTGAGGTCCACACATGTGCTGAGGTGCACTCGTTATGAGTGAATAGTTGGCCGGGATCCGACGGAAAACCCGGGTTCAAATCCCGGTGCCGGAGAGAATTTTTCTCCGTTCCATTACTCTTTCATCGTATGATGACGCAGAATATCTGCATAGAAATATCGTATGTACTTCGGTACATTAAAATAATATATATGATATGTGTAAATCACTTCGTGATTTAAGACGGCGCTTATTCCGTCGGATCCCGGCCAACTAGTCACTCATAACGAGTGCATCTCAGCACATGTGTGGACCTCAGTCCTACGTTCATAGACATCTATGACGTAGAGCGTATTCCGAATCTCACCGGTGAGCAATCCGATGGCACCACGGTGTTCCGAATTCCACCGATGACGTCATTGATGCTCCACCGGTGTCGCACCGGTGCCATCAGCTTGCAGAGGTGGTGACAGTCTGCATCAGCCGCCATCAGTGAATCTGATTGGTTCTTGTATAGGGCGGGAATTAGCAGACGAATGACATCGTGCACTGTTTGTGTCATGGCGGTGTGTTCTGCTTTAGTTCTGCTGTATTGTTTGTAATGAGCACAACGTAAAAACAATATGTTAATGGCTTATGAGCGAACATGTCAACGGACCAGTTATTACTACCGGTTCAAGAAATAAGTTGTTTATGATCTCTTATCTTTGTACAAGATGGCAGTACGGAAATTTCGCAAATTTTTGCCAGCTTAGCACAGATAACCACTTACACAGTCGCCATGACAGCCATCGATCCTTCCAGCAGTTTTGTTCCTATTCCGCTGCAGCATGACGTCATTGTTGTCCACCGGTCCGGTGAGATTCGGAATACGCTGATTGTGCAGAGGGGGGCCACTAGAGGGAACCCAATAGTTGGAACTTAAACTCAGACGATTCTGTCCGACACCGGGATGGGCATCTGATGTCGCTTAGTGGATAAAGCATCAGCACGTAGAGCTGAAAACCCGGGTTCAAATCCCGGTGCCGGAGAGAATTTTTCTGTGTTCCTTTACTCTTTCATCGTATGATGTAAGATGGGTATGTATTTTTTTTTCCAAAACCATAAAGGCAATTTGATGTGTTATCTTTCGTTTATTATGTAGGCCTATTGGAATTTCTCAAAATTCAGCGAGAAAAACAGTTCTTTACTGAAATTACATGCCAATGCATCAGTGCTGGTTTCTCATTTGCACTAATTCTAGTTCAATCCACGGCTTTCATTGAAGTTATGATCTATAACATATAACTTTTGACATTTAAAGGGCGGAACGTGGCCACCACGTAAGTATTACAGCCCAAGTAAGCTTATTTTAAACCTCTGTGGAATGAGTTGCATGCCAGTTGTTTGCAACTGGTTCATCAGCTGATTCCGCCATCGTTCTTATCACTCGTATCTCCAGCCTTCTGCTATTTCGGGTGACTGCTTTCTGCACTTCAGATCTGTTCGGAAGCAGAGACCTCACAATATACTTTTCCTTTCAACCAGAAAAAAAATTATGGTTTATTTAACGACGCTCGCAACTCCCGATTAACACTGTATTAAATTGGTGTGTGTGTGTGTGTGTGTCAAGATTAGGTAAAATTTTATTCAAAAATTTTTAAAATACTCCATTACCGCAAGTTTGTAAATTGTAATTTACTAACTAACTGTTAATGATATATTACTAAATTTATTAAGAACACGTTCTAAATATGCGTACTGTACACATACATGATTTTGGGTACTTTATCTCAGCTCGTTCCCAAAAAAATTGCTTTGAATGAAATGGGTCATTTCAGAGACTGGTGAAGAAGAAACTTTTATTTTACCAAGCAGGGTGATCAACACAAATTTCTAAGACTCCATGTTAGGCAATTGTAAAATAGACAACATATCAAGCTAAATTTATATCATCCGATCACAACACAAGAAGATACAATATTTCGCTCCCCCTCATTGAATCAAAATGTAAGACTGAAGCAGGTCTAAGGTACAGTTCTAATTACGGTCCAAGATTATAGAGGGACATCATTTTATTTTTACTTCAATTTTTATTGTACCTGAGTTTTTTAATGTACTTCACTCCCACCCCTTCTACTAATGAAGTTCAACCGTCCTCCACACAGATCCAAGACCGCATATACAGCCATAGTAGCCTTACGGTCATAGTAAACACAACGGTTCAAAAATATGTTCACGTTTTCCAGTGTCGAAAGGGCTTTCAAAATTGCATCATTTTCCATTTGCCTACGTCTCATCCCGGTTTCCCCCACCTGCTTCTATTCGCCTCTCTGTAAATGCTAGTGGTTGGGTTGTCTTGGCTCTTTCCTGAGAACATTAATTTCTGTTAGGAATTGGACGTCTACGTAATATTATACACATACAATTGTTTAAAATAACTTAAATAAAAGGGCCTCGTTAAGTAATTAACTGTCACATGATTTCCTCCCTTTCTACGACGCTGCGACGTAACCACTTGGACGGACAGTAGATAGCATGTCTGAGTAATTTTACCTTTTCGAATCGGGCAGAAGTGAAGATTGAATTTACGTAAGGTCTCTTTTATAGAGTAGGTACAGAATTATTTCAACATGAGTTACTGAAACGAAGTACGAACCTGGTAATTGGAATTGCGTACAATAGTCTATAGTGCGATAATATGCACATTAAGACTGAAGCCTGTATCGAAACGAACGGCCATCATTTTCAAAAATGTGTTTAAATAACCATATTATGATTATTTTTCAATTTAACATCATTCTCTATAGTGTACGCTAATGTGTTGTAGACAGCATAATATACACTGCATAATGAATACGTCCGCATGGAAAGCTCAGTTCCTGAGTAAAAACACTCATTGTTAATACTGTACTATATTTTGATTAAACAAAAACCTAATGAAATTTATCAATCTCAAAATCGCGATATTCCTAGTTTACATAAATGGATAAACTAATTTTCTTCCCTCCTATACCTAGTAAAGTGATTTGTTTGTATTTTACGCCAGTATCGTCGAACTCCAGTCGTGGAAGGGGGTCGCAAACGGTGGTTCCGGTTCTTAATCGTTGATCCAAAGCTATAGCCAGGTTAATGTTAGAAATATTAGTAAAAATAAAATGATGTCCCTGTATAATGATTTTTTAAAGAGGAATCCTAAACTAAAATTATTAAATAATACATTATTCAGAAAACGAGTGCTTGAACTGTTTTCAAAAATATAATCATGCAAATTCTTATCCATTACTTATTTTTTTCTGTCACTTTAACAATTTTTTATTCTTAACTTAATATGTTTATCTATAGGCTATGGTACCGTTTGTTTGTTTTAGTTTTTGTTTTGTTATTCATTTTTAAATTTATGTGTGATTACATTTAACAGTTTAATCACAGTTGTGATTATTATTATTATTATTATTATTATTATTATTATTATTCTATTTATTATTTTTTTCTTCTATCCAGTTTTCATTATTGGTCACACCCGACCTCAAGCATCTTGCTTTCTCGGGTATGACCCAGTTACATTGCATTTATACAATAATTTGTAATATGCAGGCTATTTTACTAAGAGATTGGTAATCAATTTCGAATTTTGAAGAATAGTCATATACGAGTATTACAACAGTATTGTAAAATATTTGTTACTGTATATAATTTTTGCTTGCAATAAAATGTTGTAAAAATCTTGAAATGTATCGAAAATATATATATATATATATATATATATATATATATATATATATATATATATATACTTACTTCCTGGCTTTTAAGGAACCTGGAGGTTCACTGCCGCCCTCACATGAGCCCGTCATTGGTCCCTATCCTGAGCAAGATTAATCCAGTCTCTACCATCATATCCTGCCTCCCTCAAATCCATTTTAATATTATATTCCCATCTCGGCCTCCCTAAAGGTATTTTTCCCTCCGACCTCCCAACTGACACTCTATATGCATTTCTGGATTCTCCCATACGTGCTACATGTCCTGCCCATCTCAAACGTCTGGATTTTATGTTCCTAATTATGTCAGGTGAAGAATACAATGCGTGCAGCTCTGCGTTGTGTAACTTTCTCCATTCTCCTGTAACTTCATCCCTCTTAGCCCCAAATATTTTGCTAAGCACCTTATTCTGAAACACCCTTCATCTCTGTTACTCTCTCAAAGTGAGAGTCCAAGTTTCACAACCATAGAGAACAACCGATAATATAACTGTTTTATAAATTCTAACTTTCAGATTTTTTGACAGAAAACTAGATGACAAAAGATTCTCAACCGAATAATAACACGCATTTCCCAAATTTATTCTGCGTTTAATTTCCTCCCGAGTGTCATTTATATTTGTTACTGTTGCTCCAAGATATTTGAATTTTTCCACCTCTTCGAAAGATAAATCTCCACTTATATATATATATATATATATATATATATATATATATATATATATATATATATATATGAAGAGTCCACTGTAAGAATGATGGATGTAATTTGGGATACATTTTTTCAGGAGAAGCAATTGAAAGTTTGAATTGCTTAGCGCTCAAAGCTTAACTGCGATTTTCCGATCATTACTGGACAATGACTATCAGTGTTATGCCATATAACTTTTTATGTACATTCTATATGTCTTAAGCTATGCATTGACAGTCTTGGTTCATTTTCGACAAGAAAGTGACACCCATCATTCTTGCAGTGGACTCTTCATATTATATATATATATATATATATATATATATATTACTTACAAATGGCTTGTAAGGAACCCGAAAGTTCATTGCCGCCCTCGCATAAGCCCGCCATCCGTCCCTATCCTGTGCAAGATTAATCCAGTCTCTATCATCATATCCCACCTCCCTCAAATCCATTTTAATATTATCCTCCCATCTACGTCTCGGCCTCCCTAAAGGTCTTTTTCCCTCCGGTCTCCCAACTAACACTCTATATATATATATATATATATATATATATATATTAAATTGGCATGTGTTTGAAGATAAGGTAAAGTTTTATTCAATAAATTGTAACTTGTATCGAAATTACCACTATCTACCCTATTAATTTTAAAGCAAAAATGTTTTCTTGGAAAGCTTACTTGCTTTCCACCACATGAAAACATTCTCCCCTCTTTAGTCATAAGGACCAAAGATTCGCTCTATTTTTACATTCATATTACTGAGACTTAATCCTAGCGACAGTGAATCTATAACGAACGAAATTTTCAAGTCTTTAGTATTAACAGTAATGGAATATTGATGCTTAAATAAGGAATTACTACAACGATTCGTGGCTTATTGAGTAGAACACTAGAGCTTATGCGTGTGTGCGTATGACTGTAGGTAACTAACCGTGTCTTGCTTCTGTGCGTGTAATATTGCTCCTTTCATCTATAGGCTTGCCTACTCTCTATGCCAGATTCATATTACATTCCATGCATTGCATTCTCGAAATATATAACAGAAATTACTGCACTCGGCAACATGTACTGTGTGTTAATGATTGATTTACTGGTTACTGTTGTAATAAGGTCAAAGTCAGAATCGTGTGTAAATCCCTCCCTTCGCAGGAGAACAATGGCCTCCCAGCTTCATCCGTAGGATGTTATTCCATTTTGCGTTCATTCCAATCCATTTAACAATAAATGGCTGCTTTGTGTACAAATTAGTAGTTGTCACAATTGTACACATCTCATACTCTTCATATTCATTAGATATAGTGCGAGCTCATTGCCTATTTCCAACGGTATGAGAATGTATATTATACCTAGTGATTCAGCAACCCCACCAGCTTCGGATATTATCCATCAACAAAATGTATGTATGTATGTTAATCTCCGTAGTAAAGTACTAAATGTTGTGTGACTGCGTACTATTTCATTTAATTGTGTATGTGACAAACGTTGCAGCAATGGAAAATTGTGTATGTATCATCCCTATTGTGTCACTTTTGTATAATAAATTATGATACAGCACATAATATACACCTAATGAAGAATGAAAATGCTGCAAGTGTTGGCTTTTCGTGTCAGGGACCAGGGTTCTAACACCCGCCGTCTAATTTTAACACACATCTTTTTTAAATAAAATCAGTGAAATTAACGTGACGTTCCTCAAAGTAACTATAACAAAACTCCATTATTTTCACCAGTAATATCAAAAGTGGTGATAGATTTACACTTAACTGACAAAATTATGGAGTCAGTAAATAAAAAAATACAAGTTGGAGGGATTTTCTGTGATTCATCCAAAGCATTTGACTGTATAAATCATAAAATGCTGCTAGATAAATTAGATTATTATGGAATTAAAGGTGTTGCACACCAATGGTTTCACTCATATCTCATAGATAGGAAACAGAAAGTTGAAATCAATACAACTATGAAATCTACATCGACATGGGGAACTATTAATAATGGAATTCCTCAAGGATCAATATTAGGTCCCCTACTTTTTCTAGTGTTTATAAATGATCTTGCCCCCCTTATAAAAGATGTAGGTCATCCCATATTATTTGCAGATGACACAAGTATAGTAATTGCAGCCAATAACTCCAACACATTCCAATCTTCAACAGAGGAAATTCTCTTCAAATTATGTGACTGGTTCTCAGTGAATAAATTAGTATTAAATTGTAATAAAACTAACATAATTCAATTTAAATCCTATCCAAATTCAACGTCGCAAATTTCTAGCGCAATAATTAACAATAGATCCCTATTAGAAATAACAACAACCAAATTTATTGGCTTAAAAATCGATAATGTGTTAAATTGGAAAAATCATATTAAAGAAATTACCCCCAAACTAAATTCAGCTTGTTTTGCTATTAGATCTATGCAAAAGATAGTAAATATCAATACCTTAAAAACAATATACTTTGCATACTTCCACTCGGTAATGAGTTTTGGAATAATATTCTGGGGAAATTCCACAGATAGTAACAATATATTTCTATTACAAAAAAGAGTAATTAGAATAATAGTAGGTGACAAATCTAGGGAATCGTGTAGGACTATTTTCAAATAACTACAAATAATGCCCATGGCTTGTCAGTATATCTTTTCATTAATAATCTTCCTCGTATGTAATCGTGAAAACTTTGTAACTAATTCAACAGTTCATAGCATAAATACACTTAAAAAATGACATTCATACTCCATCAGCAAGTCTATCATGCTATCAAAAAGGAGTGCGTTATATGGCAGTAAAAATTTTTAATAGCCTCCCTATCGATATAAAAAATGAAACTCAAAACATAAGATTATTTAGGGCCAAATTAAAGAAGTACCTAATTTCTCACGCCTTCTATTCTGTAGGTGAATTCATGACATTCAATAACACTTCATGAAATTGATACTAAAATTATGTGTTGTACTAGTAGACTATATTGTAAATCTCGTCTGTATATATTTCATCTAGACCGTGACTATAAATTAAGATTTTATAATAGTATTAAGTTTTTTGAATTGTTCCATATTCTAGCTGTAAGCATGTATGAATACCAAGGAATGTTAATAAATACAATACAATACAATACTAATTTAATCTAGTCTGACAAGTGTTTGTCATGATAATTATTTCGATATAACAGGTGCAAAAATAATTCGTTATTCAGTTCTCTCTGATTACTATTTCAAATTATTCACACCTTCTCATCTAGGATGTGATTTTGTTTACCTTTCACTACCTCGAACTCTGAACTAGTTCCTTCCCTCTACTCCTGTACACAGAATATTGATTATTATATCTATATTCATAATTAGTGATAGTGTTAGAAAGCGTAATGGATTGACTATTGATCTGATTTTTGTATTCGACAGATATTGGGGAAAAAATGGGAGTATAAGAGTACAGTACATCAATTATTCATGGATTTCAAAAAGGCGTATGACTCGGTTAAGAGAGAAGTTTTATATAATATGCTTATTGAATTTGGTAATCCCAAGAAACTAGTTCGATTAATTAAAATGTGTCTTAGTGAAATTTACAGCAGAAACCGTATAGGCCAGTTTTTATCTGGTGCTTTCCCAATTCACCGCGGGCTAAAGCAGGGAGACGCACTATCACATTTACTTTTTAACTTCGCTCTAGTAAATGCCATTAGGAAAGTTCAGGATAACACAGAGGGTTTGGAATTGAACGGGTTACATCAGCTTCTTGTCTATGCGGATGACGTGAATAAATTAGGAGAAAATCCACAAACGATTAGGGAAAACGCTGAAATCCTACTTGAAGCAAGTAAAGAGATAAGGTTGGAAGTAAATCCCGAAAAGACTAAGTATATGATTATGTCTCGTGACCAGAATACGAAATGCAACTATAAAAATTGGAGATTTATCCTTCGAAGAGTTGAAAAAATTCAAATATCTTGGAGCAACAGAAACAAATACAAATGACATTGTGGAGGAAATTAAACACAGAATAAATATGGGAAATGCGTGTTATTATTCGGTTGAGAAGCTTTTGTCATCTAGTGTGCCGTCAAAAAATCTGAAAGTTAGAATTTATAAAAGAGTCATATTACCGATTATTCTGTATGGTTGTGAAACTTGGACTCTCACTTTGAAAGAGGAACAGAGATTAAGAGTGTTTGAGAATAAGTTTCTAAGGAAAATATTTGGGGCTAAGCGGGATGAGTCCAAACCTGTGGAGTAATGGTCAGCGCGTCTGGCCGCGAAACCAGGTGGCCCGGGTTCGATTCCCGGTCGGGGCAAGTTACCTGGTTGAGGCTTTTTCCGGGGTTTTCTCTCAACCCAATTGAGCAAATGCTGGGTAACTTTCGGTGCTGGACCCCGGATTCATTTCACCGGCATTATCACCTTCATCTCATTCAGACGCTAAATAACCGAGGATGTTGATAAAGCGTCGTAAAATAACCTACTAAAAGAAAAGACGGATGAAGTTACAGGAGAATGGAGAAAGTTACACAATGCAGTGCTGCACGCATTGTATACTTCGCCTGACATAATTAGGAACAAGAAATCCAGACTTTTGAGATGGGCAGGGCATGTAGCAAGTATGGGGGAATCCAGAAATGCATATAGAGTGTTAGTTGGGAGGCCGGAGGGAAAAAGACATGGGGAGGCCGAGACGTAGATGGGAAGATAATATTAAAATGGAGTTGAGGGAGATGGGATATGATGGTAGAGGCTGGATTAATCTTGCTCAGGATAGGGACCAATGGCGGGCTTATGTGAGGGCGGCAATGAACCTCCGAGTTCCTTAAAATTAAGTAAGTAAGTATTAAGACGCAAGTGATATTTCAGATTCCCGGTTCATGTTGAAGATGTTAACTGCCATTTGCTAACATTTCCAGATAATGTTAAACGTTTGGATGCACTAAGGAATTGCCAAGTATACGTCTGCTAGACGCCACTGCTTTTATACACAGTCAGTCATTTTCAACAATCATCACAGCGTCGTCCATTACGTGTGGACTGATGAAGGTACTAAAACTAGCATACGTCTCGCGAAACCAAAACTAATTTAAATTAGCAATCCTGGTAATGTGAGTAGTCCGTCTGACGAATGACTAGTAATCTATGGTTAAGTATGTCTACAAAATTTAATAGAGTCCATTTCGTAAAATATATATTGTGGCAATAATGTCGCACTCCCAGTGCATTACTGTATCAACAGAGAATTGCCACTTCTAAGAAAAATGACTTCAAAGTATAAAATTATTAAACTGAAAAATTTCAGGTTATTTGTCACCTCTTGCAATATTTTCGGTTTTCTTCATTTTAGTTTGTAAGAGGTAGTATAGTAAGTCATGAAAATCAAGTTAAATATTCACTTCTGAGGCATAACATACATTACATTTTGAGTTACTAGAGTATGGGCGAGCTTATATCCAGATTTCCTGAAGAGATATAGGAACATCAATGGTGTGTTTTAGCGAAAAGTTGCGTAGTGACTGGAGTTTATTCCATTGAATTATGGTTAGTATTACTACCAATCAATAATGTCGTAGAATTTCTTAAAATTGAAATGGGCAGTAGTGACAAAAAACCGGACCGAACTTTGTAGCTGATTTCAGAGCCTTGTTCACTCCAGACTACGATAGCCTGGTAACTAAGACTTTCGTGGTTCGAATCCTGCCTGGGAAGAAACTTCTTTTTTTTTTTTTTTTGTTTCTTAGTCAAATTTATTCCCAATACTTTCCGATTGTAGCGATATTTTACTACTTAATTTACTTATTATTCCCAGAACATGAATTTTACCCGCAATTTAAATGTATTGTGAATAAATTTGAATAAGGAACAAAAAAAAAAGTTGAATAATTTTGAGGGAAAAATTGTTCCGGAGCCGGGTATCGAACCCGGGACTTTTGGTTTAACGTACCAACGATCTACCACTGAGCTACCAGGGAACTCTAACCGACACCGATCCAATCTTTCCCTCTATATCCACAGACCTCAAAGTGGGCTGACAACCGTCAAAGCAACCAACTTCGAGTGCACACTAACTCCGTGTGACTTAAATTGTGGTTTTCTGTTAACGAACAGTGACGTGTATTATGCAAATCAAGATTTCAGGTATAACTCCCTGTAAAGTTGATTTGAATAATTTCGAGGGAAAAATTGTTCCGGAGCCGGGTATCGAACCCGGGACCTTTGGTTTAACGTACCAACGCTCTACCACTGAGCTACCCGGGAACTCTAACCGACACCGATCCAATCTTTCCCTCTATATCCACAGACCTCAAAGTGGGCTGACAACCGTCAAGCAACCAACTTCGAGTGCACACTAACTCCGTGTGACTTAAATTGTGGTTTTCTGTTAACGAACAGTGACGTGTATTATGCAAATCAAGATTTCAGGTATAACTCCCTATAAAGTTGATTTGAATAATTTCGAGGGAAAAATTGTTCCGGAGCCGGGTATCGAACCCGGGACCTTTGGTTTAACGTACCAACGCTCTACCACTGAGCTACCCGGGAACTCTAACCGACACCGATCCAATCTTTCCCTCTATATCCACAGACCTCAAAAAATATAAAAAAGTTCCTTCCCAGGCAGGATTCGAACCACGAAGTATTAGTTACCAGTCTATCGTGCTCTGGAATGAACAAGGCTCTGAAATAAGCTACCAGTATCGGTCTAATTTTTTTTGCCACTACAGTACATGGAAATAATAAAAGAATGGCATTTTCTTAATAAACATTGAAAATACACTTTTTTATTCCATAGCACATTTTCATATTATATATATATATATATATATATATATATATATATATATATATATATACTTACAAATTCTTCCCTTTGACAATATTGAAATATTTAGATAGTGCTAAAAGTAATAGTCTTTGAGTGTATCAAATTTACAGCCCAGAGGAAAATTAAACAACCCTTTATGATTTTGGGAATTTTTGAGCATCTACGTACGCCGTCTGCAGAACAAGCGATTTCCCAGACATCCTCTCACGTCTCTTCCCTCTTAAATCAATCTATTACATGATCGTTCACCTCTCCATTGGCATGTGGACGTGAGACTAAACGCCAGCCTTTGCCCTTCATGCGCCGTCGCGTCACGGATTATTATTATTATTAATTGAGCTACATTTTAAGATCATTTTTGTGCTTCTCAATGAAGACATGCATGGTATCATCCTGCTTTGTGTATGGCCTGCAATCAAAGATGTGCGTGTTGTAATAGAGGCATCCATGTACAGTTACAGAAAAAAAATGGCCCTCTAAATTTTAAGTTTCAAATATAACGCATTGCGCATGTGCAGTAAGCGAGAGCGCCTGTCTATATGCTACTTCTTGACAGTCCGAAATTTTTTGCCTAAATGATTTCATGCGCTGTGTAATATAGGAAGATCCCTATGGTGGGGGTAAGTGAGCTCGCTTGTTACAAGTAGGAGCATAGGGTGGGAGGGAAGCTTCTCAGTTCAATTCCTTGTTCCTCTGATACGCAGGTAGGTTTCATGAGATACCGAATGATCAATAAGGATATGATTAAACAATTTGCGATTATTATTACTTTCACTATCTAGCTTTATTTGTGAAACTGACGTGACTAACTGTTGGAAATTTGCGTCCTTCGACACTGAACATATTTAGATTATTTGAACTTCTAAAATAGATTCCTAAACCTCTAGCATTATGGGTTTAAATTTACAACAAAGTTATGCGCTTCCATTTGCAATTCTAATCAGCTCTTTTAATTGGGGGGGGAAGTATTGAGTATACATTACGGTAAATTTTATTACCGAGCACTTCAAATAGAATGTGCGTGCTAGCTAACCCTGGATCAGGCCGTCGATGGTCGTCATTTCGCTAGTAAACAACCCCTTATATAGCGTACTTGAAGCTCTTCCCCTCCCTGTTCAATCTAATATGGCGCATTATTTTAGTAACAACCAGGTACTTAAAATCGAAAAATGACACATAATCGTTATTCTGTTACTAAATTAAGTCATTAAATGCAGTATAAATTTCTTGCAAATTTGCATTGAATTCTCTGTAGGATGCCACTTATCCACGCTACCTTATTTACGACGTCCGTGTTCCATATGGATATGTTAACCATTTACTTCTTTCGGAGCTATTTTCGCCAAAGTAATTTCCATGTTACTAACATTATTTGTAACTCTAGTCTCGTTTTTATAATAATATTAATAATAATAATAATAATAATAATAATAACAATAATAACAATAATAATAATAATAATAATAATACTTACTTACTGGCTTTTAAGGAACCCGGAGGTTCATTGCCGCCCTCACATAAGCCCGCCATTGGTCCCTATCCTGAGAAAGATTAATCCAGTCTCTATCATCATATCCCACCTCCCTCAAATCCATTTTAATATTATCCTCCCATCTACGTCTCGGCCTTCCCAAAGGTCTTTTCCCCTCTGGCCTGCCAACTAACAATCTATATGCATCTGGATTCGCACATACGTGCTACATGCCCTGCCCATCTCAAACCTCTGGATTTAATGTTCCTAATTATGTCAGGTGAAGGATACAATGCGTGCAGCTCTGCGTTGTGAAACTTTCTCCATTCTCCTGTAACTTCATCCCTTTTAGCCCCAAATATTGTCCTAAGAACCTTATTCTCAAAAACCCTCAATCTCTGTTCCTCTCTCAAAGTGAGAGTCAAAGTTTCACAGCCATAGAGAACAACCGGTAATATAACTGTTTTATAAATTCTTACTTTCAGATTTTTTGACAGCAGACTAGATGACAAAAGCTTCTCAACGGAATAATAACACTCATTTCCCATATTTATTCTGAGTTTAATTTCCTCCCGAGTGTCATTTAAATTAATAACAATAATAATAATAATAATAATAATAATAATAATAATAATAATAATAATAATAATGATAACAAAAATAAGAAATTATAATAATAATTATTATTATTACTGTTACGATTATTATTATGATTATGTATTATATTATGCATATTATTTATTATATTATTATTATTATTATTATTATTATATTCGCCACTGTGCGAATCGCTAATTTCTCAGACATGGTAAGTATTAGAGATGAGCTGCACATATCCAGGGAAGCCGCAGGTGATTTAATAAGCAGACTGCGGGTGACCTGGGGAGTGTAGCTCCCTTTGATAGATGGCGCCTTGGTGAGTCGTGGAATCGATTGGGGCATGTTTTTCTGTTTGATGCAGCAAATTCAGGCTTAGGAATTGCGAACAGTTGCCATCGATCTGAGGAGGCCGCAGAATAACGTCATAGGCAGACTAAAAATCAAGTCTCCAGTCAGAACTGGATGCTTTGGCTGAATCGATACAATGACTCCATGCAGTAAATCATGCGCTTGGAGAGCGATCCTAAAGACACTTCAGCTATCATTCCATTCCAACATAACGAGGTTGCGCAATAAACTTAAGGGTACTGTGCTTGTCTGCGGGCACTCCTCCAAAGAAAAGAATATTAGAGATGGTGTTGCTTAGTCAACCGTTTGTTAATATGTCACTTCTAGTGATTCATTGGTAATGTACAGTAGCGGCAAATAAACCGGACCGACCCTTGTAGCTGATTTCAGAGCCTTGTTCACTCCAGAGCACGATAGACTGGTAACTAAGACTTTCGTGGTTCGAATCCTGCCTGGGAAGAAAAAAATTTTTTTTTTTGTTCCTTATTCAAATTTATTCCCAATTCTTTTCGATTGCAGCGATATTTTACTACTTAATTAACTTATTATTCACAGAACATGAATTTTACCAGCACTCGAAAAATACTGGGAATAAATTTGAATAAGGAACAAAAAAAAAATCCTTCCCAGGCAGGATTCCAACCACGAAAGTCTTATAATCTTTTCGCTGTAAGAAAAATCCTAATGTAAACAATAGCACGTGACTGAAGTGAGGCTTCATTGGGCGCTGTTTGGCGCCATAGATTCTCAGGATGTGTTCCCGCCTACTGTTGTACATTCTGTTTCATGTTAAACATTTCTCGTTACTCGTCAAGTAGGCCTAACCTCACTACTATGCATTCATTTGCTTAGGAAACATTTACTTTATATACTGTAATTAAAACTCACTTAACTTATTATATACATTTAAGACTATTGTTTTTCTCCGCTTTTGAGAAGGTTTCCACTCTTACGTTTAATAACCGCACACACCGAGGATGCAGAAGCCATAGGCTACTTCAGTACCACGTGCTTACGTGACGCCAGCTTGTTACAAGAACAGACTACCTCGGTATTACTGTTGGTATTCATCCGCGTTCATAGTACATAATAAAATATAAAAGTAGCTTTTCTTTTACATAACGTTTTACATATGAGTGAAGTTCTATGTTTCATCGTATTTAACAACTAGAATTCAATCTTTTATTTTCAAATAATACAAGATTATGGTTTCCAAATACGAACTATATTTTCCTGCGTCATGTAAGTGTTCCGACTGGGAGCCAATCACAGGTATGACAGCAACGTGCTACTGTTTACATTAGGATTTTTCTTACAGCGAAAACAGTATAGTTACCAGTCTATCGTCCTCTGGAGTGAACAAGGCTCTGAAATCAGCAACAAGAGTCGGTCCGTTTTTTTTTTGCCACTATTGTACAAGAACTGTAATTCTTTCGTGGAACAGAGATATACAGCCGTATACTTAACAAGATTTTCCATCAGTAATTTTTAATGTTGAACGCCATGCAATATCTTTGTGGAACAGACCCCTTAGGGCCGATTGTATAAACCATTTAATCTTAAATCAGAGGTTAAATTGATCCTCGTTCTAGCTGAACTTGGAATTTTGTGTTGTATAAAGTCTAATCTGAGATTAATTTGTCTTAAACTAAAGTCACCTTTGACTGAAGAAATTTCTGCGATTAAGTTAAATGATCCAAGTTCAGTTATTTCTTTTCTGTTTGAAATATAGGAGTTGCAGATTGTGCAAAAAGAATAACCATTATTATTAATACTAATATATATGGTATATATAACCTATATATATATATATATATATATCAATTTCTTGCCTTAATACACAAACATTCTAATATTTTATAGGGTTTTATCGTGTTCAGCAGTATCAAATAACATAACCTATAATTATATTAAGAATATAACTATAACCATGAATTATTAATGGATATGATAGGTACGTCCATAAATTTTCAATTAACTGTATTACTAAACGAAAATTGTCGTTTTATAAAGCTTTATTGTGTTTAGCAGTATCAAACACTATAACATGATATACAATTTGGAGAACGGTCAACGTTCTTCTTATTGTCCGCCATTATTTAAAATGCACAAAACAATCCAGGGTCTCCAACAGAGTGTGCGGAAAGTCGCCAAAAAGTAGTTGGAAAGTCGCTAAATTTCTCATTATCAACAAAGAAAGGTTAAATTTTGTCACTATGGGGTGTTAAAAAGGTCGCTAAATCTCTATTTAAGCAATATATAAGTTAAAAGAAATTGTCGTTTAAAAAGAGTTAAAGTCGCTAAATTAGCAACACTGAACAAATCTGTACAACACGGCCCGCGCATCATATACTTCACCTGTTTATGTGATGTTGTCAAGTCCTTTTCACGTGAACTTAGATTGCATTTGAACAAAGGTAAATTGATCGCGGAAACGTTTTATACAATAGAAGAAGTGTCTGAACTCGGTTCACTTTCCGATCTTCGACCAAAGTTGATCTTTAGTCAGGGAGTTTTATACAATTGGGACTTAATCAGTCTTAAAATGAATATTTTTAAAGGTTGATGAGATATGGAGCAAAATTTTATATTCTGTATTTTATAGAATATTTGCACTAATCTTTACGTCAGAATCACATTTTATGTTAAATTCTCCGCAGAAGAAATAGCACAATCTTCCACGTCAGCGTAATATAAATTGAAATAGGTAGTTTTCAGCATGACTATGTTCCCCCCCCCCTCAGATATACAAAGCGGCAAGACTTCTTCCCTATGTAGGAATTCCAGACACTGCTTTGCAGGCATCAAAGCAAACATGCCAGCTATATGAGCACATGCTCCAAAGTCTGTGAGCCGGCCAAGATCAGGACGCTTCGTGTGGGAATTGTGGTGGACCTTGCAGGGCTCCAACGAGTTTCCTCATGTTACTATTCAACCTCCTCTCTTGTGTCCACGTCCCTCATGGACGTATTCACTGTATAAAACAGGAAAACTTGGCGAAAGAACTTTTCAGGCTTTAATATGTCCAGAGTACGTTCGGACTTCGCACAGACGGCAGAGAAATTTCTACACTTGTAGGAATGCAAAGACATTTTCTATACACAAAAATCCCGCGTTTTTGCTGAACTGTTGTCCTTCCACTAATCCAAGCCTTACTATTAGTTCTGCTATTCAAAGATCAAACGTCTATAATGAATGGTTTTAAGAAAAAGTATGTGTAAGTACATTTTCTTGCGAATAAATTGCAAGTTAATATCGGATACATAGATTTAATATATCCTGTATTTATACTGCGTGTTCAGTTCAAAGTGTGTCGTGACTCGCTGTATGCCGTCATGTGGCTAGTCGATGAGCCTAGAGAATTCAATCTTCCTACACTTCCGCAGAGGCGTATTACCTAAATGCGAGAGAAGTTGCCTAGCAAGTACGGCGTTAATTATGAAGTACGCAGAGTCCGTGGATACCCACGGACTCTGGAAGTACTACCGATACGTGCGGTAACGCCGGTAGTGGCAGGAATGTGAACTGTATGGAAACACGTACTGAGGTGAGTTTTTTCTTACTGTCGGGATATGGCGAGAGGGTTAAGACGAGTACTTACGTATTTGTTGACATTAACTTGGACGGTCAACATGGACACGGAGCATTTGATTTGTGTTGTGGAATGTTGCGGTATGCAACGGATGATAACAAATACCCTGCGTACGACTTGCCCGCGCAAAACACAGTTCGAAAATGCTTATGGTAGCACACAGACCATACAGACCGCCATCTGTTGCTACGACGTTCAAGTTATACCGTTCCCAAGTTCAGATTGAACGCCTTGAATAATAGACAACTTCTCTGACATAAAAGCTGAAACTCGCTTAAAATCGCTGACTCACAACAGTGACGTCATGACACACTTTGAAATGAACACCCACTATTAAGTTAACTGCTGCACATCTACTGATTTGTCGTTATATCAGAAGATCGAGGCTTCAAAACTTGCTTACGTTGAATGAATTTAATTAGCTCTAAAATATTTGGTAGCTATATTCATTATAAAATCTCCCTCACTTCCGTTAGTTGTGGAATGTATGGTAGGTAAAGTCCGACTCTCTTTTACATGCAAAACATCCCTATCTTCGTATCGTATTGTGGCTAATTCAATAATAATAATAATAATAATAATAATAATAATAATAATAATAATAATAACAATAATAGTAATGATAATAATAATAGTAATGATAATAATAATAATAATAGTAATGATAATAATAATAATAATAATAATGATAATAATAATAATAATAATAATAATAATAATAATAATAACTACAAATGGCGTTTACAGAACCCGTAGATTCATTGCAGTCCTCACATAAGACCGTCATCCGTCCCTATGTTGGGCAAGATTAATCCAGTCCCTAGCATCATATCCAACCTAACTCAAATACGTTTTAATACTACCCTCCCATCTGCGTCTCGGTCTCCACAAAGGTTTCCCCCCTCAGATATTTCAAATAACACCCTATATGCATGTATGAATTCACCCACACGTGCTACATATCCTACCCATCGCAAACGTCCCTAATAATAATAATAATAATAATAATAATAATAATAATAATAATAATAATAATAATAATAATAATAATAATAAAATAATAATAATAATAATAACTACATACGGCGTTTACAGAACCCGTAGATTCATTACTGTCCTCACATAAGACCGTCATCCGTCCCTATCCTGGACAAGAATAATCAAGTCCCTAGCATCATATCTAACCTCCCTCAAATACATTTTAATATTATCTTCCCATCTACGTCACAGCCTTCCCAAAGGTCTTTTCCCCTCTGGCTTCTCAACTAACACACTATATGCATTTCTGGATTCGCCCATACGTGCTACATGCCTGCCCATCTCAAACGTCTGGATTTAATGTTCCTAATTGTCAGGTGAAGGATACAATTTGTGCAGCTCTGCGTTGTGAAACTTTCTCCATTCTCCTGTAACTTCATCCCGCTAAGCCCCAAATATTTTCCTAAGCTCCTTATTTTCAAACACCCTTAATCTCTTTTCCTCTCTCAAAATAAGAGTCCAAGTTTCACAACCATACAGAACAAACTGTAATGTAACTGTTTTATAAATTCTAACTTTTAAATTTTTTGACAACAGACTAGGTGGCAAAAGGTTCTCAACCGAATAATAACAGTCATTTCCCATATTTATTCTGTGTTTAATTTCCTCCCGGGTGTCATTTATATTTATTGCTGTTGCTCCAAGATATCTGAATTTTTCCACCCCTTCGAAGGATAAATCTCCGATTTTTATATTTCCATTTCGTACAATATTCTGGTCACGAGACATAATCATACACTTTGTCTTTTCGGGATTTACTTTCAACCCTATTGCTTTACTTGCTTCAAGTAAAATTTCCGTGTTTTCCCTAATCGTTTGTGAATTTTCTCCTAACATATTCACGTCATCCGCAAAGACAAGAAGCTGATGTAACCCATTCACTTCCAAACCCTGTCTGTTACCCTGAACTTTCCTAATGGCATATTCTAGAGCGAAATTAAAAAGTAGAGGTGATAGTGCATCTCCTTGCTTTAGCCCGCAGTGAATTGGAAAAGTAACAGATAGAAGCTGGCCTATACGAACTCTGCTGTATCTTTGACTGAGACGCATTTTAATTAATCGAACTAGTTTCTTGGGAATACCAAATTCAATAAGTATATCATATAATACTCCTCTCCTAACCGAGTCATATGCCTTTTTGAAATCTATTATTATTATTATTATTATTATTTATATTATTATTATTTATATTATCATTATTATTATTATTATTATTATTATTATTCATGAAGCGACGACACATTTAGGGCCATGGCTGGATTCTGGTATCACGTCCACATGCGTAAGCAGAGGTGAACAATCTTCCAATAGATACATGTGAGAGGAAAGGCATGTGACAGGATATCTGTGCAAACGACGGATCTGCAGACTGCATTCCTAGAGACTCCATAATTTGCCAAACTCAAAAACGGCCATTTAATTTCCCTCTGCACTACAAATTTGATATCCTCAAAGTACTATGCCTATTACTTTCACCACAGTCTAATGGTTTGTATATTGTGAAAGAAAATAAATGTTATATTGAAAAAAAATGTACTATGGAATAAGGAAAAACAATTTTGATTGTTTATTAAGAAAATTTCACTATTTTTTATTTCCTTGAATGTTCCAAATTGAAGAAATTCTGTGACACTATAGATGATTCCAATACTGACCATAATTTAAGGCAGCGGTCGTCAGCACTCGCTGAAATGTGCAAAGGGTAAGCGGAGCCGTCCCGTGTGCCCCGTCGTGCAGCAGGAAGAGGTAGAGAGCATATCCGCTATGAGCTATGAGTGCACCATGTTGAAGTGTGTTCTCCGCGGGTTAGAGACGCTAGCCCAAGGGTGCTCTGTGCTGACGACCGCTGATTTAAGGAAATGAAGTGCGGTCAGTATGCAACTTTGTGTTAAAGCACATTGATGTTCCTATCTCACTTTAGAAAATCTGCAAATAAACTTGTCCATAACAATGAGCGTATTCCGAATCTTAGCGCTGAGTAATCTGATGGCATCACGGTGTTCCGAATTTCACCGGTGGAGTCACTGATGCTCACCGGTGCCATCAGCTTGCAGAGGTGGTGGCAGTCTCCATCAGCCGCCATCAGTGAATCTGATTGGTTCTTTTATAGAGCGGGAATTAGCAGACGAATTACATCGTGCACTGTTGTGTCATGGCGGTGTGTTCTGCTGTATTGTTTGTAATGAGCACAACGTAAAAACAATATGTTAATGGCTTATGAGCGAACATGTCAACGGACCAGTTATTACTACCGGTTCAAGAAATAAATTGTTTATGGTCTCTTTTCTTTGGACGAGATGGCAGTACGAAAATTTCGCAAAATTTTGCTGGCTTAGCACAGACAACAACTTATACAGTCGCCATGACAGCGATCGATCCTTCCAGCAATTTTGTTCCTATTTCGCTGCAGCGTGACGTCGTTGTTGTCCACCGGTCCGGTGAGATTCGGAATACGCTGTAAAGTAACTGAAAATGCAGTGCGTTTTATGCCTAGGAAATGGAGATTTAACTTGATATTCTCAATCATTACTTTACAACCGCTGAAAAAGTAAAAAAAAATCTACACATACTGTAAGAGGTAGCACTTAAATTAAAACGTAATTCATTCAGTCATTTCATATTTTTAAGTCTTATTCGTTACAATTGGCAATTTTGTGTTGATGCACTAATGCACTCAGAGTGGAACGTTATTACAACCTCTTACATTTTACGAACTGGACACAATTAAAATTTTGTGGATAGATACTTAACCATACATTATCAGCATTCGTCTGGCAGGCTACTCACATTAGCAGGATTGCTAATTTAAATAAAATCAGTTCTGGTTTCGCGATACGTATGCTAGTTTTAGTATCTTCATCATTTTACACCAAAAGGACGACGCCGTGATGATTGTTCAAAACGTACGAATTTGTGTAAAAGCAGTGGCGTCTAGCAGACGAGTCCTTAGTAACAACTTAGTGAATGTAAACGTTTTATATTATCAGCAAATAGCCTATTAGCAAGTAGTAATAAAATGAAAATCCTTAATGTGAACTACGAATCTGAAACATGACGCCCTACTTAACAGAATCATTAAGAATTTTCGTATTTGTGAAACAATTTTGCCTAGAAATGCACACTTCTTTGTTACCATTGCTCAAGAGTAATGTACAGAAAAAGCTGCTGTGAACGTGAGAAGGTGTCAGAAATGATAACGTGTTAAAAACTATTAATAATAATTCTTAAAATGACAGGCTCTTGTTTAGGAAAACATAATTTTAATTTGTGAAGTATTTTTCTACACTTGAAATGAATAGTCTCTCACACGAATATTTAGTAAGGCCGGAAGGATATGTATCGGACATTCCGTCTCAGACACGACGGTATTGTCTCGGACTGTCCGATGCATTCTCATGAGGCTGCAACATACTGCATCGGAAGAATATCTCGGGACGGATGTTCGCTGCTGTAGGATGCAGCCTCAAAAAATGCCTGTAATCCCCGACACATCAAACGGTCCGAGACAAAATCATCGTGTCAGACAGAATGTACGATGCAGTATGCTGCAACCTCATAAGAATGCCTGTGATCCCCGTTACATCGAACGGTCCGAGACAAAATCATCGTGTCAGACAGAATGTACGATGCAGTATGCTGCAACCTCATAAGAATACCTGTGATCCCCGTCACATCGAACGGTCCGAGACAAAATCATCGTGTCAGACAGAATGTCCGATGCAGTATGCTGCAACCTCATAAGAATGCCTGTGATCCCCGTCACATCGAACGGATCGAGACAAAATCATCGTGTCAGACAGAATGTACGATGCAGTATGCTGCAACCTCATAAGAATACCTGTGATCCCCGTCACATCGAACGGTCCGAGACAAAATCATCGTGTCAGACAGAAAGTCCGATGCAGTATGATGCCGGCCTATTAAGTCGCGTCTAACAGAAGTTTAATAATCTATAATTAAGGATCTTTCTCCGTTCCTCAAACGTTAGTATTTCTATGTACAAATTCAGCAAAACCCGGATCGATTTTTAGCAATAAATTTCAGAAATAATATATTCCCGTGAGTACTGGAAGTGCATTGTTTTCCTCCTGTGTTGTTTTTATCTGTCATTGTTCTTTCTGACTATATCAGGACTGACTCGCTTGGATGCCTAATAGCTATTTATTATTTACAATTATGAAAACTGTATTGAAAGTCTCGTATAATCATGCATTACAAAGTATTCCTTTCTCTACCACATAATATTTAAGTTACAGTAATTGCACTGGTAAAACATGACTCACAGACTCAGAAACAAAATTAGGGCCACCTGAATTTTTCAATCTCCAGTTACAGGCTAACATAGTGCGCATGCTCAGTTTCATGTGTTACTTTAGGTATAGATACAGAGTCAGTTATATACGTTTTGTGTGAACAGATTTGGAAAGATCACAAAAAGCACTAAAAATGTCTTTTAGAACTCTGATTTTTTTGTCGTTAAGAATAAGTACAGAGGGATAATTATCTGTCTTCCAAAATGATTCAACATACGAGGCGCATCCAGAAAGAAAGTTTCCCGATTTTTTCCCCTTGAAAGTAAACGTAATTAGCCGTGTCAATTGCGCATGCGTAACAGATCTATGACGTATCAATCATATGCCAGCCGGACAGGTTCCGCCTGGTGCCAGTAGCGTGGCAGCAGCGGTCCGAAATGGAAGCTCTTATTCCTTCTCCCGCCGCCGGCGAGGTTCGGTCGGTGATAAAGTTCTTTAATGCACAAAGCATTGCGCCAATTGAAATTCATCGGAAGCTCTGTCAGGTATATGGGCCGAACATCATGAGTAAGCAGATGGTGCGTCGCTGGTGTAGGCAGTTTTCCGAAGGTCGTCAAAGTGTCCATGATGAAGAGCGCAGTGGGCGACCGTCCCTCATCAATGATGATCGTGTTGAGCTGGTGCGGCAGTGCATCATGGAGAACCGTCGCTTCACGATTACGGAGCTGAGTAGCCATTTTCCGCAGATATCGCGATCCTTGTTGCATGAAATTTTCACTAAGCACCTGCTGTTCAAAAAATGTGTGCCAGGTGGGTGTCGAAAAACCTGACACCCGAACACAAAATGCAACGTTTAGGAGCAGCACTGACAATTCTGCAACGGTATCACGATGACGACGACGAGTTCCTCGACAAGATCGTCATGGGCGATGAGACTTGGATTTCGCACTTCACCCCGGAAACTAAGCAACAGTCAATGCATTGGCGGCGTAGTGGATCTCCGGTCAGGACGAAATTCAAACAGACGCTGTCGGTACGGAAAGTGATGTGCACGGTGTTCTGGGATAGGAAGGGCATTCTGCTCATTGACTTCCTTCCAAGAGGTGAAACAGTGAACGCTGACCGTGACTGTGAAACACTGCGAAAATTGTGACGTGCCATTCAAAACAAGAGGCGTGGAATGCTTACTGCAGGTGTTGTGCTCCTCCATGACAATGCTCGTCCACATACGGCTCGGCGTACAGCAGCTGTTTTGACGGAATTTGGCTGGGAGTTGTTTGATCATCCACCCTACAGCCCTGATCTTGCTCCCAGCGATTTTCACGTTTTCTTGCACCTCAAGAAATTCCTGTCCTCCGATGAGCGTTTTGGCAACGACGAAGAGCTGAAGACGTCTGTTACACGCTGGTTCCATTCACAGGCGGCAAAGTTCTACGACAGAGGGATACAAAAGTTGATCCCACGATACGACAAGAGGCTCAATTCTGATGGTGGCTATGTTGAAAAATAGCTGAAACATTGCTGTACCTGTTGCCAATAAATGTTTTCCTGAAAGTGTGTGTTCTTTTTTTTTAATATGGAAACTTACTTTCTGGATGCGCCTCGTATTTCCATAACATTCTAGGTTCCGTTTTAAGATTTTCACTATTATTTTGAAGCCATGTTAATTTACCAGATTTAATTGTAGATTTAACATGTTTTCTATTTTGGAAAAATGTTTGATATTTTATATTTTTATGTGCATGGTCTTTCTTTCTGTTGTACTACAGAGGCATAGACGTGGTGTTAATTGAGACACTATTGACAGTAGAACTAACAATAGTACATGCACAATTTATGACGCTAAAATGATGATATTAATAATAATAATAATAATAATAATAATAATAATAATAATAATAATAATAATGCTAGAGTTATAAATATTTTTAGTAACATGTAAATTACTTAAGGGAAATTGCTCTGAGGAGAAGAAAGGCTGAACATATTCATACGTAACACGGACGTCATAAATTTGGTAGCTTGGATAAGCGGCATCATGCAGAGGATTTCATGCAAACTTACAAGAATATTATACTGCATTTAATGACTTAATTTAATAACAGAATAATGGTTATGTATCATTTTTCGATTTTAACTACCTGGTCGTTACTGAAAATAATGCCCCATATTAGATTGAACAGGGAGGGAAAGAGCTTCAAGTACTCCATATGAGCAGTTGTTTACTGGCGAAATGACGGCCATCGGCAGCCTAATCCACGGTTAGCTAGCACGCGCATCCTATTTGAAGTGTTCCGAAATAAAATTCACCATAATGTATACTCACTGCGTTCCCCCCCCCCCTCCCACAATTAAAAGAGCTGCTGCTGATTCGAATTGCAAATGGGAGCGAACAACTTTGTTGTAAATTTAAACCCATAATGCTAGAGGTTTGGGAATCTATTTTAGAAGTTGAAATAATCCAAATATGTTCAGTGTGGAGGGACGCAAATTTCCAACATTCAGTCACGTCAATATTACAAATAAAGCGACATTGTGAATATAATGATAATCAACAAATGAAACGCAAATTGTTTAATCATATGCTTAGCATGAGTTGTGGGCGTGACTTATCGACGAAACGAAAATGTTTAATATTGTCAATGCAAAGTGTCTTGGTTTTCCTCAGTACTCAAAGCGATCCCCACATCGCACCTTGGGTGCATTAGTGTAGTAAGTCCAATTTCATTTTGATATATCTACACACAAGATTATTGTAAAGTAAGTTCCCAGTTTGAAATGGTTGTATCTTCTGTACATATTAACAGTTTGGTTCCACATATACATTATGGTTTAGAGCAGCGTTTCTCAAACTATGGTCCACGGACTACCTGTGGTCTTCGAGGTCTACCCTTGCGGTCCTTCAAAAAGACAGAAGAAAAAATAAAATTCAAACGAATTGCGTATCACACTATAGCTTAAAATATCAGAGTTTGGAAATGACACATGACAATCGAATTTCACTTTTTCTCCCAGTACTGACATTTTATGAAATTTATTACCCTACCCCGCTACTGACTTCCCACTCTACTCTACTCTACTCTCAGCAACAAAAGAGGTATTTAAAGCACTATGAACGTGATGTTTCTCGTCATCTTTTCCCTGCACATCTGGCGCCGCGCCTTTAACCCAGCCAGGGACCACCCGAATTCATAACAGAGGACGAAAGTACCGAACCTTAGTTCTATTTTAAAATATAAGTATACTGGTATTAAAATATGCTACAAAAAAGATGAATTTGCTTTCGAAAAGAACAAGAGTAAGGTGGTCCGCGGAACTGTTCTAACTTTAAAAAGTGGTCCCCACTTCAAAAAAAGTTTGAGAAACGCTGGTTTAGAGTTACTGGTTTTTCCGATATACATATCGTTGCTATGGTAACTATGTCACGCTTATATACACAATTGTGGTTAAGGATATAGACAGTAATAATTACGGCGTGTCTCAAATGTAAGAAGTGTTTCCAGTGTTTATTTTTATAGTTACTATAATTGCTACAATTATTACAATCAACATTTTGTTTTGTGTCTTAGTGTGAATTTTGTTAACTTTGTCCGCACACATTTTGAAGTAAAAATTAAAGCATAAATATTTTACTATGACAAACACTGTGATAAAATAAAAACCACTTTTTATTGCCTTTGTAGTTGCATATAGTTCAGTACATTTCCAGAAAAAATGACCACACACTCGATGGAAGTCCATATGTTTGTAGACAACAAGTTTCCCACGACTGTCCACAAGTAACGTATAGACAGGCTCTCTCGTTTACTGCACATGCGCAATGCGTTTTATCTGTAACTTGAATTTAGGCAGACCATTTTTTCTCCTGTAACTCTACATGGATGTGTCTGTTATAACTAAAGTCCTGCGTTTGGTTACTTTGGATAGAAGTTGCATGTACAGATACGGAATTAAAATTTGGAGCGAGTCTTGATAGACATTCAAACAAAATTTCATATTATAGCCGAGAGTACGATTTGCATAACTATGCGTACACCATATTTTATATTAATTTTTAAGGGGTGTAAGTGGATAAGTTGATATGTGATAGACTTCCCCACGGAAAGAAGTTACACCAAAATATTAACTGATTCCTCTCTCTCTGAAAAAATGTTATCAATTTTAATTTCGATGTAGCATAAAGATGTGCACCTGTAGAAAAATAATTTCATTAAATTATAACAGCTACGCTTACGTCCCTAGGAGAATGATGGGGGGCGCACGTTTCGCTTCTGTATCCGTTACATAAGCAAGAATGTTCCTGCACTGCTAGCAGAAAGAAATATGAGTTTGTCGAAGTGTGTGTGTTGTACGTAAGGGTGAAACTTCTGAAATCTGACAGTAAATTAGGGAAATTTACTTAAGAATTTGAAAATCTTATTATAATTTTGTACATTTAGAATAGATAGAGATAGGTGTTCTTGCGAAATATGACATCCCTGGGTCTAATATTTGTCTTACAAAAATTCCTCAAATATTTCGTACATGCCGAAAATTACGTTCTTTATGCAGCCATAGCTGCCGACCGCTTTAAAACTGAATTTTCACCAAAACCTCATTTTAAAGCTCTTATCTTCCAGAACATAGCGATTTGTAAAATATTTTCATGGTTGTACTCTATAAGATTAGGATACAGTCGATTGAATTCGTATTGGAATGATTTTCCCAGAAATAAAATGAAAAATAAAAATATGGTAATATTGATTAATTTCAGGATTAATTAATGCAGTTTTCAGATTCTTTATTCAAGGCATACAAGTATAGAATTAAAATATATCATACTCGGAAATTAGGTCCTTATATCTATCTAGCACGCCATCAGCACACAATTCAAAGTTATGCAGGTCGGCAAATCTTGATCCCAATGACATTTGTTCGATTTTAAAATACATAAAATCCGTTACGTTTGTGATAGAGCAGGGGCATAAACATACAAAAAAAAACATTGCATTAAAATATTACGGTACAAAACTTGCTTTTCCTTGTATATCGTTACTTTTCCCAACTACATAGAAGCGTATCGTGCGCAAACCATATATCGACTCGGGACTTGGATGTAGTTGATACAATTTAACAAAACCATTTTTTTAGGAACACTTCTTTATGCTACACCGAAATCAAAATTTATACAATTTCCTCACAGAGAGAAGAAGAAGCTAATATTTTTGTTTCAGTGTCTTCTTTGGGAAAGTCTATCAAATATCGAAATATTTACTACTCCCCTGTTAAATATTAATATAAATTGTGGTACATGCATAGTTAAGAAAATCGTACTCTCAGCTGTAATGTAAAATTTTGTTGCAATGTCTAACATAAGTCGTTTCAAGTTTATGTCCTTTGAAACAGGAGTTCTTTCCGGAAAAAAAAAACTATAAATGTAACGCATTAAAAAAGGAGAACTAATGGACTTAAACGAGAACAGACTCACACAATAAAGTATCTCCTAACCCTAAATACATAAAAATTTTTGTTTCAAGGAATTACAGAGCAGTTAGAATTTTGTTGTCTGATTTCACATGTAATGTCCCATTAGCAGGATTGCTAATGTAAAGTAGTTTCGGTTTTGCGAGACATATGCTAGTTTTAGTACCTTCATCAGTCCACACGAAATGGACGACACTGTGATGATTGTTGGAAATGACTGAATTTGTATAAAAGCAGTGGCGTCCAGCAGACGAGTCTTTAGTAATCACTTAGCCCATGCAAAGCGTTGATATTATCGCAAATAATATCAAATGGCAATAAAATCAAAATCCTGAATATGAACCAGGAATCTGAAATTTGACACACTACTTAACAGACTCATAAAAAATTTTTGTATTTGTACCACAATTCTTCGTGGAAATGCCAAATTCTTTACTATCATTGCTCAAGAGCCTGTTCAAAGTAATGGCTTATGTGAACGGGAGGAAGGATTGTAAGAAATGCGAACGTGTTAAAAATGATTAATAATGACCCTTAAAATAACACGGTCTTGTTTAGAAAAGTATAATTTTATTTAGTGAAGTATTTTCTGTAGACTTGAAGTGAATATCCTCTCAGACGAATAATTACTAATAATGCAAGTGTATTTGAAATTTAGTAAACTAGAATTAAAAAAACTTTCTCCGATTGTCAACCGTTGTATTTCTAGCCACAAAATCAGCAGAACCCGGATCGATTTTCGATTGCTGTTAAAATTCATGTCCACACCTGTGGAGTAACGGTCAGCGCGTCTGGCCGCGAAACCAGGTGGCCCGGATTGGAATCCTGGTCGGGGCAAGTTCCCTGGTTGAGGATTTTTTCCGGGGTTTTCCCTCAACCCAATACGAGCAAATGCTGGGTAACTTTCGGTGCTGGACCCCGGACTCATTTCACCGGCAATATCACCTTCATATCATTCAGACGCTAAATAACCTAGATGTTGATACAGCGTCGTAAAATAACCCAATAAAAATAAATAAAAAACTAAAATTCATGTTCTGGGAATAATAAGTTAATTAAGTAGTAAAATATCGCTGCAATCGAAAAGTATTTGGAATAAATTTGAATAAGGAACAAAAAAAAGTTTCCTTCCCAGGCAGGATTTGAGCCATGAAAGTCTTAGTTACCAGTCCATCGTGCTTTGGAGTGAACAAGGCTCTGAAATCAGCTGCAAGGGTCGGTCCGGTTTTTTTTTTGGCCACTTGTGTACAGTAAGAGACAGCACTGGACGTAAAATGTATTTGATTAAGTCATTTTATGTCTTTAAGTAATTTCACTTACAAGTGTCAATTTTGTGTTGGTGCAATAATGCACTGAGAGTGTGACATTATTGCCAACACTTACATTTTACGAACTAGTACAAAATTTGTAGGCAGATACTTAACACTTAATTACCAATCATCTGACAGGCTACCTACATTAACAGAATTGCTAATTTAAAGTACGCCCAATTTCGGTTTTGTGAGACGTATGCTGGTTTTATTATCGTCATCAGTCTACATGAAATGGACAATTCTGTGATGATTTTTGAAAATGTCTCCATTTATATAAAAGCAGTGGAGTCTAGCAGACTAGTCTTTTGCAATAACTTGGTGCATGCAAAGTTTTCATATTATCAGCAAATGTAAGCAAATAAAATCGAAATCCTGGTTAGAACCAGTAGTCTCACGTTCCTGCACTAGTTAAAAGGTTAATAAAAATTAATGTCTGCTACAATTTGGAGTAGAAATTCCCGATTCTTCGTCATCACTGCTCAAGGGACTCCAAAGAGAAAATGTTGCTGTGAATGGAGGGACACATAGTAAGAAATGCAAACGTGTTAAATTTGTTAATAATACGCCTCAAACTATTATGCTTTTCTTTAGAAAAACATTATTTCAATTAGTGAAGTATTTCTGTATTTTTAAAAAGGGGGACAAAACCAACTGTGGTAACTTTCGAGGAATATCACTTTTGTTGACGTCGTACAAAATTTTGTCCAATATCCTTGTGAGAAGATTAACTCCGTACGTAGATGAAATTATTGGGGATCATCAGTGCGGTTTTCGGCGTAATAGATCGACTATTGATCAGATTTTTTGTATTCGACAGATAATGGAGATAAAATGGGAGTATAAGGGTACAGTACATCAGTTATTCATAGACTTCAAAAAGGCATATGACTCGGTTAAGAGGGAAGTATTATATGATATTCTTATTGAATTTGGTATTCCCAAGAAACTAGTTCGATTAATTAAAATGTGTCTCAGTGAAACATACAGCAGAGTCCGTATACGTCAGTTTCTATCTGATGCTTTTCCAATTCACTGCGGGCTAAAGCAGGGAGATGCACTATCACCTTTACTTTTTAACTTCGCTTTAGAATATGCCATTAGGAAAGTTCAGGATAACAGGCAGGGTTTGGAATTGAACGGGTTACATCAGCTCCTTGTCTATGCGGATGACTTGAATATGTTAGGAAAAAAATACACAAACGATTAGGGAAAACACGGAAATTTTACTTGAAGCAAGTAAAGCGATCGGTTTGGAAGTAAATCCCGAAAAGACAAAGTATATGATTATGTCTCGTGACCAGAATATTGTACGAAATGGAAATATAAAAATTGGAGATTTATCCTTCGAAGAGATGGAAAAATTCAAATATCTTGGAGCAACAGTAACAAATATAAATGACAGTCGGGAGGAAATTAAACACAGAATAAATATGGGAAATGCGTGTTATTATTCGGTCGAGAAGCTCTTATCATCCAGTCTGCTGCCCAAAAATCTGAAAGTTAGAATTCATAAAACAGTTATATTACCGGTTGTTCTGTATGGTTGTGAAACTTGGACTCTCACTCTGAGAGAGGAACATAGGTTAAGGGTGTTTGAGGATAAGGTGCTTAGGAAAATATTTGGGGCTAAGAGGGATGAAGTTACAGGAGAATGGAGAAAGTTACACAACGCAGAACTGCACGCATTGTATTCTTCACCTGACATAATTAGGAACATTAAATCCAGACGTTTGCGGTGGGCAGGGCATGTAGCACGTATGGGCGAATCCAGAAATGCATATAGAGTGTTAGTTGGGAGACCGGAGGGAAAAAGACCTTTGGGGAGGCGGAGACGTAGATGGGAGGATAATATTAAAATGGATTTGAGGGAGGTGGGATATGATGATGGAGACTGGATTGATCTTGCACAGGATAGGGACCGATGGCGGGCTTATGTAAGGGCGGCAATGAACCTTCGGGTTCCTTAAAAGCCATTTGTAAGTAAGTAAGCAAGTAAGTAAGTGAAGTATTTCTGTACATTTAAAGTGAATGGTGTCTCAGACGAATATATAGTAATAATGCACGTTCAATTCAAGTGTTATCTACGCTATTCACATCGAATACATTCAATTCAAATCGGACAGCAAAAACTTTACAACAGTGTACCTTCTCGAAAAAAAAAAAAATATATATATATGTGTATGTGTAGAGGGGTAGGAGATATTTATTGTGTAAAATCTGTTCTCGTTTAAGTGCCTTAGTTTTCTTGTTTAACGACTTAAATTTATGGTAATTCCATGAATATCGCCAGCTTCAAAGTCCACAAACGTGAAACAACTTATGACAAACATTCCAAGAAAAATTTCATATTATAGCTGAGAGTATGTTTTGCATATATAAATGCATGCAGCATATTTCGTATTAATTTCTAATAGGGCATTAGTGTATATATCGATATGTGATAGTTTTCCCGACGGAAAACAGATACTGAAAAATATCTAATAATTCCCCCCTCTATCGGAAGAAACTGAATCAATTTTAATTTCGATGTAGCATAATGCTCTGCTTCTGGAAAAAATAAGCTAGTTAAATTATATTACCTATGCTCAATTCACGAAATATCTATCACAGGTCGTTTGAAATGTATGTTCTTTCAAATAGGAAATTTTTACCGGAAAACTATAAATTTATGGCAATAAGGCTGATGAACTTAAATGAGAATAGACTCACAATGAGGAATCCCCTACCATTCTATACATTAATGTTTTTTTTTTTTTCCCCAAGAAATTAAACAGTTTTAAGGTTCACTTGGTGACTAATTTCATATGGAATGTCCCATTAGCAGGATTGCTAAATTAAAGTAGTCCTGGTTTTGCGAGACGTATGATAGTTTTAGTACCTTCATGGACGACGCTGTGATGATTGTTGAAAATGTCTGAATTTGTGTAAGAGCAGTGGCGTCTAGCAGACTATTCTTTAGTAATAACTTAGTGCACGCAAACGTTTTATATTATGAACAATTATTAGTAAATAGCAATACACAGTGTTTCAAAAATACCGGGCATAATTTCAGGTATGTATTTCCCACATGTAGACAATCAAAATAGTTCATTACAAGATGTGTCCGGAAATGCTTTATTTCCGAGTTATGGCCTTCACAACATTGAAATTCACCGGAACGTTTTTCTTTCCGCAGGTCGTTGCCGTCAAAGGAGACATTAAGAGGGCACTCTGACAGTTCATTCCGAGGCGAAGGTTACATTCAGTGTTGTGTAGGCGTTAGACTGTGCGACATGTATTCAAATCAACAGCTGGCAGAATTACACTTCATGTACGGTAAGGCGACGGCAATGCTGCGCTGGCTCGTCGTTTGTACCAGGAGACGTATCCACAGAGACAATGTCCAGATCGGAAGACATGTGTACGTCTCCATTACCTTCCGTGCGAGTATGGAAAATTTAACTCTCCTGGTTTGGGAAGGGGACGACCAAGATCTACAACTCCAGAAGTACAGGAGGAGATTCTGGAGGCTGTGAACATGACTCCTTCTATCAGCACACGAAGGGTAGCGTTGCAAGTCAATGTTCCTCATACGACTGTCTGGAGACTGTTGAAAGAGTATCAATTGTATCCTTATCATACCTGAGGACAAACTCCTGGAGTTTGGGATCGTGTTCGCAGGTCAATGAGACATCGATGTGAGGTGTGTATTCAAGCAGGAGGTGGACATTTTGAATATCTTCTGTAATGACAACGACCTGCGGAAAGAAAAACGTTCCGGTGAATTTCAATGTTGTGAAGGCCATAACTCGGAAATGAAGCATTTCCGGACACATGTTGTAATGAACTATTTTGATTGCAGACATGTGGGAAATACATACCTGAAATTATGCCCCGTATTTTTTAAACACCCTGCATAATCAAAATACTGAATATGAACCAGGAATCTGAATTTCACGGCCTACTCAACAGAATCATAAACAATTTTCGTATTTTAGCACAATTTTGCGTAGAAATGCCCCATTCTTTGTCATCGTTGCTCAAGAGAATGTTGAAACCAAAGGGTGCTGTGAACAGGATGAGGGACCGTAAGAAATGGAAAAACTTTCATATTCTTCCATTTGCTTTTCAAAATAGAGTAGACCCTCACAAAAAGTAAATGATCGTAATTATTATTATTATTATTATTATTATTATTATTATTATTATTATTATTATGGGACCTCTGAATTTAAAACAAACGTTATCTGTGTGGCAACTGAAAGCACATTATCGGAGAGTTCAATACACAAGAAGAATCCTGCATCTTAAATTTTACGAGCATTACCTATCTAGGGTTAACGTTATCTTTCGTTACCTAGAATTTGACAAATACCTTTTGAATGAGTTGTTATTATTCAAATGCTTTGTAAACACCAGAGTGCTGCATTGGAGTTAAATCGCTCGCTTGAACTCGGTCGAGTGTCGTACCCTCGAGTGAGATACGATCGGTCGTGGTACGCTCGTAATAAATAGAAGCACAGTACAAGGTCATCTCACCGACATGCCTTATCTTGTACGGAACGCGACAGATAAGATACACATATGTTTTGCTCGCACGGTAAAAATAAGGCTTTATTTTCTGCGTTTATGATAAGCGTTTAATGGAACAGTCAATGGAACGTACCAAAACAGGAACATGAAGTTATAAATAAAATAGTATGAAAAATTTCGATATACAGTTATTATTGCTAATTAATAATTATTCAATATTTGATTTACCACATAGTATTCCGCCTATATACTGCGACAATGTAGAAACGTTTTACAAAATATTATTGATATAGCAGTAGATTAATAAGAATATCAGTACAGAGATAACGTCACAAAAAATAAAATAAAACGAATAATCATGCTGCACAACTGTTACAGACGCAAAGATTGATACATTAATTATTAGAGATTATTATTATTATTATTATTATTATTGTTATTATTATTATTATTATTAATATTATTACTACTAGAAAACTTAATACAGTTCTTGAATTATCGTGATTGTGTTTTCCGTTTATAATAATTACATTTACATCCAATAACATCTATCAGATGTGGCAAAAAGAAAATTACCCCTGTGTGGAAAAAAAAAACATTTACCTAAACATTTATATTACATTTTAAAGTAAGTTTTGTAATTTTACTATGGAGAGGTTAGTTAAACACTGCAAAGTTTTGAAATGATAAACATCTATGATGTTACTACATAGTTCATCACTGTAACAAGAACGAATGTCTAACGCTCGACTTATGCCGTTCGAGGATTCATCGCTCGTGACAATTTTACCCATCATGCATGTGCGCTACCTATCGGATTATGCTATGAACTACTTGGTGCTCGAGCGAAAACGTCCGATGCAGACCTCTGGTAAACACTTTATCAGTTAAATGAACAGGAAGTATTCATAGAAGTTATTTCTGGAGGTTATAAACAGACATTTGAAATTTTACATTTCCTTCTCTTCTGATCTGCTGCTCAGAATTCGAGCGACGGAAATAATTCTTAAACGGAACTTGTGAAAACTTCCGTAATGTTCGAGATACGTGATTTCATCATACTGTTCATAAAGCCAAGATGGCAGAATATTTTAGACTGTAAATAAAAGAGGCGTGGAGTAAAATCTCATGTAACATGAGACATATTCAATAGAGAAAAACGTGTCAGTTCGTAAACTCTCTTTTCTGCGAGAGATCGTCTCTTACAGAGCTACCACGTTATTCCACGAAGAACAGTAGAAAGAATACAGAAGCAGCGGAAGCGTGTTTCTCTGTTCTTTTTCAGTTGTCATTCAAACTGTTATTTCAAACTTTCAGAGCCTCACAGATGTAAATCTCCAGAATCTGTCAGATGATTTATCCTTAAAATGGAACAAAAATTCAAAGCCCACAAAGTTTTTACACGGAGTTAAATCGGTGGTTCACATGTGTTCCTTATATTCTGGAACATTTTTATTTGGTTTCCGAACATAGGGTGTAAGGTCACGTCAAAGAATCAAAGGAGGAGCTGAACACTGAAGATTTAATATATTTCGCACCAGTGATTTCTTCAAAATCCAGTAGAATTAAAACTAAAAATATCTGGTGTGGCTTAGTGGATAAAGCGCCAGCAAGTAAAGTTATAAACCCGAGTTCGAGTCACGGTGTCTGAGGGAATTTTTCTCCGTTCTACAGATTCGTCACCATATGGAAATGCAGAATTTCCTGTACTGAAACTTCATAAGTACTTCGGTACATCAAAGTGACATTATAAAACGTACCGTAGAAGTGGGTAAAGTCAATCAGTGGGTCCAAAATCGATCATTTGCGATTTTTATTGAAAAGTATGTATTTTCTCAGTTACTTGTCAAAATTTTGTTATGCTGACTTCATTGCCTTACATTGTAAATGTAAGCGAGAGGGAAAACAAAAAGCCTGCGAATGTCAACAATGGGAACACTGTGTAATTACCGTTGAAGTGAAAATTATTATTTTCAACTTTTTCTCTTAAATGAAAACAAAGTCTCACAAACTCCAAATTACAGTTAGCAATGAAAGGAGACAGGAAGTATACGTAAGTACTTTTCGTTGAGATTCTATCCTGAAATAATAGTTTTGCAGTTCGTAAATGTTAGCATTGAAACTTATTATTTTAAGAAAACTTGTACCTTTGTAGGATTAAGTGGATCATGCCATCAACCTACTCGAAGCAAATATGACCAGTAGGAAGAATAAATTGTTTACCGAAATACCTCCAACTAACACTTATAAATAGAAAAGTGTCATAGTATAGCTTATATTGATGGGGTATTGGGGAAAGAGGAAGACGAAATTATGGTGAATTTCTTGCGTAGGAGAAGCACTGTCAAAGGAATATATTTTGTACACCCCTCTGTACCTGACTATGGTAACAACGTATTTTATAAAGTGACATGAGGAGGGGAAGATTTCAAATAACATCTGATATAAACCTAAGCAATGTTGAATTGCATTTTAGATTACAATTGAAGGGTGGTATTTCAATGTAAATTTTCAATTCTTAAATCTCTGTTTGTTGGTATGTGAAATATTAAAATGTGTTTTTATGTTTTATAAGTTTGCAATCATAGTCACGATTGTACAGTGGAGACCTTTAGGCCTAATTGTATCGAATAGTATGATCACAGTAACAAAAGATACACTATATAATGCTATATTCATATATAAGTGTATTATTGTTTTTACATCCCTTATAACAAATAAAATATATGTAATACAATTAATTTGTTTTTTAAAAACATAAACAGTGATCGACTTTACTGCGCAATATTTTAAAATCGATCTTAAACTAAAACTTCAATGGTAATCGACTTTACCCTATTTAAGCAGGTAACTTCGATCACAAGTCAAATAAAAAAAACAGTTTTTTATAGATTGTAATTAAATTCTTGTAACGTGTCTTCGTAAGTGAAGAATATGACGACAAAATGCTATTTTCTGAGGAACTTCGCTCCATTGCATAACCTCAATATCATTAAAAAATTGCAAAATTTTGATCGACTTTACCCTCTTCTACGGTAAGTAATCAGCCAGAGACCGGAAGTTTAGGCATTATGAATCATTAAAATAGGCAGGCAAAAAGGCATCATAAATAGCTAAATAGGCAGACAAAAAAGCATCGTCGTCGATGGGTGTGGTACACACCAACCTTTTTAAATGTACACATATCTAAAACTCCTAATGAATTAAAGTAAGGTGATCGGGTAGACCATGCTACTGGACCTCCTGGACCAATTCATCGATCGTCCTTGAACCACATCCGTCAGTGCACTTTAAAAATAAACAGAACCGATAAGAAAAGGTGAAAGGTCTCACACATTAAGACAGTCTAAACCACTGAATAGTCTACACAAATAGGAAGGTTTTTGTTTGAAGTTTAAATTTAGTGGACTTTTTAGTTATGATGGGAAATGCTGCCCTTTCTCAAAACATACGAACATTTGCTTTGCTTTGTTTTGCTTTAAATGAATGTTGATAATGGACCACAATTAACAATGAACCATACCTCAATATATACATGCTAGTATATCATCTTTTTCACTGGACATGTCCCAAACATTTGAAAACATTTGTAGGTTACTCGGTATCAAACTCACGTGAGAAAGCAAAAGAAACAGCTACTCCCTAGAAGACAGATTAAAAAAGTATTCGAGGTAAATCCCTACAAAATAAGAATTGAAATTACAAGAGGTTTGTAATAAACTTGTATAATTAACGTATCTGCATGTTAGAGTTCATGAGTGAAGAAAAGTATCATAGTAAATTTAGGCCCATGTACAGAATTTATATTAAAAATTGATATTACAGTCACTTCTGTCGATTAAAATATATTTGAACAAGTTAAAATAATCCTTGATTGCTTCCAGCCCCCATGTTCGGCTATACTAATAACTAGTCATTCCAAAATTATCTTACATTCAAATGTTACGTGCTTCTGAGCTGTAAGTAATTAAATCATTTCCAATTAGTTACGTACACAACCCAGGTTTCACTGTAGGCCTATATTCCAAAGACAGTAACGTGTATTTACAGTAATCATCTACTCTTAATTTTTAATTTTATTTTAAAAATTCCATTCTTTTATTTTTATGTTATCTGAAAGCATGAACTTTCTAGTTTTAAAAAATACATCAGTTTTGTCTCTATGATGTTTGGTTAATTAATTAGCTGAGTTTATATTGACTAAAGCAGTGCAGTTCTCCAAGTGTCAATCAGTCACATTCTGTCAATTTTATATATTTTTCGTGTAATAACAATTCGAAATTGGCGGTAGAGTCTGACTATTATTTTTCGTAGCCAGGAAGCTGTGTTTATGGTTTTATAATTTTTCATACCCTCAGGATGTAGATGATTTTTCTCCCTGTTCAGTTTTACCAGCATTTTATAACACTAATGTTAACACAAAGTGCACTTATAATTGGGATATTTTCATCATTTTTAAACCAAAGTGAAGCTGATACTGTAGCTAAGTGCCAAACTATAAACTGTGTCCTACTACGTAAGAAAGTTAACTTAAAACTCCAAGACCTCAAATTTTTATTTCTATTAGTGCTACTTATGATTAGGTTTTCTCCGGAGCAGTTGTTTGCGCGCTTTCAATCGGAGACCTCCGGATTACCTCCGATTGATGCCGCGCAGGTTGTATATGTGCTGTGGCGCAGACATACACTTTCAGCTGAGCATTCCTTTAATCGGATCAGGTAGTGATTCGAGTCCGCTGACGTCCGCGTATGTTTTAAAATATGTTATAATTTGTTGTTGTTTATTCTCTCTTTTATGTTAATCTCTCTCTCTTTCTTCAGCTCTTTTTTTCTTGTTTTGCTTGAAATGCTACGTTAGCTGACAGATATTTTTCTACTTTTAAAATTCATAGTATATGTGGAAGAGCGTATTAGTTTTATGTCATTGATCAAATTAATAACATTCAATCTAACTGCAAAACTAACGCAGAAGTAAAGCTTTTCAGTAGCTAGTGTAAACATGTATACTGTAGTTCTCCTAGAAACTCTAGTTTAATCGCAAACAGTGTTTGTCAATTATTATTCTAATCGGTTTAGTTTAACGTAAAATATATTAAGGGAGCTTCAAAATGGAACAAAAGAAACGTGGGGTATCAATGGGTTAAAATTTACTGTCCAAAATAATTTATTCAGATTCTTCACCGGACAGGATTGTGATTATTGTGTTAAATGGTGTCAGTATTTGAACTGCTTCTTCTAAAACGAGCCACTCTTTCTCTGTAATAAAAATATAAGCGGATATCAACTTAAGAATAATTGTAATTATATTATTGCCATATGTTTCTTTAGTTTCATTCAGAAACTCAATATTTTAATCCAAACAGTAAAATATAACTCAAGTTGTCTAAACAGAAAAATATAGCTCAAGTCATCTTTTAAATATTTCATATGCTTTTTATTGCCCCGAAAGTTACGTTTTAGAGAAATTTCAAGACTTTTTCCTATACTGTGGGCCTTTGGGAACAATAGCACTTAAAAAATTTAAAAAGAAATCGTATCAAATGTTTTGCGTAATTTTTTTTTCATCAAGTTCGCGTTTGTGCGATCGCTTCAAATGGTCTAACACATTCGAAGTTCCACCACCCTTAGAGTAAATTCGCCCACAAAGTTTACAATGTGCGACTTTATTATTACATTCAACTAAATTAAAGAATTTCCATGCGACGGATAGCCTATCCGATTTTGTGCCATTTTATTCCAATCACAACTACAGTCAATCCGTACGCGCCGGTCCTCCTTGAGCTAACTGTCGCTTCGCTCCGAACCCCCGCATCCCTACGTATGTCCCCTGTTCCACCTACGGTAGTACCGGAGATCACCGGTGGAGAGCTTTATTTGTAATCTCCGATTCCTCCGCGGTAGTAGTCACTCCGATGAGCAGCACTGATTTCTATTTTCGAAATTAAAAAAAAATTACTTGTATCCTTAATTGGATAAAATTGGGGAAAAAATGTTTTCACAGCCTACTGTGTATTCTTTTGGGAGTAAGAAAGTGAAATAAATTTTGTTCTAATATAAATGTGGGCCTAGGACTAAAACAAATTTCAATTTTCGCTTTAAATATCGTCACCTCTGACCCTCCAAGATGTTTGAGGGATTTACTGTGTGTGAAAATCCTTAATTTTTGTGCCAAGTAATCGGGGGAAAATATTTTTAAAAAGTTGGACTGAAATTTCAAATTTTTCTCCAAAGAGAAGATAAGAAGGCATACCTTAACTATAAGTAAGTTTAAGGGGAGAGGATAGTATTTTTTTTTTTACTTTTTTCTTATTTGGTGTAAAATATTAATTTTTTGTATGTAGAAAGCTCATAGCTGTAGCAACTCAACCAAAAATAAATATTTTGAAAAAAAAAAATTATTTGGGGTCCAGATTTCAAAAAAATATACCCAATGCAGGATTTTACTAAAATCGATACATCTAAACCATTTTTAAAGATAGATTGATCTCGTTTTTTGCGATGTACTTGCAAAAGTATGTTCTACAAACTATCTGTAACAGAAATGTGATATTTGGCCCTACGTTTGTAAAATAAACAATTAAAATTTAATAACACTTTTCTGATTTCCTTTCTTGCAAACAAACGGACGTAGTTTTAAAATGAAATCAATTAACAAACTTCCGTTACAGAGAAAAGTTTCCTAATAGTCCAAAGAATGTGTGTTCTAAATGTCATGCATTTATCTTTAATAGTTCAGAAGTTATATTCATTTTTGTCTGGCAATGTAGCAAAAAAATTAAGTTACCGTAAACCGATAAAAGGGGGCGAGTGATTTAAAAATTCATACCGCAGGAAGTTTAAAAATGACGTCTCAACATCCGATAAGGACACAAATACCCACAAAATGTTATGAAATGCATTCCACACATATCAAAGGGTATTTTAAAGAAAAAAAATGAAAATTTAATTCACCGGAGACAACAATAAAAGTGGGCGAGTGATTTAAAAATCCATACCGCAGGAAGTTTAAAAATGGCGCCTCAACATCCGATAAGGACACAAATACCTTCAAAATGTTATGAAATGCATTCCACACATATCAAAGGGTATTTTAAAGAAAAAAAAATGAAAATTTAATTCACCGGAGACAACAATAAAAGTGGGCGAGTGATTTAAAAATCCATACCGCAGGAAGTTTAAAAATGGCGTCTCAATATCCGATAAGGACACAAATACCCACAAAATGTTATGAAATGCATTCCACACATATCACAGAATATTTTAAAGATTTTTTTTTGATTTACTCATTTTTCACCAAAAAATACCATCCTCTCCCCTTAAAAAATTGCATTGAAATTGCAAAGTTTTCTCCGAAGAGTAGATAAGAAGGCCCACCTTAAATATAAGTTTAATATAGATAATTAAATAGTTTCTATTGTGATGTCTCGTTCATAATATTGTTACTGCAGCTTCCTTCAAGCATGTCCGTAAGCATCTATGTGCGTTCTGTACTCTGTACTACCCAACTGCAGTCAGTTCTTAAGGATTAAGGAATAGACGAGTTTCGGCATTTCTTTATTTCTGTCATTCTTTATCCTGTTTATGAGGGCTGGGCGAAGTGCAGCAATTTTAGATAGGAATTATTTCTGTCACAAAGGCCGACAGAGCCCGGGGAAGGGGCTCGGGGCTCCTTGTGTCCGGTCGATAGGAGGCTAGTTGAGCCCCAAAACCATTCTGGACGTGGCGGAGGAGGGTGGGGGAAAATCCCTGATCCCTCCCGGACTCATGGCTCTGCCGTCAATTCCACAGTCCCTAGTTCTATGCCGTTCTTTAATATCTGTCTGCTTTCTTATCTGGACTTACGAAGTGTAAGTGAAATGTTTTGTCCACAGAAAAGTCCCTCGCGTTCGACACACTTCCATGTTTGGTCTTTGGTACATACCAAGTCATCGTTTCTTTACGCACAAAGGAAAGATTTTCATTAATTCCAATTGAAATGTAAGTAAAAATTATTTTTGTCTTTTATGAAATCTTTAATTGTTCGATTGACTTTCTTTTTTTGCGAACAAGGAGATAAGTTCGTGAATTCGCGATAGGATTACCTGATGTTTGTCTTATAATTGAGGTCCCCAATAAAACAACAACCCAATTTAGAAAACTAAATTTTACAGGAGAAAATTTTATTTGAATTATTTACTTCTGTATTAAATTTTTTAGCAAGTTTTAGGTTATAGATTTACATAATCGAACTTCATATCTGTCTGCTTTCTTATCTGGACTTACGAAGTGTAAGTGAAATGTTTTGTCCACAGAAAAGTCCCTCGCATTCGACACAATTCCATGTTTGGTCTATGGTACATACCAAGTCTTCATTTCTTTACGCACAAAGGAAAGATTTTCATTAATTCCAATTGAAATGTAAGTAAAAATTATTTTTGTCTTTTATGAAATCTTTAATTGTTCGATTGACTTTCTTTTTTTGCGAACAAGGAGATAAGTTCGTGAATTCGCGAAAGGATTACCTGATGTTTGTCTTATAATTGAGGTCCCCAATAAAACAACAACCCAATTTAGAAAACTAAATTTTACAGGAGAAAATTTTATTTGAATTATTTACTTCTGTATTAAATTTTTTAGCAAGTTTTAGGTTATAGATTTACATAATCGAACTTCATATCTGTCTGCTTTCTTATCTGGACTTACGAAGTGTAAGTGAAATGTTTTGTCCACAGAAAAGTCCCTCGCGTTCGACACAATTCCATGTTTGGTCTATGGAACACACCAAGTCTTCATTTCTTTACGTACAAAGGAAAGATTTTCATTAATTCCAATAGAAATGTAAGTAGAAATTTTATTCTGTCTTTAATGAAATCTTTAATTGTTTGTTCGATTTTCTGTTTTTGAAAACAAGGAGACAAGTTCGTGAATTCGCAATAGGATTACCTGATGTTTGTCTTACAATTGAGGTCCCCAATAAAACAACAACCCAATTTAGAAAATAAGGGTGCTATTCATAGACATTTCGCAGCACGCGCTACGAGCGTACTAAGCTAGCCCCGGCTATCCACTGGTTACTAGTACAGAATTCAAATCATATCCTATCGCTAACACTGGTTTATGAATACGGAAAACGCTGATCATCACCGGAAAACCGCGCTAAAAGTGTCTATGAATACGGCCCTTAAATTTTAAAAGACAAAATTTTATTTGAAGTATTTACTTCTGTATTATATTTTTTAAACAAGTTTTAGGTTATAGTTTTACATAATCGAACTTCATATAGCATCTAGTTTTAATTTGTGTGACCTTGTTGAGTACAGAATCATTGAGGCTTATTTAAGGTGGAATTGGCACGTTATTGTATTTTATGCTCGACCATGCCGAAATGTAGTAATTATATACCTGGTAGCAGTCCTTTAATGCATGCCATTAAGGTACACCTATTCATTAAAGTTCAGGTTTTCGATTATTCTCGGATATGCAATCCAAAGACAACGAGGGAAACGTCAAGGAGGCTGGAAATCCAATACTGTCGCAGAAGTTATGTTCTGTTACTATAATAATTAGCGTTAATTGTAAATAATATTCAAATAAATTCAATTTGTCATCTCGTTTTTCCTAAATCAATTTCCAGGTTATATCAAAATTAGTTCATATTATTCTCTAGATTATATCAAGGTCAATGACATTATTCTTCCTCGGAAAAAATCAATACTATCGCGTCTGCGCACATCACACAATTTACGAGATATGCACAAGGTCACTTCCGCTCTTCAGTCAGATATGAATAAAATGAATACTTCTGAATAATTTCAAGATAGAAATATGGTCGAGCATAAAAAGTCGCATGAAAGTTGCATATAATGGTAATTAAGACGCTCGTATGAAAATTATGAAACTCGCTTGCGCTCTTTTCATAAACAAACATACTCGCGTCTTAATTACTATCATTATAGGCTCGTTGCATAATGTACTATTAGCTCTTCTTTGCTATACTGAAGTTGTAGTAAATACTGCAGAAGAAGTTCCTGTAGTGGCTGGTGGAGACTTGGAATCCAAAATTGTAGTACTATACTTTGCTCCAAAACATGACAGCCTTCCTTTACACCAGCGGTGGCGAAAATGTGATCGTGCCCCGAGCAACTGTGTAACCTGCAACGTGCATAGCACCTATGGAGGGAGGCGGACACCCGAAGGGGAAGTGAAGCAACTGTCTGAGTTATTAACGGATTTTCATTTACATTACGTCAAGCACTTAAATATAATTTTATACAGTGCAAGCTACAAAATAATGTTTAGTACGTGTAACGAAGAAAGAAATGAATAATTTTACAACCTAAAATTAACTGTCTTCAGAATGTCTCTGCGACAAAGTTTCAAAATCAGGAATTATGTCACTTACTGCCAGTCGTAGTTGATCACGAAGGTATTTGTCTGTCAGTCGTGATCTAAATTTGGCTTTTACTATTTTAATTGTTAAAAATAATTTTTCACAAACGTAAGTTGTAGCGAACAGAGCAAGCGAAAGAACGAAGCTTCGGATATTTATTTTTGGCAAAGATTTGAAAGTTCAACATTTGTCAAGTCCTTACATCCAGCTTTCATTTGACAGCATATAGTAAATCAGTGAGTTCAAATTGAAGAGCTAACCGCATTATTCGCACATCTCCTGAAAAAGGATCGACGTACAGAGATGATTATGATGATGATGATGATGATGACGATAACAATAACACATAACCTTTTAATATTTTATCAGTAACATGTAGTATAATGCCGTTTTATGTTATACAACCGTTTTCCTCGTAATACTTGTGAACAAATCATACATTTAATATTCTCATCATATTGACAGCAAAAAAATGCGTCCTCCCATCCTACTTGGAACTTTCGTACATGGTTTCGAGAGAGACATATGCCACTCGCAGGTCAGAGACAAATACAATTGGAACGGAATTTGACTCCAGTGAGTGAGAGGGTGGGGGTTGGCGGAGGTTAGAAGCAAGCGAAATGCACAGCTTTCACTGAGAGTTACGTTCTCGCCACGGCTGATATACGGGAGCTTATGCGTTGCTTGTTTATAATGTGTTTTTTTAAGTCTTACATTTATATTTATTATTTGGATTATTTATTGCAGTTTTAATAATGGATTGAATTGACTTGTTTATATATATATATATATATATATATATATATATATGTTTCACTTTTTTTCCTTTCATATCTTATATTTATTTTATTTTTTTGTTTTTTTTATTTGTATGAAATTTGGTATGAAAGGGTCTTGTGTAGCCAACATGATTTTGTATAATTGTTTATCAATAAATGCAATTCATTCATTTATTCTTTCATACTATCTAATGATACAGAAGAAGAATAATACCAGCTTATCCAAAAACATCACGGAAAGCTTGTCTCTAAGAACTCTTGTGAGAACTTCAAGCCATGAAATAGCCACAACCGTAAAAAAAAGTAAGGTCTATAGCAGCGTTTCTCAAAGTATGGTCCGCGGACCACCTGTGGTCCTCGAAGTCTGTCCTTGTGGTCCTTCAAAAAGATAGAAGAAAAAAATAAAATTCAAACGAATTGCGTATCACACTATAGCTTAAAATCTCAGAGTTTGGAAATGACACATGGCAAAAGAATTTCACTTTTTCTCCCAGTACTGACATTTTATGAAGTTTATTACCCTACCCGTCTATCGACTTCCCACTCTACTCTCAGCAACAAAAGAGGGGTTTAAAGCACTATACACGTGGTGTTTCTCGCCATCTTTTCCCTGTTTATCTGGCGCCGCGCCTGTATCCCAGAGAGGGACCACCCCAATTCATAACAGAACCAAAGTACCAAACCTTAATTCAATTTTAAAATACAAGTATACTGGTATCAAAATATGCTACGAAAATGATAAATTTGCTTTCGAAGGGAACAAGAGTAAGGTGGTCCGCGGAACTGTTGCGACTTTAAGGGGAGGCAGAGGTGAATATTTCAAAACCCACAAAATTTATCCGGTTTGTTTGAAATTGATCATGGATACTAAGTATGTTATTAGTAATGGACATACCAAGTTTCAACTTTCTAAGTACAATAGTTCTGTAAATATTAATAATTTTATAACACCTTATATCGTTTGATATAAAATGCTCCATGCACCATATTGTAAGAAATTTTCAATATTTCTTTTTATTTATATGTTCAGAGAAGGTATATAAATAATGATAAGTATTAGTTTATTATGGGAATAATATAGTAATACAGTTATCTTGGTTTTAATTTCACACTCTTAAGGGCACAAAAACAAAAACTAACATCGGAATATTAAAATAAAGATAATAAAAATGGAAAAAAACAAATTTTCATTTTTTCTTCAGTTTTTTTGAAAATTTCATCGACCTGGTTGGCGAGTTGGTATAGCGCTGGCCTTCTATGTCCAAGGTTGCGGGTTCGATCCCGGGCCAGGTCGATGGCATTTAAGTGTGCTTAAATGCGACAGGCTCATGTCAGTAGATTTACCGGCATGTAAAAGAACTCCTGCGGGACAAAATTCCGGCACATCCGGCGACGCTGATATGACCTCTGCAGTTACGAGCGTCGTTAAATAAAAACATAACATCGAAAATTTCACCTCTGCCTCCCCTTAAAAAGTGGTCCCCACTTCAAAAAATTTTGAGAAACGCTGGTCTATAGGATCTACAGTGTCTATTGTAATGTTTTTTTGGAGACTTTGCAGTTCTTTTGTAAACTCTGCAGAAATATTTTTCAACAAATTTGAACATGTAGTCATAGTTATGTTATTAAAAATATTTCTTTCATGGATTATAGTTCACATGTCTCAACCTACCTCAATCAAAACTTCACCACACCTGATAAAATATTCACTTCCCACCGCCTACAACACCGTATAACTGACATCAAAGTTCTTGCCCCACTCAATACAGACCATTCACCAATCATCTTCAAACTGGCCGCCACCACCTATCGCCCAACTCCTGACAAGGAGACCATACTTACGAGAGATTTTCGCAACGCAGACTGGATCCAATTCAAGACGCACATTACACTGACACTACCCGACATCGACATATCAAAACCAGAAGACATAGACCACGCCGACCGCCAAATCTTCCACCTGCACAGACGCACCAGAAATAACACAGTTTACACTACCACAAAAACAAAGCCACTCTTCACACACCTAAGCAACACAAACAGGAAATACACACATTCGGCAGTAAATCGCGTATACACACAACACATTTTCACAAATCCCCCGAACACAAACAACAGAACAACACTGGAGAAACTCCTCTACAACTACCACCAGCCCCCACCACCAAACTAAAACACACAAACAAAACCACAAGCACGTGTTGGAAATTTGAATACTGTCTGAGAGGACACACGACAGCAACAGAGAGGCAGATGAATAAAATAACACCACACCATGAAAGTCTCCAGAACGATTCAGACGCTTCTGCCACCGGAAGGGGAAACTCAAAATGTATGTATGTATGCACAGTGTTCTGCCCAAGAGCAGGTCTTTAACTGCAAACCCAGCATTTCCCTTTCTTGCTTTCCTCTTAATCTCCCCATATAATACTTTAATGCTGTCTATCAACTGATATCTTTTACCCCGAACTCTTGTCCCGTTCACCATTCCTTAAGCGTTCCAAATTAACAAATTAGGCCTACACCAAAATAATTAAAACAAAAAAAAAATAAAGTAAAAAATAAAATAAAATAAAATAAATAAAAAGCCAATCACCGCACTCACACACCTACTGGTACTTATGCCAGAAATAGTGTCATATATAGTATGTAAATATATATTTATTGTTATTTATGTACAATGGCTGGAGAGGGCATCCTGCGCGTATAAGACCCTAAAACGGCCTCTGGCTCAAAGCCAGTAAAGTCAATAAACATCACAACATCACACACCGTAAGTATGAAATGACCCAGTTATGTACATATCATCATATAATGTATAAAAATTTAATTAAAGTTATTTTACGAATGGAATCGAATGCAGAATTTCTGAATGAAAACGCAGTAGGCATCGTTAATGCACATCTATGACCGGCCTCAGCTGCGAATGTATTGTTACCATGCAATTGTAACAAAGGGGAAACCAATGCTGTAACCAGGGACACAAATATCCCCGTAACACATGCAGTAATATTATTTTATATCCTGTTTTTCGATGGGTTGGCGTGCGTGTGCGCGTTGCAGTCCACGCATTACAGGCCTACAGAAAGAATAAATGAAGCCTGTAAAATTGAACGGCCTCTGCAGTGTTAATTGGTGGCTACCTTCATTAAAATGTCAGTGGCAACTGGCACAAAGTCTGTCGACAATGGGATTTTGCTGAAATGTACAATTTGTTAGATTTGCGCTTGTTAAATAGCGCGGTCCCGACCGCAACAATTTTCCAACTGTGATTTTTGATGACTCGTGCAGTGGAAAAAGCGCTCAAGCAACAAAGTTATTACTGTTCTCAATTACGAATGTAAATTATATTTTTATCGCTGCAATATAACAGGTTATTTTATACCACAATTTGTAAAGGAATGTACAGTGCTACAGGTTTTAGACTTAGAATTCTTTTTTTCAATATGAAAGAAATATTACTCATATATTATTTCATTAATATATTCCACATAATATTCATATAAACCTTACTTACTTACTCACTGGCTTTTAAAGAACCCGGAGGTTCATTGCCGCCCTCACATAAGCCCGCCATTGGTCCCTATCCTCAGCAAGATTAATCCATTCTTTATCACGATATCCCACCTCCCTCAAATCCATTTTAATATTAGCTTCTCATTTACGTCTCGGCCTACCTAAAGGTCTTTTTTCCCTCCGGCCTCCCAAGTAACACTCTATATGCATTTCTGGATTCGCCCATACGTGCTACATGCCCTGTCCATCTCAAACGTCTGGATTTAATGTTTCTAATTATGTCAGGTGAAGAATACAATCCGTGCAGTTCTGTGTTTTGTAACTTTCTCCATTCTCCTGTAACTTCATCCCTCTTAGCCCCAAATATTTTCCTAAGCACCTTATTCTCAAACACCCTTAACCTATATTCCTCTCTCGAAGTGAGAGTCCAAGTTTCAGAACCATAAAGAAAAACCGGTAATAGCTATAACTGTTTTATAAATTCTAACTTTCAAATTTTTAACAGCAGACTGGATGATAAAAGCTTCTCAACCGAATAATAACAGGCATTTACCATATTTATTCTGTGTTTAATTTCCTCCCGAGTATCATTTATATTCCTTACTGTTGTTCCAAGATATTTGAACTTCTCCACCTATTCAAAAGATAAATTTCCAATTTTTATAATTCGATTTCGTACAATATTCTCGTCACGAGACATAATCATATACTTTGTCTTTTCGGGATTTACTTCCAAATCTATCTCTTTACTTGCTTCCAGTAAAATTCCCGTGTTTTCCCTAATCGTTTGTAGATTTTCTCCTAACATATTCACGTCATCCGCATAGACAAACAGCTGATATAACCCGTTCAATTCCAAACCCTCTCTGTTATCCTGGACTTTCCTAATGGCATACCGTAGAGCAAGGTTAAAAAGTAAAGGTGATAGTGCATCTCCTTGCTTTAGCCCACAGTGAATTGGAAACGCATCTGACAGAAACTGACATATAAATCTTACAGAGAAAAGATTTTCTATTTTCCAAACCATATAGGCCTGAGAAGAAAAATTATTATGGGTGAACAAAATAAATGGGACACTCTGTATGATTAAAAGACTTCAACTTTTTCTATATTCGTAAGATAGTTTGAATTTAGATTGTTTTATAATTTACATATTACACTTTCTGAATTTAGTTTGAGCCTTTATGTAATCTGCAAAATACTTTGGAACACAAGAGGTACAAGTTCTACGTCATATTACAGAGTGGTTATATTTAATATGTTTTTTTTTTTTTGCAAATCTGCAGTGAACTTTTCATAAGACCGAAACTCAATATGTAGGCAAAAACAGACATAATAGATTCTGCGTACAATTTTCCATTGTCACATATAATAATAATAATAATAATAATAATAATAATAATAATAATAATAATAATAATAATAATAATAGCTTTATTTAACCTGGCAGAGTTATGGTCGTAAGACCTTCTCTTACACTCAACCAGGATTAAAACTTGCTTACATAGTTGAACATGAAACTGGATCGGAATTAAATAATTACGTACTGATACAATTTAGGTACATAATGAGATCAAAAGAGGTAGTTACATAAAATTTACCTCATAAAATAAAAATAAAAATAGTGGAATACATATTAATGCTGTTAGAATCAAATACGAATCACATAAAAGCAGAAGCCGATAATTCAATAAAAAAATATACACAGTAAAAATAAAAATAAACACATTAGTATACATATTAGTAATCTATTAGATTACACTTAAGTAGGATTTACATAATTAAACCAGAAACCGACAATTGAATAAAATGTACACAAAAAATAGATTGATAATAAAAAACAATACAGTGGGATACATATTGGCGTTAAGTGATAAATAAATACGATTTAGATAATAAAAATAAGAAACAAAATAAATAAATAATTAAATAAATAAATACAGTGGAACACATTCCATTAAATATTTGCAATGCGTTAGGTCTGGCAACTCATCATAAGATATTTTTCTAATTTACATTTAAAGGAAATTAAAGTTCGGCAGCCCTTGACTTCAGGCGGCAGAGAATTCCAGTGACGAGAAGTAGCAACAGTGAAGGATGAAGAATAAAGAGATGACGTGTGGAGTGGTATTTCTAGCGTGTTATCATACTGTGACCGAGTATTTAAGTTATGATACCGAGAAAGACTGTGGAATCGGACAGATAAGAGGGAGTAGGGGTGTGCAAAATTCGGTATAAGAGAGAAAGGGAATGTAACTTTCTCCTCTCATTTAACCTGAGCCACAATAATTTATCGAAAGAAGGCGAAATGTGATCGTAGTAGCGGATATTACAAATGAAACGAACACACGCATTATGAACACGTTTCAGTTTCTGGGATAAATCCACCCTGAGATCACTGAATAAAGTGTCACAATAATCGAAATGAGGCATAATACGAGTCTGTACAAGCGTCTGCTTCAATTTAGCTAGATAGTGGTAGGGGAAGTAGGCCTAAAATGACATACCTTAAGGAAATCTTGAAAAAAATATGCATTCTTACCTCATTTGTTTTGGTCAATTATATATAACTGATACTGCAACATTAACACATATATTAAGATCAACAGAAAGTGAAAAATACGGACAATCTTTAATTGAAAGGTGGATTTGAAAATAGACAAACTATGTCATTTTACCCAAGTTACTAGGGTAAAATGACACACTTAAGTTAATTTTTACATAGTTAAAAAAATTGTTCTCTTAGATACACTTACACATATATTGTGTGCCCATGAGAAATATTTCTTGCATTGTAGCCATGTTTCTTCTGGTTTATATTGGCTGTAAAATTCATTGCAGTACAGACAAGGTGCATCGTTCTCAACATCACTATCGAAGTCACTCTCTTCAGCTTGGTCCCCATTGCTTAGATCAAACTGAAGCTGTGTTTTTCCTCTGTTTGCTGAACACCTTTCTTCTACAGCTCTTCTTTCACCTGCCTTTAATTTGAATTGGTCATTAAAAGAGCTGCTCGATTTGGGACCCTTCATGTGTTCTCTTTCTTCTCGCCACAGATCTAGTGCCAGAGGGAATCTGGGAGATCTCTTGCTGTGTCACATGAGGTGAAGGCCTCGTTTGTGACGTTTCCGCTGCTGGAGCAGTTGTTGGTGATGGCTCTATCATACGTTCTTTTGCATTCCTTGTTGTTAAACTGCTCTTCTGTGTTGCACCCGTTGGCCCGTCTGTAGGGACTGCATTCGTTAGATGTCTGTTTGTGAACGCTGTAGGACTAAATAAGTGATCAGGAAATATGTCCGAATTGAGTGGACAAATTCCTGTTGAAGAAAATCCACCGAATACATTGGTGATGGTTGCAGCCTTTCCATAGACTTCAGAAAACAAGTCCGCAATTTGAAACTGTGTAATCACCCATCCAGGATGGTTCTTCGGCCACTTTGTAACGGCCTGATCATACGTTTTCAAAGGCCCGAAGAAAGAGACATCAAGTGGCTGGAGTCGGTGGGTGCAGTGACGAGGGAAGGCTAACAAGACGTATAATCACTGTTGCCAACTTCTGTGCACTATAGAGCTGTAAATCCAAACTCATCTTACAATCTTTTCCACAAAAGCGCTTTTTGGTGAAGTAGGTGCAAGTAAACTCTCCTCTATTCCTTTGTACCTGTCGTCTCGCTTCACTTACCTTTCTTCCCACCATAATCTGAACACACGCTCTCGTCATGAAACAATACTAACAATACCATCCCATCGCACCTTCTCATACTCATCTTCTTTCACAATAGCCCTGCCAAGACTCTGGAATTCGCTACCTGCTAGCATCAGGGACTGTCGAAATAAAATTGAATTCAAACGAAAACTTACTAGGCACTTGGTCAGTAATTGATTACTTGTAAATAGTTTCTTTAACCTATCACAAAATATTTCAATATTCAGTAATTTCATCACTATACAATTTTGTTATTCTAGATTTAATTTGTAATTCAGTAAATATAAAATATTCCTTGTTTCTCTATGATAAATTATCTAGCTTTAATTATTCAGGTAATCTTTTCGTACTTTGATTTTATTGTAATTGTAAATTTAATACTAATTGTAATATTATTTGTAATTGTAATTGTAAATTTAATACTAATTGTAATTTTATTGTTGATATTGTAGTTGGAATCTCCTGGTAGAGGGGCAGAGAAGGCCTGACGGCCTTATCTCTACCAGGTTAAATAAATAAATACTAAAAAAAAAAAAAATACTAAACTTCAGACTCGCCAAGCCTAGCTCATTCATAAGAGGATAAATCAGAGTAACAAAATTCAGTGCATATAAATATTGAAAATATATTTATTTTAGAAACTTTAAGGTTTTATTTATTTTAAAGAAATCCCCATCCCACCCATTTTAAAATCAGTTAGCTTTACGAAAAATTCAGTCGAGCAATGAGACAGATCCCACTATATATTACATAATTTCACAGAAGTAATCACTAATCAGCCACTGTAAACAAATTTGACACCAATTTTGCAAATCGCTATCGCCCATAATATATGGCTTCTCATTTCCAGTCAGAAACATGCACTTGGGTAAAATGACATAGTATGTCATTTTAGCCAAGTAGGTGGTATGTCATTTTACCCGGAATGAAGAAGAATAAGAAGTAGTGTTAGTACGACCTAACCTCTTCATGAATTTGGATATTGTATTGCTTTTTATAGAGGGAAATATTCATGTTTTCAGTCATGAACATTATTTCACTAATATCTGAAGCTTGAAAGGAAAAAAAAATACATAACATACCTCAATAATATTATATCGTATTGCAGTTTTTTTTTAGTTGCACCTGCTTCACCAAAAAGCGCCTTTGCTTGCTAAAACATGGATGTAACCACTGTTTCCAGATTCTGTGCTGTAAATTCAAACTCAGCTTACAGTGTTTTCACAAAACACATAGTATGTCATTTTAGGCCTAACTCCCCTACAATCTTTTTAATGAGCGAAGAGTGGAAAACACTTTCTTGCATGTGTGTTTGATATGTGTCCCAGGTAACGTTAGATTGTTTTTAAAAACCTAAAAATCAGGTTACTAGTAATCTGGGTTAAATCTTTCGAGAAGGGTACGCGGAATGTCGAGTGTTTCATATTGTAACCTTTAATGAAGATGAAGACGAAGACGGCACGGTCTTCCTTGGTGCGTCCTTCTACCTGCGCCGAGTTAATAAGTTTCCTTTGGGTTTCAAGCAAGAAATTAAATACAGTAGCGTGCAAATTAATCCGAACACGATATATTTTTAGATTTTCTGTCATTGTTGGCCTCACAGCTGATCATACCGCTTTAATTGATATCAGTAGTACGTGTAATTCCATTGTTGAAGGTTTGTCGTTAGCTTTTTTATAATATGCGACATTTTTCCTGTCGTTTTGTACTTATAAGCATTTCAGTTGTGTTGAAGACTTAATACTGCAATCCTGTGTACATTCTGTCGTCTTCACAAATGGATACAACTCCACGAAAACGGTCTAAAATTATAACATTAGCAGAGCATTCTTCTATGACACAGAGGCAAATTGCTGCAGAATGTCACATCGGTTTGGCTACTGTTAATTCGATCATAAAACGATACAGGGAGACTGGATCCATCACACCCCAGAAAAAGGAAACTGTGGCCGGAAAAGGAAGACTTCACCTGCAGATGATCGTTTAATTGTCAGGAAAAGTAAATTAAATCCCAGACTAACTGCTGTCGACTTAACCCACCGCGAGTTAATGGCTACCACTGGGGCGAATATTCACGTCACAACAGTGCGGCGTAGGCTTTTGGAAGCTGGACGAAGGGCTCGTAAGTCTATTAAGAAGCAACTGCTAACCACTGTTATGTGCAAAAAACGCTTAATGTGGGCAAAATTACATCAACACTGGGCAGTGAATGACTGGAAGAATGTACTTTTTTCCGATGAGTCTCATTTCGAGGTCCACGGCCACCGTGTTTCTTACGTACGGAAAGGATCCGAAAAAGTAACAGCAGCTCATCTCCAACAAGCACCCAAATACCCCCCTAAAGTAATGTTTTGGGGTTGTTTTACACATGAAGGGCCTGGAGCATTAATACCTATCAAGGGAATGATGAATTCTGACAAATATATTCACTTATTGGAAACCAGAGTCATACCCCAGCTGCAAAAATCATTTCCGGATGGCAGAGGTGTGTTCCAACAAGGCTTGGCACCATGCCATACGTCTCGAAAAACTACAGAATTCTTCAACAAGAAGAATATTCAGGTACTCCCCTGGCCAGGCAACTCACCCGACATCAACCCCATTGAGAACTTGTGGTCTATTTGCAAAAGAAGAATGCAAAAAATGGATTGTTCAACAAAGGAGAAGATGATTTCTGCCCTCATTGGTGTATGGTTTCGCGATGAAGGAATGAAGAATATTTGTGGGAAATTAGTGGAATCCATGCCAAATCGTCTCAGAGCTGTTATTAGGAACAAGGGAGGCCACATAGATTACTGAGGTATATGTTAGATCCTTTTTTTATCCCGTTTGAGTGTTTTTGCATAAGTAATTACGTTGTTCGGATTAATTTGCACGCTACTAAGCTTCATTGTGGGGAAATCAGTTTAGCAGACAGCACCTGTCGATTGATGTAACCCGGAGTCACATCTGCTAGTGACTACAGAAATTACCGTCTCATCGGTGTGACCGCCCCTTTATCTCGTATCAGTATTTGTTATCGATAATTCTATAACCAGGCAGCCCCCTTTCTGTCAACTGTAGCTTCCCTAGCACAGCAAATAAGGTTTCCTAACGAGTAAAGAAGCCCAAGGAAAAGGGTCGTCTTGGAAATTTCCTTTCCACCTTTAGAATAGCAATGGCGTCAACAAGATACTGGATAGGAAAACTCCCTTCCTTCTGTGTCTTACTAGTGAACTCTAAAACAAATGAAAAAGTAAGATACGGACTCAGAATAAGGCTGAGAAAGAAAAATCTCCATTGCAATTCTGTTTTTCTTTTATAGTTTCCATAACGTCTTACTTAAACTATAAGGCATGGAATGTATATGGGCTATTCCATATGAAATCGATCAGTAAAAAATCTCGCATTTTTTACACTCTAATTTTATCCCTATTTATAGAAGGTGCTGAGGAGAGTTCATTTGCAAAATTATAATATCGATAGTCAAATTGTTTTCGTATTGTTGAGATCCCAAGTATTTGAATTTTTATACCTCTTCAAAGGATAAAGTTCCAATTTTATATTTCCTTTTCGTACAATATTCTTGTCACGAGACATAATCATACACTTCGTCTTTTCTGGATTTACTTCCAAATTTATCTCTTTACTTGCTTAAAATAAAATTCCCGTATTTTCCCTAATCGTTTGTGGATTTTCTCCTAATATATTCACGTCATAAGCATAGACAAGAAGCTGATGTAACTCGTTCAATTCCAAACCCTCTGTGTTATCCTGGACTTCCCTAATGGCATACTCTAGAGCAAAATTAAAAGCTAAAGGTGATAGTGCATCTCCTTGCTTTAACCCACAGTGAATTGGAAACGCATCTGACAGAAACTGACCTATACGGACTCTGCTGTACATTTCACTGAGGCACATTTTAATTAATCGAACTAGTTTCTTGGGAATACCAAATTCAATAAGAATATCATATAAAACTTCTCTTAACCGAGTCATATGCCGTTTTGAAATCTATGAGTAACAGATGCACTGTACTCTTATACTCCCACTTTTTCCCCATTAATAATAATAATAATAATAATAATAATAATAATAATAATAATAATAATAATAATTACTATTATTATTATGATTTATTTATTTATTTATTTATTTAATCTGACAGTATTAAGGCCACAGGGCCTTCTCTTCCATCCTACCAGATAGCACATATAAATGCAAAATAAATACAAACACTGATGAAAATAACACAAATTAAGTTAAAGCCCTATAGAGGGTCAACAGAGTCAAAAGGAAACTATAGAGCTATCATCGAGCTAATACAAGAAAAAAAGAAAGAAAACAGAGATAGCAATGATGATAGTGATAACTGATAACAATAATAATAATAATATAATAAATTACTTATTAATTATCAATTTTACAACAGAATAGTTACAATATTTACTATATGTCATGGGTTAAGGCGAAGTTGCGCAACCTGACAGGTGTTCAACAAGCAATTCCATGAACTAGAATGTGATTTTTAAATTTAAATTTGAATTCTGATATTGTCTGACAGTCTCTGACATGGTCAGGGAGAGAATTCCAGAGGCGTGGAATAATTATGCTGAAAGATGATGAGTAGAAGGATGTTCTGTGCAGAGGAATAGAGAGAAGGTACATGTTCCGGGTTCGAGGTAGTAAAAGGTAATCAAAACGAGGTGCTAGGTAAGAGGGTGTGGAGGTGTGGATGATTTTAAATAGTAATAAGAGAGAGTTGAAGAATCTTCTTTCTTTAAGTGGACTCCAAGACAACAATTCTAGTGACGGTGTTACATGATCGAATTTTCTAATGTTACAAACGGAACGAACGCAGATATCGTGAACACGCTGTAGTCTGTGGGCAAGATCAGTATTTAGATTCGTGAATAGAGAATCGCAATAATCGAAGTGGGGCATAACTAAAGTTTGGGTCAGGTTCTTTTTAAGGCTGAGAAGTAAAACGTTGGTTAATTGTCCGAGGGAATGAATTATGGAAAAAAGTGTTCTTACATATGTAGGTCACTTGACTTTGAAAATTTAAATTTGAATCTAAATATATCCCTAAATTTTTTACTGTCGAATAATAAATATCTGTTCAATAGTTGATCTATTACGCCTAAAACCACACTGAGTACTTCAGACACCGAGTAAAATGCTATCCTACCACGAAAGTAACATAGTACTTCCATGAATTATTTCCAACACTGTTTTACTAGTTGAAGGTATAAAATTCTTGTAATAAGAAAGTAAGTTATCAAAGGTTTCGGCACATATTTATTAATAGTAACATGCGTTACAAGAGCGGTATGTTGAAGTTTTCATGTTCGAGGAAAATTTTGAAAAACCGAAACGTAGTTGAGCTTTTTTAATTTCCGAGAATTGAAAGAAAACATATCGCTCGTGTATGGTACATTACTTTGTGCGAAGATCGTTTATTACATATCAGAAAGAGGAATTTCTAATTGGTTGCAATGAAATCTCCATCTTGGTTTCTGTTCAATGACGTCAAATTTGCAAAACAAAAATATCTATCTTCAACATTGTTGCTTTAAAATATTTTCTGTGTTTACTATACTCCAGCAGGCCGTGACATACGTCTGTCTTCTTTTTTCCCCAGTCTATGGAATCTTGTTGATTTTTTCACGGCGTCCTTAATGTTACTTGCATCACGAATGCTGTAACTTTAGTGGAGTTGTAGAGTTTACTTAATTTTTGCAAATATTTAAAAACAATAATTAACAGTGCAATTTAGGTGAAATTGCAGTGGTAAGTTTCCAATTTATAATTATTACTATATTGAACATCTCTAAAAATATTATGTTAAAAGCCTAAAGCAGTAAACTCAATCTGTCACTTAAACGTTAAGAAGAGGGAAATTGTTATGTGTGTTAGATTGGGAATACTGAATGTGGAATTTTAGACTTTCAGCGGATTGGTTTTGTGCGGAAACCAAGCAAATACGCACGATCTCGCACAAAATATTTTTACAGTAATATTTTACTAGGAAATAGCATAACATTACAAAGCACAATTTTCGAGTTACGACACTATTTTACTGGTTGACGAACATAAATTCATTAAATTGTCTAAATATCCATAATTAATGAACATGATGATGAACCTTACTGTGAAGTACTTTCACTATGGAAAGGTTTCTGAGGTCCGTTAGCGTTTGGATCTATTCGGAAAACTGATTATGTTGGTTGTGACTGGACGGATTAGAATGTAATTAGGTGCAGATTCTTGGTCCTGTCTCGGAAAATGATGGAGGTCGTAATTGAATATTATCTCTCCCGGTTAATAGAATTGTACCACAATCAGATTTATTCGCCCCACTCCTTACAACTAATTTATATTCCATGCTAAGGGTGATATCAGAGGTAAATTATTCCGTTACTCACGTTGGAATCTAGTTATTTGTCCTAATTAAGACCTCAACTGCTTTCGTTTGAGATATCAAGGCCCTGTTTTAAGGGAAGACTCCACTGAAAATCATGAAAATTTTTCCAATTTTTTTTTAGCTATTTCACTTATTCAGAATTTATATTTTCATACCCCAAATGGATTCAGCTCAATTCTGATTACAAATACTAGCATGTTTACACTTTTTAAATTAAGGCTGTAAGGGGGCGTGGAATTTAAACAGCTGTTCAAAAGTGTTTTTCATCGAAGAATTCTTTTTTTAAATTTTTTATTACAAACCTAGTAACTTTTTGTTGGCTGCCTGAAGTTACTAGATGAATGTAGCGGAGGATAATATTAATTTACATAAATATTCATTTTATTTTCAAATCTATTTTTCTGTGTTAATTTTTGTTGATTCAACACCAACTTTCTTATGCCAAATATTAATCAATCGGGATGAAATTTTTACTGCAAGTATTTATGAGGTATCTGCATGTTTATATGCATTTACTTTGTGAGAAATGCTGCTAGTTCATTTTATTAATATTAATATTAAGAAAAATATTAATAAAATAAACCAGCAGCATTAAGCCTATTAAGAAGCAACTGCTAACCCCTGTTATGTGCAAAAAACGCAACCTCCATTTCAGCTAGTGGTGAAGGATGGGCTCGCTGTATGTCGTGCATGAAATGGGCTCTTGAAGAGTTTTCTGGACTTGATCCTGTAGCAGACGATGATTTCACCTGCGGTATGTATCGCTAGACTATTAAATTTAAATGTCCTAATTCATGTTATAATTGATACCATATTAATGCTTTCTTTTCAATTATATGATCTTAGTTAATTATATTAACATGTTCCACTTTCACGATAATAAATAATATCGTGTAACTATATGTATTTTTCAACTGAATATATTTTCTATCATATTTTTTCTAGCATAATATACACTGGGCCGTTTTACACAGATGCCACAGATATACAACTCACACCTTTAAATTTAGACTCTTGAGCACACCGAAAGTTATGTAAAGTAACACTTAAAATTAAGGTGGCCGTTTTACACAGGTTTCCCATACAATATATAGTAAGGGAAGAGGTTAATATTACAAACTTTATAATATTACAAAGTTTACCTGGATTATTAGTTTCGACGTGGTGTCCGTCATTGTCCGAAGCCTAGTAAGATCCCACGCTATGTTCTGGTTTCCTATTGTGTTGTGGTGTGCTCATGACTGTGTCGAAAAGGGTGTACAACTTAACAGGTGTATATAAACTATCATGTAATAGTTGCAACGACTTTTACATTGGACAGACTGAAAGATCATTTAAAACACGTTAAAGGAAATATATCACAGTCATAACCAAACTAAACAATTCAACCTACGTAGAACACATCACAAACTCCAATCACAACTATAGCAACATAGACACTGACATGAAAATACTACACATCCAGCCAAAAAAACAGAACCTTGACACTCTAGACCAGTGGTTGCCAAACACCACGAAAGTGTGACGTAATAGAAATGCAGCCCGCACACCACTATCGCAGGGAGAGGGGTGGAGTAAGTATCTCCTCAGGTAATGCAGCGAATAACAGTGCAGAGACGGACTGCGACCAGAAAACAAAAACAATATAATATTCTTCTACTTATTAACTACACATATTTTTTTCCGTGTTAACTTTTAACCTCCTATTCATTATTTTTGTATTACTAATAAAATAAAATATACTTTCTTATTTTACCATAAAAAGAACGTGTACTCTACATCAGCAGATATTTGAAATTAGAAAAACGTACCAGGCTGGTCTCGAAATTGTAAATTACTCAACATACTTAAAAAAAAGTCGAAGTATTTTACCCCAATTATGACATAGAAGCCGATACTTTTTATTGTTTGTTTATTAATCAAATATTCAAATTGCAGGTAAGGGCGTGTTAGTCTTTGTATCAAGAAGAATAATAACAACGTATTGTTCTTTTATAATTAATTAAAAATTTTACAACAAATTCTCTCAAATTTTTGCCATCTGCACAATAGAAATACTTTTACTTCCGTGCTCCTTAAAATTAAGTTTTTACATACTATCTGTTTTCTGTTTTGGAAAAGACATCGGAACATTTCATCCTACACACTTGTGTATGTCCGCTGCTGATAAATGAATTGTCTTATATCGAAGTGATTACTGTAGACAGAGGGTAGAGGTATGATGCCATGGTTACGCTTGAGTGGAGGCAGGGGCATGTGTCGAGAGACAGCTTTTGGCGATCACTACTCTAGAATAATATGAAATTTACAAACATACAAAAACACACCCCCAGCACATCCTGAACACTGAACTGAAATTCAAAACACACAACCTTTTCGATAGAATCATGAGCACACCACAACACATCAGAAAACCAAAAGATAGCGCTGGACCTTACTAGGCTCCGGACAATGACGGACACCACGCCGAAACTATTCAGCCAGGTAAATTTTATAATATTAACACAATAAATTAGTTATAATGTTAAACAGTGACTATAAATATCATTGAACATTGTGAATAAATCTTTTGTATCAATTATTAACACTAATAATAATGTTTTACTTAAAAATATACGCGGTACAAAACTGAGTGTTGCGAGTATGGGTAATTTCAGAGATATATAAATTTGAGTGAGGAGGGAGGGAAGTGCTAGTGGGAAATTAGGGAACTATTTTGGGCTCATTTTGCAACCTCCAGCTTTCTATTTCTTCGACAAATGCGCAAAATTTTGACTGGTGTTTTTTTAAAGGATGATAATTTTATGTGCCCTTAATCTACACATGACTCACAGCTCTACATGCCTCAAGGAGGAAACCATAACTAGGATTTCACCCTTTAAATATCATCGCTCCCGGTAACGTTTAAACACGCGTACATTGGCTTTAGCAATCAGTGAAGTCACCTGATACAGTATGTTACGATGGTGTAGCATGCTTATTCATTATTTTTTACGCGTTTCGATACAATTCAGATGTTTCGTCTTGTTAGAAAAAAACATTACTCTTTATAGATTAATTTTCTTGGACTACTGTTCAGAGTACAATATTTACTACACTCTTAAGAGTATAATAAATGTTTTTGTGTATACATGATTGCTGTACATTGTAAAAGAATATCATTTGTTGCATATCAGAAATTGTTCAATTCGGCATTCAATAATTCGAATTATTGGATAATTCAAATAAATGTTTATTCCCCTTGGAATTGTTACTTCTATATTAACCAATGTTAAAAAATCACATTCATTCGAATTTTTGAAGCTCACATTTGTATAATTAGAAGCCAAGACTTCAATATTATTGACGAAAATAGGGTCATATCTGGAATTCTAGAGTAATTCCTAAATAGTTTTGCAGTAACCCCGGTTAATAATGATTCCAAGAATTCAAATTCTATTTTTAAACTTTATAGTGCTAGACCAGCGATGACCAAAACTCGAACTGCAGTGATTACATGCGACAAATAGCCTATGAAGTAAGGAGACGAAGGAAAGATACTTGGCATGAAAACTACAACCAGTGGTGGTTCCTGTACGAACATCTTGATCAATCCCGCGGTTAAAAATCTCGAGCTTTGCTGTATCAAAATGTCACTGCTGTCATCAAGAGCCAGTGAATAATTATACGATTTTTCTTGCTTCTTTTTTTTTAACCTTCCTCTTGAATATAATCAGGAATTTTCTAAATTCTGCTCTCGGTACTTGGTCGAGAAATTCGTAGTTTTTCAAAATTAAAAACTTCTTATGGACATTTGTTTCTCGGAAAAAATCAATACTTTCGCGTCTGCGCACATCTCACAATTTACGAGATATTGCACAAGGTCAGTTCCGCTCCCCAATCAGATAAGAATAACATGAATACTTATGAATAATTTGAAGTTAGAAATATGGTCCAGCATAAAAAGTCGTATGAAACTTGCCTATAGTGGTAATTAAGACGCTGGTATGAAAATTATGAAACTCGCTTGCGCTCGTTTCATAAACATACTCGCGTCTTAATTACTACCATTATAGGCTTGTTGCATGATGTACTATTTCACGATATTTTCTTACCTTGTAAGGAAATTTATTTCAGTATTAAACCATATCACTTGAAAATTGAAACTGAAAAGTTCCTGTATCATGATACATTCAGCTCTAAGCTTGGCACTGTAAAATGTTAGAAATGTCTGTTTTGCGCAAGAAGATGTTCTTGTCAGTCTGTTCATTTAGCGTGCTCGAGAAATATAGGATCTGTAAGTGATCCATCTTTTAACATTATATCCATGTCAAAGTGATTGGGTCATTCTTCAACAGAACACGGCCTATATAGACCTCAATCAATCATCTGTAGAGAGAGTAACTTCGATTTCTTGGGAAGCGTACTTGTCCCACTGAAAAGAATCATGTACTTCATGAAGGGAATGTTACTATATCTAGCGAGATCAATGTTCTGGAGTAAAAGAAGTTTACTTAGGTGACAGCATATCGCAATTTAAGAGACTTCTCTGTCAACACACACTTCAAGCATTTTACAAATATGCTTCAAATTCTGTTACTCTAAAAGCTGAACTTGTTTATACTGTAAACGCTAGGGGAAATTTCATTTTAGTTACTATTTTTAGTTCTTATTTTTCCAACAGTTTGACAAATGACGCTATCCTTGAAATGATATGAAAAGAGTTTTGAGGCTGTAAGGACCAACGAGAATACACTTTCTTATACTGACTGATTATAAATCAATATCTCTGGGGTTACAAGTTACTATATTTAGCATGACGTTGGAGGAAAACAGCTTGTTGACATTTTGCAATTACCGTTAATTTTTACTACGTCGTTATCAGAATTAAAGAGAACGTGCTATGATACAGCAAAAATGTCTTAAGACGTTTTAAAGGTAATACACGTTCCTGGGATGTTTGACACCAGAATAATAAATGCGCAGTAAAATGCAGCTAGAACCGAAATTTTCTAGCTATGCTGCTCTATAGGATTGTTTACACTACAGGATAATTTACTCAACTCAGAGCAGAGTAAAAAAAAGTTCCAAGAATAAATCTACCTATATAGCTCTACGGCCTATGTACAGTAGTGGCAAAAAAAAAACCGGACCGAACCTTGTAGCTGATTTCAGAGCCTTGTTCGCTCCAGAGCACGATAAACTGGTAACTAAGACTTTCGTGGATCGAATCCTGCCTGGGTTGGGAACTTTTTTTTGTTCCTTATTCAAAATTTATTCCCAATACTTTTCGATTGCTGGTAAAATTCATGTTTTGGGAATAATAAGTCAATTAAGTAGTAAAATATCGCTGCAATCGAAAATTATTGGGAATAAATTTGAATAAGGAACAAAAAAAAAGTTTCCTTCCCAAGGCAGGATTCGAACAATGAAAGTCTTAGTTACCAGTCTATCGTGCTCTGAAGTGAACAAGGCTCTGAAATCAGCTACAAGGGTCGGTCCGGTTTTTTTCTGCCACTATTGTACACTTAACTACCAAGGTAGTGCTGTGGCTAGGCTTAATACGACTCACAAGGTTGGACAGAAAAAGGACGCGTCAATGCAGGTGTTTTGATGAAAGAGGATTTGAAGAAAGAAAGTGATTATCGGTAGGGACTGGACCTCAAAAATAGAAGGGACACACGTAAAGTTGTTGAAGGAACTGATCAGAGAAAAAAAAATGCAAATTTGGAGATTTAGCTGATAAAATCATGAAAATATGCTACAATATATGTACATCAGTCTAGTCTTATATGCAATAACGCCTCAAATACGAGGCGCGTCCATAAAGTAACTTTCCCACGATCAATTTCAATCGGCCCTATGCCTGTTCATTCAAAAACTTTATCACCGACAGCACTTCACACTCGGCGGGAGCTGGAATAGGAACGTCCATCTTCAACCAATGCAACGAAGCTACTGAGAGCACTCGGGAAGTTCCGCTAGCGCATGCGCCATGCCAGGACATTACTTTATCACATACACGCAGTCGCTTCGCGCAACATACAGTTTGCTAGCTGTGGAACGAGTGGGAAAGTTACTTCATGGACGCGCCTCGTATGTAAAAAAAAATATGCACAATTATCTTTTCACATTCGTCATCATAGACTGTCAGAACGTGTAAAAATGTTTTTGCTTGTCTTTCAACTGGACAGTAAAAGTATGCATTTGAATCTGTGAGAATTAATGGGCACTAAGTGATATTTTTTTAGTAAAGTGAGTTATACAATGTTTCTTATATTTTAAAGAGAGCCCTATCGATTGGTAATGAAAGAAACTACCTACAAAAATTGTGTAAGGGAGTAGATTACAACCTTTTCTTTATAGTTGGTGAAGACACGAACTGTAGCTGCGTTCAATTCCAGAATTTGCATCAGCTGACTTGGCACTGACTGCATTTATGTGACAAATAAATTAATATATAACTGATGGAATAAACTTTAGTACACTTTCGAAGTTTATTTTGTTAGCTTTTCAGGATTTCTTTGAAATTATTTAGGAAAACAGTAGTTTGGAATTGATTCTGAAGAACAAGATCAGTTAATACTTTCTTGGTAAACGTAAGACTCAGAAATTTATAGAACTTTCGTAAGTCTTAATTTTATACCAGAGGAAAGGGTTTTCACTTTTGGTCTCAGGTTGTATTCTTGGTAGAGGACAGTCGTTGTTTGATTGCGATAGGAACTTTGGCCTTACATAACATGCTCTTATTTTATGATTGCAAAAATTACAATAAAATAATCTGATGTGCTAATGTATTGTCTTAATTAGAATTGAAATGATCTAAATAAAATACATTAATTTATTATTGTAATGACGTTAACGTTGTCTAATCTGTTTAGCATTATGTCCTGTTACTATTTCATAGGTTGAAATTTAATTTTATGCTTGCAAAAATGACAAAAAAGCAATCTGAAGTGCCAATATATTGTCTGGTACTTTAATGTAGAATTGACAGGAAATAAGTACAATGAATTAATTTTTTTCTCCAACTACAGATTTTTGAAGAGGTGGAAAAATTCAAATATCTTCGAGTAACAGTAACAAATATAAATGACACTCACGAGGAAATTAAACTCAGAATAAATATGGGAAATGCGTGTTATTATTCGGTTGAGAAGCTTTTGTCATCCAGTTTGCTGTCAAAAAATCTGAAAGTTAGAATTTATAAAACAGTTATATTACCGGTTGTTCTTTATGGTTGTGAAAATTGGAATCTCACTTTGAGAGAGGAACAGAGATTAAGGATGTTTGAGAATAAGGTTCTTAGAAAAATTTTTGGGACTAAGAGGGATGGAGTTACAGGAGAATGGAGGAAGTTACACAACGCAGAGCTGCACGCATTGTATTCTTCACCTGACATAATTAGGAACATAAAATCCAGACGTTTGAGATGGGCAGGGTATGTAGCACGTATGGGCGAATCCAGAAATGCATATAGAGTGTTAGTTGGGAGGCCGGAGGGAAAAAGACCTTTGGGGAGGCCGAGACGTAGATGGGAAGATAATATTAAAATGGATTTGAGAGAGGTGGGATATGATGGTAGAGACTGGATTAATTTTGCTCAGGATAGGGACCAATGGCGGGCTTATGTGAGGGCGGCAATGAACCTCCGGGTTCCTTAAAAGCCAGTAAGTAAGTAAGTACAGTAAAACACAAAATTTATATTTACATTCAATTTTTAAAAACAGTGACCCATTCTCTGTCTCTCTGAAAAATAAAATAAACGCAAACATTAAAAACCTAAGTTTCCGACACTTTTTTTTTCAATTTACAGGGAACCACACAGAGTGAAGTCAGTTCCTTTCATGACCCACCAATTCATTTGAATTTTATGAATCCTGGTCCTAGTGAAAGTAATTTTTGTTCATGTAGTTGTTTACGAGGCAGTGATTTTTACTTCGTCTGTACTACGTGTGTGGAGATTGCTAATAGCCGGTTTCTTATTGCTCAGACAGTGAAGATAGCGAGACTGAAGGGGGCCTGGGCAACGTGACCCGAATGGTAATGCGACCCCCTGGCCAGAGCGGCAAGGCCAAGCGTGGCCATCTCTGCTTCGACGCTTCCTTTGAAACCGGTAAGTCTGTTTGTACGCAATGCATTTCATCCTGATCGCCATTATCATCCTCATTCTTTACATTTTAAGCACTCTTTTTCTGATAGTTGCTACACAGGGCATTCCAGCTTTCTTAAATGGCCTTTCTATGCTGTATACCAGTGACGTCAAAGCAAGTGCATTTTTCTGACCTTGACGTCGTGCGCGGACATTAAGCGCTAGGTATGCTAGGAGGAATAAGCAGCCTGTTGGATTAAGAAACTAGTGCTGCACAAACTTCAAAGGGAACGTGAAATTTTATGTCGTTATTTTTATATGGCTTCTTTCTGTTTGTTATTTTCTATATTGTCTGTAAAACAAAAGTACTAACACCTATTTCTTAGCCTAATATTGCAGTTGTGTTTTAAACGTTAATAACATAATAAAGAGTAAAGAAGGAATATTCACAAAAATTCCATAATAACTACTACTATACTGTACTAAGTGAATTAAACACAAGAAAGTGTTATCCCAAAGAAAGACACTGATTATGACATGATAAGTTGAAACAATTGATATCGATAGTATCTTAAGCCTTATAAAAGTAATCAAAACAATATTATAGTACAAAGCAAAGTTGTCTAGGTATATGTTTTAACTGTAACTAATATTACATATTAAAACTCCTATCGCATTATTCTTTTAGGTGATATTGGTGCGCAAGTTTCTGTTATCAGAATATTAAATTATCTCGAAATCTGCTGAAGCTATAGAGCTGACGTTTTACCAACACATAGGCACATATCTTTTGTTTGTGATGTAACAGTATTTGCTTTGTTAATTCATTTCCTTACTAACATATTCCATGCGAATATTTTCAAACATTTTAATACACTATCTTCAGTAATACGTATTTACGATATATTAGATTTACGAAAACATTGTTTTAGCACCTGTAAGGCTACTAAAGAAACATATCTGAAAATTTCACTTTTCTGTAAAAAAAAAAGATGAGAAAATATTCCATTTGAACAAAAAAGCAAACTAAATACTTGTGAAAAATGAGCACTAAAATTAAAACTTACATTCTTATTATGCACTTATACTTCTCAGACAAATCTAAAAATTAACATGGATACAGTTTTAATAAGTTGTCTTCCCTTTATCCATTGAATCAGTACTGGCCATCCCTGTATGTAGCTCGACCAAGCGGCATATACTACCTCTTTCGTCTGTCTCTTTCCTTTCCGCTGTAAAGCGCTCAGGCTCTTCTGAGGTCTAAAGCGCGCGCTTACTCCTATGGGCATCAATTGACATGACCGCTGTATACCTTTGGCGCGTTTCTTTGAATATCCCAGTGATATATTATGTAACTGAAGATGTCGTTTCCAAAACTCACCGAGTTAAAAACCGACATTTTTTTTTTTTAACATTTTGATCCTCAGCTTAATTACAGAATTTTTTTATTTATGATATCCGATTAACATTACGCAATCAATATCAGGCCATATTATCCATTCCTCCTCATCGTACATCTTTCTATTCACCCTCTTTTACAGTGTCTTAAGGTGAGACGTACACAGCATACATCTATGAAACCACACTCTGAAAAACATATTTAAAACGCCTCACACAGCATATTGGGTACGTCTACCGAGCGAGATGTAGAGGGTGATTAGGAATTTGACCAAAATGGCACAGTGAAAACGAGCAGAAATAAACCAATCCTGGATATTAATTAATGTATAATAAAAAATCATTAAATGATAAATACAAACAAGTATAAAGATAATATATACAGTAAGGTAACAGTAATAATACTTACTTACTTACTTACAAATGGCTTTTAAGGAACCCGAAGGCTCATTGCCGCCCTCACATAAGCCCGCCATCGGTCCCTATCTTGTGCAAGATTAATCCAGTCTCTATCATCATATCCCACCTCCCTCAAATCCATTTTAATAATATCCTCCCATCTACGTCTCGGCCTCCCTAAAGGTCTTTTTCCCTCCGGTCTCCTAACTAACACTCTATATGCATTTCTGGATTCACCCATACGTGCTACATGCCCTGCCCATCTCAAACGTCTGGATTTAATGTTCCTAATTATGTCAGGTGAAGAATACAATGCGTGCAGTTCTGTGTTGTGTAACTTTCTCCATTCTCCTGTAACTTCATCCCGCTTAATAAATAATTAATTAATTAATAAAAATGAATATGAATAACAAGAAGACAGTAACTTTCCTGAAACTATATTCAACTGTGCCACATACAAATGAAAATCTACTATCGGCTCGTGATAAAGGAGAAGAAAATATGTGTGTACGTATCCCTGTACAGTACTGCAACACTTTAACTACCAAATAGGTAAACGAGAGAAGGAGTGTTCCTACCAATTTCTAATTCAAATATCTATTCATTACCGCTATACGAATCTCAAGGTACTTCTTTTTCTAATCTGGAACATTCTAAATGACCAAGTCAGTACTCGCTTCCGAATATCTATCTCCCTTGCTCTCGAACTTGCGAGTATCTATCTCCATTGCTCTCGAACTTGCGAGTATCTATCTCCCTTGCTCTCGAACTTGCGAGTATCTATCTCCCTTGCTCTCGAACTTGCGAGTATCTATCTCCCTTGCTCTCGAACTTGCGAGTATCTATCTCCCTTGCTCTCGAACTTGCGAGTATCTATCTCCCTTGCTCTCGAACTTGCGAGTATCTATCTCCCTTGCTCTCGAACTTGCGAGTATCTATCTCCCTTGCTCTCGAACTTGCGAGTATCTATCTCCCTTGCTCTCGAAATTGCGAGTATCTATCTCCCTTGCTCTCGAACTTGCGAGTATCTCTCCCTTGCTCTCGAAATTGCGAGTATCTATCTCCCTTGCTCTCGAAATTGCGAGTATCTATCTCCCTTGCTCTCGAACTTGCGAGTATCTATCTCCCTTGCTCTCGAACTTGCGACGATCTATCTCCCTTGCTCTCGAACTTGCGAGTATCTATCTCCCTTGCTCTCGAACTTGCGAGTATCTATCTCCCTTGCTCTCGAACTTGCGACGATCTATCTCCCTTGCTCTCGAACTTGCGAGTATCTATCTCCCTTGCTCTCGAACTTGCGAGTATCTATCTCCCTTGCTCTCGAACTTGCGAGTATCTATCTCCCTTGCTCTCGAACTTGCGAGTATCTATCTCCCTTGCTCTCGAACTTGCGAGTATCTATCTCCCTTGCTCTCGAACTTGCGAGTATGTCTCCCTTGCTCTCGAACTTGCGAGTATCTATCTCCTTTGCTCTCGAACTTGCAAGTATCTGTCTCGCTTGCTAGCGAACTTCCAAGTGTAGCTGTTTCCCTTGCTAGTGACCTCCCGAAATATCTTAATTGTATCTCCTTCCATTTCCCTATCGACATTCACATTTTGACACTGCTTTGGTTTTCCGTGGTTTCCGTCGGGCGCTAAACAAAAAAATGTCGGGATGGGATCTAAAATAAGTGGGCCTCGGATCTATTCCCTTCATTAAAAACTTTTTCTTCTACCATCTTACAATTTTTTTGTCCTAAATTCTCTTCGTTCAGTTTTCCGGATTGAAGCGGCCGTAAAAAATTACAAGGAATAAAGATAGATATAATGTTTTGGCAGGTTGGTTAAAGAATGGACTAATCTCAAAGTATCTAACAACATAAGAACTTGTATTTCACAGATATAGCCCAACATCGGAATCCTTTCAGCACTATATTCATATGCAATCTGGCAATGATTCAAATTTACATTTTTCATTCATATTTAAGTAAGGCAAAGACTGAACATCAGAATTTAATTAGTAGTATAATCTACATTCAGATTCCATGGTACTTCTTAATATTTAGGATTCTTAATCATCTCTTCATACATATTAACAACCAATTTCAATCATTAACATCAAAGCAAATCAGGAATAAAAATTATATCTCATTGTCATTCCTGGCAAGAGTAATTCCCGATGTACAGTTATCATCAGAACAAAAGTTGAATTACCAGGGCAAATTGTAAGATTACCAATTTACAATTTAAATTTAGTCAAGCCAATCATTAAACCTAAACTTTGCCGTGGCTAGAATTCACAAACTCTGAAATGATGGATTTATGATACTTAATACCTTACATAACCGATGTGGTTATCAGATTCTCAAGAGGAGATGAAACTATCTCCACTCCAACATGATGTTCCGTACTCGAAGCAACGACTCTCAGCCCCTTGCGTAACCTAACACCCAGCTGGAGACCGAAGCCAACATCGCGCATGCGCGGAAAATTAAAAAAACATATCAAATCGTCACAACGGAAATCGAAATTTTGAATATCGCATACTATCGGATTTACAAAGAAACGGAACATTCACATACTATATCGTTACAGGGCATTAATTGCGATAGTCATTCTGCCATCAATAGGTTCGTTCCAACAAACGGTTCATGGATCAGTTCATGTACGGTTCCTGTACCATCTTATGCGCATGCGCTAGTTGAGCATCTGCTATGGGATTGAAACTGGACTGGACTCTGTCGGAACGCTTTCGCTGATCGTTATGTACTAAATCCAGAGATGCTATAACTGTGATCATCTTTGCTAAGAACGGGATGCTTAATCATTATCGTTTCGCAGCTAATTCTAATTGCAGAAAATAGAATTACGATCATTTTCTATAAAAAGATGACAAAAAATATGGAAGGCAAGAATTCCGCTAATTCAATGTCGTGTACTGGGGGACTCTCATCTAAAAATAGTTCTTTTTTTAATTATTAATGTATGTACGTTATTTATTATATTTTTAATCAAAGTTGCATGTTGAAATTGTAATTAACTGTTTCAATACCCAAATAATTTCCATTCCCTTTCTTTTTGGCGAAAATTTAAATTAAATCTCTAGTTTTATTATTCGTCTGTACTGTCACTTTTCATCTTTAACCTCAATGATGTGAACAGTCGATTATGTCTTTCTTCAGTATCCAGGAGACGTTGGTGAGCTTATGCGCATGCGCGTCTTGCGAACTCTTCCGTACATGCCTCAATCCACGGACTATTTCTGACCGTTCCGAACCCGTGTCAAAAGCTTGTTGGAACGCCCGACTGCAGTATATGTTTCCGGTTCAGGACTGGTTTGGATTGTGTTGGAACGCTTTTTTTGTACTGCGCATGCTCACGATGGTTACGGACGGTTCCTGGCTGTTGTTGGAACGAACCTTATATATCATTATCTGCCCCAGGCTAACTTCCTCCGTGCTCTTATATGTGCTTACAATGTGAATGTAAATTAAAAAAATATATAATTTTTTTGCAACTAGATTAATAATTTAAAATGACGGACTGCTCTGAACATGCTTGCTTGAATAACCATTATTATAACAATTAATTTTCCAAGAAAATTTGAATTTAATGTAAAATACAGGAATTAAAACTCCAAGCTCAAATATATAATGGCTTCAAGGCTGGAAATCTGGTTATAATGCGTGTACGTGTTCCAAATTATCATATACAGTGGACTCACCTAAGTTCGACAGAAGAGAATTGAAAGTTCTGACCAATTAGGGTAGTGGGTGTGGCAGGTGAAATGAATACAAATTCTTATTGGTTATCCATCAACGAATACACCAACTGTACTTGCATTTCCTGCCAGTCCCGAGACTTGTGTATGTGCTTCTACTGTCCAAATTTCACGAGAGGATCCCTGCGAGGGGAATATGGTCCTTGCGGGGTAAGAGGAGAGAGTGGGCCAGTAACTCGGCGTTCTTGAAGGAGCAGGTGGATGGGACTGATGTCATTGGCCGGCTGGGACAAATAAGACTCAGTCAATGGCCGGCCGGTTCCTTGTCGGGGATATGTTATCAGAGTGGGGGAAAAACTCACATTCCTTCCTCGGATCTTCTCGTGAAATGTAGTACTACAGCTTGCCCAAGTCAAGTCTGCGAGTGGAGATACCGGAATGGAATGTAGAGGAATGTAGAGGCAATACACAGGTGCCACATAGGTCATTTGAGGCTCAGATTTCAAAGTGTGTACATCGTTTGAAATACACTACGCAGTTGTCCTTGTCTTCAGAAAAAGGCAAGCTCTGACCTCATGCAACTTTCTCTCCTATGCCCACGCTTGCCAATCGGAACGCCAAACCTCACTGTCGAGAGTGTGTCAAGCAGAAGTAAAAGTACAGTCTATTTCAAAGTATCTGGTTCTCGTAGTGCTCTATGAACTGAAGGGCAGTAGGAAAACTTTACTGTCATATGTGACTGTACTGGTCTCCTCTCGTTACCGCCTCCTTTCACTACAAACCTGCCTCCAATTTCCCCTCTCGCCTCGCAGACTTAACTTTGTCGAGCTGATGCGCTTCTACTGTCCAAATTTCACGAGAGGATCCCTGCGAGGGGAGTATGGTCCTTGCGGGGTAAGAGGAGAGAGTAAGCCAATAACTCTGCGATCTTGAAGGAGCGGGTGGATGGGAGTGATGTCATTGGCCGGCTAGGACAAACAAGGCTCGGTCAATGGCCGGCCGGTTCCATGTCGGGGATAGGTTATCAGAGTGGGGGAAAACTCACATTCCTTGCTCGGATCTTCTCGTGAAATGTAGTACCACAGTGGGTTTCGACAGTTCCGTCTCACAAACGGTACAATTCTCAAATAGAAAAAGAAGAGTTCATTAATTCAAAGTCAGTGATCAATATGGAAGTCCTAATCAATAAAATATTCTGTTTTTCTTTAACAAAAGTATAACTACAAGACACAGGACCAATTTCCATTCAAATGGCAAACCCAATTCTTAGTGCCCGTGTAGGGGCGTGTCTAATTCCCCTACGTAAGCAGTCCAACTATAGGATGTCGAACTTGATTTCTGTCGAACTTAAGATCTTCCACTGTACAAGGTGAAAGGGAACCTATGGCTTTATTTCATGGTGTATTTCACTTCTGGTAGCGTGGAAGGCAAGGTCTCGTGACCTTAATTCTACAATAATAAATAAATACTGATGCTATTACAGGTAATAGATCAACTAAATGGAAATTGATTTGTCAAATAAGTTTTTGATTAAACCAATAGTTTTGAGAATACCAAATGTAACATGTTGCAACGCTGCAAAAATAGCAGTGCTTCTTGAGACCATTGCTCCGTAGTGGGAGAGAGTGTGACTCCAATTATTTACTCCGCAAGGCTTGCGAGAGGAGAATGTAAACAAAAACGTCTCATCAAATACGTTTCGATCAAATTACTTTAGGTCAAATCGTAAAGTATTAAATGAATTAATTACGCATATTGATTGGTTTTTAACATTACTTTTTATGCTGTAACCTCTTTAACTCCAAATTTAATACCATGAAACGTATTTTAACATTCACACTACCTGTTGATTTTTCTGCTTTTTATGTCATTACAAAATAGTATAAACTGTATTTAGTATTTACATTGAAGATTCCTTTACATTTTATGAAAATCAAAGCAAAATCATTACGAACGCACATTCTGTAACTCAATTTACATTTAATTTATTATCTTTGAAGAAATTAAAAATAAATTAATAAAAAAATGAATTTAGAGTAATGTTAAGTAATACATTTAGTGTTAAGTATATACATTAAAATGTGGTTGAACAGTTCAATGCGCAGAGAGCTACTTTAGAATTTAAAAACAGAAAGTCGTATTTTTTTAAACAAAAATGACAAACTTCACTCCTATGTACAGTATCTCTAAATGGTAACCGGTAAAAAAGGAAAGATTTCAACAGTAATAAAACATGTAAAAAATAAAATAATTATTGAAGGAATTAGGAGTGAATGGATGCACGTGACATTTCTAATAACATGAATTAAGTGCATCCAGGGCGAGCTAAATCATCTAAAATTTTCGTGGCATAGACACAATACACATTAAAATTTAAATTAAAAGTTTCACTGAATTTACGAACGCTTAAATACTTTCAACCACATTTTCTCAAAACTAACTTAAGTGCAATTACATCCCTTTTTTCTTCTCTATTTTAGTTGTTACTTAGATCATTATTAGACCTATCACCAATATTACTAACAGCGTATTCCGAATCTCACCGGTCCGGTGGCATCTCCGAATCTCACCGGTCCGGTGGCATCAATGACGTCACGTTGCAGCGAAATAAGGAACAAAACTGCTGGAAGGATCTATGGCTGTCATGGCGACTGTATAAGTTGTTGTCTGTGCTACGCTAGCAAAATTTTGCGAAATTTTCGTACTCCCATCTCGTTCAAAGAAAAGTTAGCATAAACAATTTATTTCCTGAACCGGTAGTAATAACGGGTCCGTTGACATGTTCGCTCATAAGCCATTAACATATTGTTTTTACGTTGTGCTCATTATAAACAATACAGCTGAAGTAAAGCAGAACACACAGCCATGGCACAACAGTGCACGATGTTATTCGTCTGCTAATTCCCGCCCTATACAAGAACCAATCAGATTCACTGATGCGGCTGATGGAGACTGCCACCACTTCTGCAAGCTGATGGCACCGGTGCGACACCGGTGGAGCATCAATGACGTCATTGGTGGAATTCGGAACACCGTGATGCCATCGGATTGCTCACCGGTGAGATTCGGAATACGCTCTAAAATTCTTATATCTCGCCATAAAATGGAAAAAATGTTATGTTTTATTTAACGACGCTCGCAACTGCAGAGGTTATATCAGCGTCGCCGGATGTGCCGGAATTTTGTCCCGCAGGAGTTCTTTTACATGCCAGTAAATCTACTGACATGAGCCTGTCACATTTAAGCACACTTAAATGCCATCGACCTGGCCCGGGATCGAACCCGCAACCTTGGGCATAGAAGGCCAGCGCTATACCAACTTGCCAACCAGGTTGACAAATGGAAAAATTGCGTGAATATTTCAATTCAGAATAAAGAAGTTTGTAAGAAAAGCAACTCAGTGATATGATGTAAAACATGGTAACTAATTCAGTAGTTATTTCCTTAGGAATAAAATAAGTTGTGAAGCAGTGAAGGAAGTTTCGCAATTTAATGGGGCAGTGACAGACAGACAGGTTGCTGACTTGACTGTTACAAAGCAGTGATACAAAATAAATAAAACATTTGTCGAGTTGTGTTTTTTCAGACATCTGCTTCTCTTTCCAACACTTAGATTTGTACAAGAAACAGAAAAGTATTAACAACATCTTAATTGGTTTTGTTATGCGAACATTCAGAAATGATCGAATATGAAGGAACTCGCTAGCTCTCCCGCTCCCCAGGAAAACTCGACCGTTGCAGGGGTAATTTGTGAAGATATACGTTATAAGTTTGAAGCCGATTGGGGCAAGAAACTTCCCTAATTGCTTCCCGTGGGAGCGAGAAGGTTGGGAGGTATATGGAAGCTGTGGCAAAACACCACCATTAATATTGAAAGTCTTGCTTCGAAGACTTTACACATCTAGCCCACTTTCTCACCCCTTAAACACCCACCGCCCGCGTGACCCCATGCTCACTTGCCCAACCTTCTTATAAATTATTGTAAGCTTGTTAAGTAATCCGCGACTTGAGGCTGCGAAAGAGAGAGACGGGAAATATTATTATTCTGCGAGTTCTCGTACTAACTGATGCAGCGAGATAAGTAACAACCGCCAAGAGCAAGCGGACTTCAAATCTGCATTGCAGAAGTCATGAAAGTTCCTATTATTTATGTTCCTTAATAAGTCACACACATGCTGGTGTGTTTTGTATACGATTATGGTAAGAGCGATCAGGACGTAAAACTCATTGCAATCCGCGATTTATTATGGATGCACATTATTTATTTATTTATTTATTTACTTACTTATTTTACTATTTATTTATTTATTAACATATTTCCTTATTTATTTATTTACTTACTTTTTGCTTATTTATTTATTTATTTATTTGTTTACTTATTTATTATCTTACTGATTTATTTATTTACTTATTTATTTATTAAATTATTTATTTATTCAATTATTTATTTATTTATTTATTCACTTATTTACTTCTTTATTCAAGTATTTAATTATTTACTTACCTATTTATTTATTTATTTATTTATTTACTTACATACTTATTTCCTTATTTATTTATTTAAATATTTACTTATTTACTTCCTTATTTATTGCTTTACATATTTCCTTATTTACTTATTTATTTATTTATTTACTTATTACTTTATTTATTTAATTTACTTATTTATTTACTTATTTATCTACTAGTTTTCTTATTTATTTATTTATTCATTCACTTATTTATTTACTTATTTATTCATTTACTTATTTATTCATTTATTTACTTATTTATTTATTTACTTATTTATTCATTTATTTACTTATGTATTTACTTATTTATGTACTTACTTATTTATTTACTTATTTATTTACACACTTATTTATTTATTTACACACTTATTTATTTATTTACACACTTATTTATTTATTTACATATTTATTTATTTACGTAATTACTTACTTATTTATTTATTTATTTATTTACTTATTTAATTATTTATTTATTTACTTGTTTACTTATTTATTTATTTACTTATTTATTTACTTATTTATATACTTATTTATTTATTTACTTATCTATTTATTTATTTAGTTATTAATTATTTACTTACTTTTTATTTATTTATTTAGTTATTTTTTATTTACTTTTTATTTATTTACTTATTTATTTATTTATTTACTTATTTATTTATTTACTTAATTATTTATTTATTTGTTTATTTATTTATTTGCTTATTTACTTACTTATTTGCTTATTTATTTATTTATCTATTTACTTATCTATTTACTAATTTATTTATTTATTTATTTATTTATTCACTTATATATTCATTCACTTATTTATTTATTTCTTTATTCACTTATTTACTTATTTATTTCTTTATTCACTTATTTATTTATTTACTTATTTATTCACTTATTTATTTATTTACTTATTTATTAATTTATTTACTTATTTATTTATTTACTTATTTATTTATATATTTATTTACTTATTTATTTACTTATGCATTTATTTATTTTCTTATTTATTTTCTTATTTATTTATTTATTTATTTATTTATTTATTTACTTATTTATTTATTTATTTATTTATTTATTTATTTATTTATTTATTTATTTATTTATTTATTTATTTATTTATTTATTTATTTATTTATTTATCCTGTCAGACATTATGGACGAAATATAAATAATTGATTAAATTGCGATCTTACTCGTGTTAATTATGTAAGCATGTGCGGTTTACACCATGGAGTTGGCAGTGCTTTATTAACTGACATATTCAAAAGAGTTTCATGGGTCTCTCAGAAATGTCTTCCGTAGCTTTTCTTTTAACACTGTTCGATACATTTTGTCTATCAATGTGTAAGTCCGCAGATTGGTTATGATCAATTTTGCTATTTAAAATAACACTTTTTTGTCTATCACACATATAATATACGAACTGCATTTTTTGTTTATACACCGATACCACTATAATATTTTTAAGTAATTAAAATTCTACTTTTTGAATTAGATTCCTTTCAGTTATAAACCTTTTTCTCTGCCATAGTTTTGTAAAAATATAGGCTGTATATTTCTTTTTCCTTCCTTTCCCCTTATTGTTCTCTTTATCAGCTGATGAATTTATAATCATAGCCGTTTTATCGTGAATTTTATTTAATTATCGTATTTCTTTTCTATTTTATTATTATTTTATTACATTCCATTTTGATATATTCTTCCTTACGTTTTTCCATATTAACCATTTGTACTAAATGAGTTGCTTCCACACTATTCCAATTGTATTTTACTTTCTTTTTTTCTATTATGGTATTATTTTCATGTTGTTTAGTGTCGATTTTATTATCCTATTATTATTATATTTTTTCTTTTGTAATATATTAGTATGCACGCATTGTATTGTTCACCTGACATAATTAAGAACATTAATTCCAGACGTTTGAGATGGGCAGGGCATGTAGCACGTATGAGCGAATCCAGAAATGCATATAGAGTGTTAGTTGGGAGACCGGAGGGAAAAAGACCTTTAGGGAGGCCGAGACGTAGATGGGAGGATAATATTAAAATGGATTTGAGGGAGGTGGGGTATGATCATAGAGACTGGATTAATCTTGCACAGGATAGGGACCGCTGGCGGGCTTATGTGAGGGCGGCAATGAACCTTCGGGTACCTTAAAAGCCATTTGTAAGTAAGTAAATATATTAGTATTCTGTTCTATAACTTTTTGTTAAATTTTAACTGCTTGTATACTTCGTGATCTGGTAGAGTGTAAAAGAAGCCCTATGGCCTTAACTCTGCCAGTACAGTATAAATAAAGAATTATTATTATTATTATTATTATTATTATTATTATTATTTATTGTGTGACAATTCGTTTTGTGTGTACTATGCCTATTGGGGCGCAACTATACCATGTCTATTTTGCTACCTGATTTCTTCAGAGCGCAACTATGACATGTCCATTCTGCTACCTGATTTCTTCGGGGCGCAACTACCTGATTTCTTCGGAGCACAACTATGCCATGTCCATTCTACTACCTGATTTCTTCGGAGCGCAACTATGCCATGTTCATTCTGCTACCTGATTTCTTCGGAGCGCAACTATGCCATGCCCATTCTGTTACCTGGTTTCTTCGGAGCGCAACTATGCCATGTCCATTCTGATACCTGGTTTCTTCGGAGCGCAACTATGCCATGTCCATTCTGCTATCTGATTTCTTCGGAGCGCAACTATGCCATGTCCATTCTTTTACCTGATTTCTTCGGAGCGCAACTATGGCATGTCCCTTCTGCTACCTGATTTCTTCGGAGCGCTACTATGCCATGTCCATTCTGCTACCTAATTTCTTCGGGGCGCAACTATGCATGTCCATTCTGCTACCTGATTTCTTCGGGGCGCAGCTATGCCATGCCTAGGCCTTCCAATTGACCGCGGGGCGCAACTATGTCATACCGTTTTCAGTTTCTTCAGACGTAAGTGTTTTGTGGATTTTTCTAACATAAAATAAGATGTGTTTTTTTTATTTCTTAATGACTCACTGTATCGCTGCATTTTATTCCAGTATCAGCGACACAACGTTTTCTCATTCTATAGGCGTACTTTCATCAGACGCACGGCCGCATGCTCTATCTGTACAGTAGCTCCCACGAATCATGTGTAGCGCATGCAGGTGGGCAGTATTTGCTATGCTAAGGAGTGACACTGCATATGCACAATAAGAACATAGTTAAAAATGCAAGGAAAAAGTTCTTGATGTCACTGTATGTGTTACGCTAGTGCACCATTTCTTCCAAAAAGAAGAAATATACAATAGACGGACATGTCTCTAACATTGTCCAATGCCGATCACTATTGCCTTTACACGAACCAGTTTTTCTCGTGAGCAATTCCTTCGAAGAAGTTTGTCTTTTACGTCTCTGTCACATTGACAAATTCTTTTCGCAGTGTGAACTCGGGCTTGAATTCAAAGAGATTTCTTATGACATCAGTAGAATGTTCCCGACAGTTATCACAGGATGTGGTCTCCAAAAACCAGACTTCTCCCATCCATAACAACCGAAGCGTTCCTACAAATGGACACGTTTAGTACTTCTTGCACAAAGGGATCACACGACGTAACATTTTCTATGTGAGCAGTTCCTGAGGCGGACATGACCTTATTTATACACACACGTTTACTTATTCACTCCGCATAGAGCATGGTTACCACCAACTTTAAATGCTACATAATTGGTACAGGGACATCATTTTATTTTTACTAACATTTTTAATATTAACCTGGCTATACCTTTGAATCAACGGTTCAGAACCGGAAACACCGTTTGCTACCCACTACCACGACTGGAGTTCGATGATACTGGCGTAATATACAAACAAATCACTTTACTAGGTATAGGAGGGAAGAAAAGTAGTTCATCCATTTACGTAAACTAGGAAATATCCCGATTTTGAGTTTGATAATTTTCATTAGGTTTTCGTTTAATCCAAATACAGTACTGCATTAACAATGAGTGTTTTGCTCACGAACTGAGCTGTCCATGCTGATATTCACTATGCGGTGTATATTATACTGTGTACAGCACATTAGCGTACACTATAGGCCTAGAGAATGAAGTTAAATTGAAAAATAATCATAACATGGATATTTAAACACATTTTTGAAAATGGTGGCCGTCCATTTCGATACAGGCCCCCATTTCTTTATCGCACTATAGGCTATTGTACCTAATTCCAATTACCAGTTTCGTCCTTCGTACCAGTAACTCATGTTGAAATAATTCTGTACCTACTCTATAAAAGAGTACCTTACGTACTGTAAATTCAATCTTCAATTCTGCCCGACCCGCACAGATAAAATTACTCAGACATGCAATCTACTGTCCGTCCAAGTGGTTATGTCGCAGGATCGTAGAAAGGGAGGAAATGAGGTGACAGTTAATTACTTAACGAGGCCTTTTTATGTTATTTTAAACAGTTGTATAATATTACGTAGACGACCAATTCTAACAGAAATTAATGTCCTCAGAAAAGAGCTAAGACAGACCAGCCACTAGCCTTTACAGAGAGGCGAGCAGAAATGGGTGGAGAAATCGGGATTCGACGTAGGCAAACGGATGACAGTGCGAAAATGTGATTCAATATTGAAAGCTCTTCCGTCACTGGAAAACACGAACATATTTCTGGAACGTACTGTTTATAATGACTAGACTTCGTAGAATTGCCACGAGAATCGTAAGGTTTACTACGCACGCGATATAGACTGTATGAGAAGGGGACGTGCAACGGATGGAGTACTGTATGCCTCTGATGTAAACACTTAGCAGTATACTGTGGTTACAATAAAACCTGTATCCTGCAGTCAAGAAATATAATGAATGATCATTGAATTAGGAAATGTCTAAACATGTAAATACACAATTATTTCGTAGTGAGAAATATATTAACTCTTAAAATTTAATGTAATATACTCACATCACCCTTGAATATGTGCATTGCAGTGATGAGTTACGTACATTTTGGGCGACTGCAAAGTGAACCTCCTCCGATGGTTACTCAAACAGTTTTTATATTGGAAAAATGTACGTTCAACATCACACGATGTAATAGGTGCATATTATTTTGAAGAACGGAAAGTCACTGCTTTTTAGTACACCAACCTCAGACATCATGTCGTGACCTGATAGTACATCATTTATAATACGAAGTTGTAAATAGGCAGAATTTTCAGCAATAATGTTTCTCAACTTACATTTCACTTTCTCTGAAATTAGTGAATTGTTATTTTGGATAACGCTTTGTGATACTGTATACACTATATTAAGGGCTTGTTGTACTGGCTGCGGGGGTAAGGGTATTCCAGGGGCAATTGTTTGGAACAGCAACACTCTCATTGAAGTATGTTTGATTGAATTCTTGTCTGCACTGAACAAATGTTAAGCTTTGACTATTCCAACCTCAGTAATGCAAAAACAAGTGCTTACATAGGTATACATTACCTGTAGCTGCTCTATCTATTTGGACCGGTCACATCTCTTGACATCAACTGCTTATACTACGAGACCGGAAGGTCGCTCACTTCTTCTATACTACCGTACATCGGCAACCTGTTTGCATGCTGCGTTTGGCAATTCAACGAAGTCTACAGTAATTATGACCGTATGGCTACTATGACTGTATATACGGTCTTGGTTCTGTGTGGAGGACGGTTGAACTTCGTTAGTAGGAGGGGTGGGAGTGAAGTACATTCAAAAACTCAGATACAATAAAAATTGAAGTAAAAATAAAATGATGTCCCTGTACAGATATACCTGAAAGCCTACATCAAAATTGAGAAGTTAGGAGATTTTGTGAACTAAAACAATCTAGGAAGAGGCTCCTACTACCAGCATTGCGAAAATTCTATATTCGCATTCCAGGCACACACTGTCTAAGAATCGATAGAGAAACTAGAATTGTACTGGATAAAATTATGGAAAAGAACCATCTGGGAACTGCCTTGTTCGGAAGAAATGACTGCACATCTCTCGATAAAATTGGCAGGTGGAGAGATGATTATATTTCTTCACTCTTAGCTAAAATGCGTTCCATCACTCCACCTATAACCGCGAAAATAACCCTCAATTTTACAATAAGCTAGGATATGTTACCGTCTTTTGCGAGCTGTAGCAAAAGTGAAAACTGGCTGTGGTATCACCCTCCACCAAATCCTTCCATACACGAGTGAAGTGTCATTACTTCTGTATTTAGCCGGGGCTTGTTAGTTTCCCGAGTACAGCGTGCAGATATATTGTTTTAATCCGGCTTTAAATATATGGTTTAAAAACAGAGATAAAATTTAGCTTTAGGCTTACGATTCCGAAACAGGAGAATTTCTTGCCGTATCGAATATTACACACCGATAATCCTTTCTCCTTCTAAGCTATAACCGCTGTTAAATATAATATCTTTAAACTACATAATCAAAATCTAACTTTAGGCCATAACCTATTTTATTATAAGATAATTATCAATTTTACGTTCTGTCATTTCTTTCTTTGAAAAAAATTTAACTCAAAGCTTACCTAATGACCGCTTTATACATATTTATTTTTCACGGTGTTCATAAAGTTTCATACAAATATCTAACCCAGTACTTTCAGAGCTTTTGGAATCCGATATATTATAGAGGGATGTGAGTAGAATCATGATAAACGCATTATACAAACTGAAAATTAATCATACTAAGTCAATCGTATTTATGCGCCTTCCCGTATATCATCCTGTTTTTCTATTCGTTCTGATTTCACATTCTGCTTCCTTTCTCTTCTTTACCATCTTCCTTCATTTCATCATTTGCATCACATCCTAATTTCTCGCCTCCTATCTCCTATTTTTTCTTTTATGCTCGACCATGCCTAAATGTATTAATTATACACCTGGTAGTAGCCCTTTACTGCACCTCATTAAAGTACACCTATTCATTATAATTCAGTTGTTGAGCCAATGAGAAATCACAATTGTACTATTATAAAACCGCAAGTATCGATTATTCTCGAATATGCAATCTAAAGACAATTAGCGAAAAGTCACGGAGGCTGAAAATCCAATACTGTCGCAGAAGGTTATGTTCTGTTACTATAATAATTAGCGTTAATTGTAAATAATATTCAAATAAAATCAATTTGTCATCTCGTTTTTCAATTCTAAATCAATTTCCAGGCTATATCAAGCCTAATGTTCATGCTATTCTGTAGAATATATATTAAGGTCAATGGCATTCGTGTTTCGGAAAAAATCAATACTTTCGCGTCTGCGCACATCTCACAATTTAGAAGGTCAGTTCCGCTCCTCGCTTACATACCTATAACATGAATACTTCTGAACAATTTCAAGTTAGAAATATGGTCGAGCATAAAAAGTAGTATGAAACTTGCCTATAATGGTAATTAAGACGCTCGTATGAAAATTATGAAACGATCGCAAGCGAGTTTCATAAACAAACATACTCGCGTCTTAATTACTACCATTATAGGCTCGTTGCATAATATACTATTAACTTGCTTCTACTTTAATTATGTCAGGATTTTCGTTTCGTCGCTATTTGTCTTAATTTTACATTCTCCTTTTGGTCCCTTTCTTTCTGCTCCACGTTTCCTTTCTATTACATTCTTTTGCATTCTCCACATCAAAGCCATCTTGCGTCTTCTCCTCCCACTTTAACAGTATTATTCACTGTACTATTGAATATTAACATATTGTAACTGAAGTTGCACTGAATACCACACATATAACTGATTTTATAACGGATTTATTAATTTGTCCAACATAATAATATCTGTAATATTGACAATTAATATTTGAGGAGAAAAATTCGCTCCGGTGCCGGGGATCGAACCCGGGCCCTTGGTTCTACGTACCAAGCGCTCCGACCACAGGGCTACGCCGAATTCAATTCACAGCACCGGATCGAATTCTCCTCCTTCAATGTTTCCCTTTGTGGCCTGACTCCAAGGTAGGCATATATGTTGACGTATATGTCCAATGTCAACTGCCATTATACTAGGGGCGCACTCAGCTGAGTGACTTGTTTGGCCGGGATTCCGCAGTTAAATGCACTGCTAGCTGTGAGAATATTATGGATTTATTAATTTGACCTACAGAATAATGTCTGTAATATTGACAATTAATATTTGAGGAGAAAAATTCGCTCCGGCAAGAAATGTGGGGTAAATACCATTGAATCATCTGACATGAATGTTTTATCTACTGCAGCGTTTCTCAAACTTTTTTGAGCTGGGGACCACTTTTTTAAGTCAGAACAGTTTCACGGACCACCTTACTCTTATTCCCTTCAAAATAAATCTATCATTTTTGTGGCATATTTTAATATCAACATCCTTATATTTTAAAATGGAATTAATTAATTATAATACTTTTGTAATTATATTTTTGTAGCCAACCACAAGTAACTTATAACAAATTTTGTGCATTGTTGATTCATCGCTTGCCTGTTAGCACTTGTTAAAAATCCTCCTTATGTGGTACACACAGCAGTTGTCCATGTCTCTATTAAATAATTACCATTATAAATAATGGAAAACTGGCTTCGATTCGGATCTCTGAAAAGAAAGGAACATGATGATACGCTTTATTTAGGCAGTGCTGATAGTTCGGAAGCTGTGTGTGAAGAAATATATTAATATCAGTGATAATAGTGCCATTAAAGAAATATCTAGTCCTAGTGGTAGCTATTAAAAGAAAAAATACTTTCGTAAATATGACAAGAGTTATATGGAACTTGGATTTCTTGGTGTGGCAATGAGAGTTAACCAAAACCTTGGTGCGTTGTTTGTTACGAAGTGCTTTCAAACGAGTGTATGAAACCCGCGAAATTGAAACGGCACTTAGAGACGAAACACGCAAGTGTAAAAGTAAACCTGACGGATTTTAAAATAGGCGGAGTCTAAAATTTCTTATATCGTCATCTGGAAACACAAAAAAAATATACTTACTTACTTACAAATGGCTTTTAAGGAACCCGAAGGTTCATTGCCGCCCTCACATAAGCCCGCCAGCGGTCCCTATCCTGTGCAAGATTAATCCAGTCTCTATCATCATACCCCACCTCCCTCAAATCCATTTTAATATTATCCTCCCATCTACGTCTCGGCCTCCCTAAAGGTATTTTTCCCTCCGGTCTCCCAACTAACACTCTATATGCATTTCTGGATTCGCCCATACGTGCTACATGCCCTGCCCATCTCAAACGTCTGGAATTAATGTTCCTAATTATGTCAGGTGAACAATACAATGCGTGCAGTTCTGTGTTGTGTAACTTTCTCCATTCTCCTGTAACTTCATCCCGCTTAGCCCCAAATATTTTCCTTAGCACCTTATTCTCAAACACCCTGAACCTATGTTCCTCTCTCAGAGTGAGAGTCCAAGTTTCACAACCATACAGAAGAACCGGTAATATAACTGTTTTATAAATTGTAACTTTCAGATTTTTGGACAGCAGACTGGATGATAAGAGCTTCTCAACCAAATAATAACACGCATTTCCCATATTTATTCTGCGTTTAATTTCCTCCCGAGTGTAATTTATATTTGTTACTGTTGCTCCAAGATATTTGAATTTTTCCACCTCTTCGAAGGATAAATCTCCAATTTTTATATTTCCATTTCCTACAATATTCTGTTCACGAGACATAATCATACACTTTGTCTTTTCGGGATTTACTTCCAAACCGATCGCTCTACTTGCTTCAAGTAAAATTTCCGTGTTTTCCCTAATCGTTTGTGTATTTTCTCCTAACATATTCACGTCATCCGCATAGACAAGAAGCTGATGTAACCCGTTCAATTCCAAACCCTGCCTGTTATCCTGAACTTTCCTAATGGCATATTCTGGAGCGAAGTTAAAAAGTAAAGGTGATAGTGCATCTCCCTGCTTTAGCCAAAAAAAAATATATATATATATTAATGGAAAAACATGCCCGATTTTTAATAAGTAAAGATGCAATTTGGCACATTCTATTATTGTGTACGACGTACAGTTACGTGCCCATTTCAATGTGTAGACTGGGTGTCGGCAAAACTATTAAGAAAGTCATCAATACATGAAAAGTTTCGGTACTTTGGTCCTCTGTTGTGAATTCGGGTGGTTCCTGGCTGGATTAAATGCTCGACGCCAGATAGCAGGGAAACACCACGTTCATAGTGCTTTAAATCCCTCTTTTGTTGCTGAGAGTAGAGTGGGAAGTGAGTAAACGGATTAGGTAAGAAATTTCATAAAATATTAGTACTGGAAGAAAAAGTGAAAGGCGAATGCCATGTGTCATTTTCAAACTCTGAGATTTTCATATACGCAATTCATTTGAATTTTATGTTTTCTTCTGTCTTTTATGAAGGACCACAAGGGCAGAACTCAAAGACCACTGGTGGTCCGCGCACCATAGTTTGAGAAACGCTGATCTACAGTATTCTTGACATTCATTATGTAACCGTAGTCGAATTCTTCACAAAAAAAAATACATACTTCAGTAACATGAATCAGAGTCACTACTAATCATAAAAATCTTTAGCATTCCTTAGCGATTAAATTGTCAACACCGGGATTTACTTTAAAGACTTAGAAGAGACGTTGATAGAAACATGAATTAAAAGGAGTTATTTAATCCTGCCAGAAACTACAACACAACTTTGGGAACACCAAAAATCTGCCTTTGCAAAACTTTCGCTGTCAAAGTTCCAAATATAAATTTTAAGTTCAGAGTTTCGTTTGCCCTGTTTGTTACCTATAGCTCAGAAGTTCGAAGCAGTACTAACTTTGAGAGTTTGTAAACTTCCATAATATATAGAACACCGAGAAACTACTTCAGTAAGCCTTCACCACCGAGACCCAAATTCTCAAATTTAACATTTCCTATGAATGTTTTAATTTCCCTACATTTAAATATAGATGCAGCATATCGTTCCAAAACTTTGCAGATATTCTATATCGCAACATGACTGAAGGACCTCGTAACTTCACAGCTATAGCTGGCGCCAGCATTTTGGGCGTCTGTCCTAGATATATAGTGCCCAGTTTGTGAGCATGTTGATAGTGCAGCTGAGAATGGTACCACTTCATATACACGTCACATCAGCCATTTGCCAAACACAGTTGTCAGACAGACTGCGGCAAATGTAAAACACTCGCATTTAACGTTCCTTTACTTATTTCACACGCCAAAAACGGTGACGCGGACTGTACCTCTTCATTACGAAATCTTCGGATATAAGGTAGGTGTCCCTGATATGGCCATGCTAAGGTTTGAGAATTTTTCTAGCCGCCATTTTGAAAAAAATGTAAACCACTTTTTTCTTACTCGTTCTCAGTCTAATGGACTTTCTTAAAACAATTTCCTTTCCCCATAAAAATAGCTTTAATTGTCCAAAAAGTCCCGAATTCCAAATTCTACCTAGTGGCCATATCAGGGACATGTGCACATGGTATGGCCACATTTGTTTATATTTTTTGTTTTATTTTATTGGGTTATTTTACGACGCTTTATCAACATCTAGGTTATTTAGCGTCTGAATGAAATGAAGGTGATAATGCCGGTGAAATGAGTCCGAGGACCAGCACCGAAAGTTACCCAGCATTTGCTCATATTGGGTTGAGGGAAAACTCCGGAAAAACCCTCAACCAGGTAACTTGCCCCGACCGGAATTCGAACCCGGGCCACCTGGTTTTGCGGCCAGACGCGCTGACCGTTACTCCACAGGTGTGGACACACCCTTTTTCCATGTTGTACAAATCGTGATTGTTTTCAGTTTGATAGCGCAGTTGTGTTAAAATTAAATAATTTTGGTGTAAAATGAATAAAAATGACACTTAATAATCTTTTTTATATTTCAAAAGTGTAGTCAAAACAGCTTTTCCATAAAAATTAAGTTGTTTTTCTTAAAATACAAAATGTTTGCGTAATCCCAGTTATAGGCATGTAAATTTGTCAGGTGAAAAAATAGAAGTAAAATGAACTTGATATGACCATGGTGCATTTGATATGGCCATATCAGAAGCAGGTAAGCTTTCACGAAAATCGTTTGATTATGAACAAATCGTAAAAGATATGCCATCAACTACAACACCAATCAACAGAACATTAAAAACGGAATGGAGTACGATGGTTTTCATGAAAAAAGTCTTTGAAAAACATGCATAAAACAAAGGAGACCTACCAGAGAAAAATAAGAAGAGGTCACATGAAAACCGTAAAACAGGCAACTGACGCCATATTGCTCAACCTGACTGGATGGAAAACGATCAAGTGACATCCCAGGATGCCCTTTCACTGGATGCTGCTGCAATTTAGCGGATTTTTTTTTATTAACTAACTCACAATAGAGGGGTGGCCATACAAGGAACATGGCCATAACAGGAGCACCCACCTTAAAATTGTTATATCAATATGTCTGGATTTAAAGATTAGGTACAGCTAGTATTTTTCTGTATATTTTGTGAACTGTGAATATTTGTAAATGTTAATTACGAAATACATCAAAATTCCCTTTCCCGAGGAAAAAAAAGTCAATGGAAATGACGTAATCATAGTGAACAGTTCAATTAGCTTTTCCTGGGGTTTTGTGTGATGTAGCGCACCTGCAAAGCAATACGGGACACACTAAATTATTCATAATATACAGATGTAAATATTTAGTGATGAGTTTTTTCTGTACGTGTTGGAGAAGTGACAGCGCCTATTATGTGTTACTACAGCATAATTTAAACACCACGTATTTACAATGACACGAATAATAATTTGTTGAAAAAGTACTTGGACTTCACTTTATATAATGATTTATTGGTTTTGTACTTCATCGCTTTCGAACACAAGAACAAGAGCCCGTAAAACACTAACTTTCTTTCTCCATAGTGGCAATATTTACAGTGAAATTCAAGTTCTGATGTCGATTCTCGATAGAGTAACATCTGTTCAAAATCATCAAGAAAGCAAATATGAATGGATTACAGGAACCAATCTAATAAATATATGGCTATAAAGGTATTGGGACTATATTCCAGTAAAACTTGGGTAATGCCAGTTATACCTACCAAGTCCTATGCATGCATGTCCTAGTCATGGCCCCTGGGTAACGCTAAGTCATGCAAGGGCGAAAAGCGAGTTCCTGACGCTATAATTGGGACTTATCAGCTAAGGGAGTAAACCCCGACAGAAAATCATCGTCCAACCGGGATTGCCGGATGGTTGAGCTTGGGGCTGACGACCCCATCTCATAAAAAACAATTGTCACGAAATCCAATGGAGAAAAAGCCGGACGGACTTATTCACGAAGACATGGGAAGGACATGATTATCGGAACTTGGAATACTCGATCACTCTATTGGCCAAAAGCCTTAGCAGGATCTTCCTCGCTAATAGATGGTACTATGGTATCGTGAGACATATTAGATCTAAAATACGAAGATGAAGACCAAAGGCCAGATGGGAGGATGGCATCAGGGAGGATGCCAGAACTATTGGAGTTAAAAACTGGATGAGTGTTGCTAGAAATAGGGATGAATGGCGGAAACTCCTATGGACAGCCAGGACCCATGATGGGTTGTCGAGCTAAGGATGATAATGATAAAGGTATTGGAAACTAAGTAACTGACTAAACAGTAGGGTCAAACCAAAATACTTGATCGACCTATGTGAACACAAAATGAGATTCGGACCAAAGGCATTAATGACAGCAAAATTTGTCGCCAGTAAAAGAAATGTTCTGGGAATAGAGAATCATATATTAGACTAAACAGAGGAAGAAATATGGATATTATTTAGTACTTCAAAATAAAACTTTGGGATATAGAGTAACTCAGTCAAATCGGATCAGAGGTTAAATCGGGTCAATTTCAAAACCCTGTCTCCATATTCAAGCGTGAACCAGTTCAAACAAGTGCTACCATATCCTGGTCAGGAAGAGAACTTCCTGTATATGTTGAGTGTCATTGATGCTAGCTTGCGTGTGTATTCTTTGTGTTGACAATAAAAGAATGGAGAGAATATGAAGGTGAGTTAAGAGTATTTTATACATTTTAAATAATGCTTTACGGTTCCTTTATTATTTTACAACTATTCCAGAGAATTTGTGCGATTAACTTTCAATATTAAGTTTATGCATTTTAGAAGAGGTTATGGCTATTAACACCTTCTTCGAAACAGTATTCAGTACTACCAACCTCAAGCGCAAAAAAGTTCTAAATATGGGTTAAATAGGATCAGTAATATCGGAAATATAGGGTCAACATGTTTCAAATCAGTCCACTCAAATTAAGTATTTATTTTCAATTCTTTGTGACAGATGGTTAAATGTAAGAGGAAAACGTCAAATTCGTGGACTGAGAACGACATGCAGAAGGCTATTAAAGCATTTCGCGAGGGAAGAAGTCAACGTCATGCTGGAGAGTTGTTAGGAGTTCCCCATTCATGTCTGCAACGACGTCAACCACTCGTCAAACTACGTTTACTCCAGAACAAGAAAATGAACTTGTGTCTAGAATTTTGAAACTGTACGCATGTACGCATGTGATTTTGGACTACACTGCAACACAGTTCGTTGGTGCAGAAAGGAAAACAGTGTTTGTTTGTGGAAGGTGTAAAGTGTTAAATTAAATCAATTCAATATTGATTTTAACGTTTCGTGCAGGTATATAGAGGGAAAAATTGTGACCCGATTTGCCCTAAACACTGACCCCATTTATCCTTATGCAGAAGAGTAAAAAGGGTCACTACAGTGAAATATTTTAGTTCATGTACAGACAGTTAGTTTAGAGTAAAAAAGAAACATGTTTGGGGAAGTAGTACTTACATGTGGCTGTAACTAATGATATTTCATGAGTGTAATAAATTATGAAATTAACAATGAAATTAAAGATGTTACTTTTTGACCCCATTTACCCTTGGTTACTCTATTGTAAGACCGGCGCCGCCTACTCTCTAGGGCTCGTCAAGCCAGGATAGTACGAGCAACTCAAAGTATCCACTTACCTACTACACACAGTAGCTAGTTCTTTATCATATTAAGATAATCACCGATATTCGTGAAATATATGTGCAGGTGATTTGCAAAACTTTCCTCACCCACAAATTAAAAAAAAAAATAAATAGTTTTCATCTGATTATGTTAGTGTTGGTACATATGCACCTAGAAAAGGTGATATTTTGTTTCCTATAATATTTTTGTTGTGAAATACAAGTGCTGTTGGAAAGCTCTTCCATTCGAGCTTCCTGTGCGGAGCAGAGCTTCATTTTTCCATGTAAGTAATTTATTTTCAACCGAACTCTCCTTTTCCTGTACTTATTATGTGCTGTTCATGTAACATTCCTTCCCAACTAACAGTGATTGAACAGGGATGAAGGATATTCGCCACTTCTACTGTATTATGCTTTTCATGCAAATTCGAACAAAGGGAATCAAGATTGTTATATTTTGAAGTGCACTTGAGCAAAAGTGCTAAACAGTTCCCGTAGAACATAATAATAATAATAATAATAATAATAATAATAATAATAATAATAATAATAATAATAATAGAATGTAAGGTTATAGTACTAAAGCTAACATATGACTTTTCAAAGAAGCAACTTTTACCGAAACCTTTTCAATACATACTCGCTGTGTATTTTGAAACACTGTTGTACATTGGCTGTCCCGCGCCGTGGCGTCGTGGTCTAAGGCATCTGCCTAGGACTCTCGTTACGGAATGCGCGCTGGTTTGAGTCCTCATGGGGGAAAACATTTGCTCATGAAATTTCGGCCACCCAGCATCGTTATGCACTTGGGCAGCTACGATAGGTAGCGAAATCCGGTTGCGAATGCCAGCTATAACGGCTGGGGGATCATCGTGCTAACCACATGATACCTCCATTCTGGTTGGATGATCGTCCACCGCTGCTTCGCCATGTGGGTGTGAGGCCAGCAACCGGGTGGTCGGTATAGGCCCTTCAGGAGCTGTAGCGCCAAGGATGATGATGATGATTATGATTATGATGATGATGATGATTATGATTATGATTATGATTATTATTATTATTATTATTATTATTATTATTATTATTATTATTGTACATTGGCTGTAGTTAGTTGAAAAGGGCCAGTATCGTAAAACCGACAGTAAATAGTAATGCTGAATTGGAGTAAATGGCCTATTTCTGTTTGAGTGGAAGAGAAGGCCTTACGGCCTTAACTCTGCCAGCTAAAATAAATTATTATTATTATTATTATTATTATTATCATCATCATTATTTTTATTATTACTATTATTATTATTATTATTATTATTATTATTATTATTATTATTATTATTATTATTATTATTTCTGTTTGTTAGATATTCAAGTCTGTTTTAAATTACTTGAAAATTTTGAGGCCTACTTGTTTTAAAAATCTATATTTACACAAATTTAGTGTCATGCATATTATATAGACTAAATCAACATTCCTAGTTACCTTGCCACGTTAAAATCCCACATTTTCTAAATATTCAATATACAATAGCTCAGTATCAAAATAAGCAGCCAATATGATAATCAGTTCACTTTTGAAGATTGGTTTCCAAAGTGTCTTTTAAATGTTATTTTATCAGTCATTCACGAAATATTCCTTAAAGAGAGACATACAGTATTAATTCCACAACTTTTGTTTAAACAGCTGTGATGTCATCTGCCATATTTAACTATCTGTTAAATAAGTTAACTGCCTAAAATCCTACATTTAAAGTTAACAAACACTTAAAAAATCTGCTAAGCCAAACTAGTGTTGGAGACATGACAAAATTACATTTAACAAACTGTTTAGAATTTAACATTCGTTAAATGTTCTAACAATACTTGGAGAAACCGGTCAAATGTCTTCTAACGAAAGGTACACTTCTCATTTTGGCCATTTTGTGACTTATTTTCTTTTCCCTATCACCCTAGAATTATAGTACAAACAAAGATTAAGGGGAGAGGATGGTATTTTTTGGTGAAAAATGAGTAAATTTTCAGAAAAAAATTCTTTAAAATACCCTGTGATATGTGTGGAATGCATAGCGTAATATTTTGTAGGTATTTGAGCCCTTATCGAATGTTGAGTCGCCATTTTTGAACTTCCTGCGTTATGGATTTTTAAATCACTCGCCCACTTTTATTGTTGTTTTCGGTAAATTTAATTTTCAATTTTTTTTTTCTTTAAAAAACCCTTTGATGTGTGTGGAATGCATTGCATAACATTTTGTGGGTATTTGTGCCCTTATCGGATGTTGAGACGTCATTATTAAACTTCCTGCGCTATGTATTTTTAAATCACACGCACGCTTTTATCGGTTTACGGTAACTTCATTTTTTTGCTTCATTGCCACACAAAAATGGATATAATTTCTGAACTATTAAAGATACATGCCTGAAATTTAGAACACACATTCTTTAGACTATTAGGAAACTTTTCTCTGTAATAGAATTTTGTTAATTGATTTCATTTTAAAAATACGTCCGTTTGTTTGCAAGAAAGGAAATCAGAAAATTGTTATTAAATTTTAATTGTTTATTTTAAAAACGAAGGGACTAATATCAAAATTCTGTTAGAGACAGTTTGTAGAACATGCTTTTGCAAATATATTGCAAAAAAACTGTTTGAATCTATCTTTAAAAACGGTTTAGATATATCGGTTTTAGTACAACCCTACATTGGGTATATATATTTTTTATTTCAAATTTGGGCCCGCAAATTTTTTTTTTTAATATTTTTATTTGGTTTATTTGCCACAACTATGAGCTCTCTACATACACAAAATTAATATTTTACACCAAATAGGAAAAAAAGTTAAAAAAATACCATCCTCTCCCCTTAAGTGAGGTATAAGATTGGTTTTCAAGTATTTTGAATCTTACTAGCTTTTGGCTAACTTAGACTAAAGTGTAGGCCTGAGTTAAGTTGCGTCTCTGAATACAAATTCCGCGTTATCTATCCACTTAAGTCGGATGTAAGTGTAAGTGAAGTTCAAGTGACATTTCTGAATATTTTCCTAAGAGGCCAGTAGGATCTGAATATATAAAAAGAAGTTCGTTGCCTGAAAATCTGAATAATCAATTTATGGGTACTGTATTACAGTGCCTGCCTTAAGTTAGAACTTCGATTCTGCATCATCCATCCGTCTTCCTCATCTGACGTGCTAATCTGACCAGTAATCCCTGTGTCATAATGCCCTGTGTCATCACCTATTATCACTTAATCACTGTGAATTATTAATATACCGGACGTCACGGAACCATTTTAGATTGTTTATGTTTTGAAATCCATTGCTTAGCTTCATGTTATTTGTACATTAATCTTCATCTCACTTTTAAATGGAGTAGGCGATAAGTGGCCAAAATATTTTCATTGAATGTATTCCCTGTGAGATAGAGGACCACAATACTGCATGGAATCCAAGGTGCCCGTTCATATTCCGGTTACGATGTACTTCAACAAGCTTGAAGTTCTACATGGTCTGAATAGGTAGAAATGTTTCTTGAAATGAGACGTGTAAATTCCATACTTACTTAATGGCTTTTAAGGAATCCGGAGGTTCATTGTCGCCCTCACATAAGCGCGCCATTGATCTCTATCCTGAGGAAGATTAATCCAGCCTCTACCATCATATTCCACCTCCCTCAAATCCATTTTAAAATTATCTTCCCATCAACGTCTCGGCCTCCCCAAAGGTCTTTCTCCCCTCCGACCTCCCAACTAAAACTCTAGCCCAACCATGGGGAAAAATGGCTCCGAATGGCCACTGCATGCCTTACCCCACTCCACCGACCCTCTCCTCCGCCTGGTGCTTCTCTAGACACGCCTCATTCAGTGGCGGGTATGGCTTCCATCTCGGGACGTCAGCTTCAGGAAGAATGGCAGAAAGAATTTTTTGTTACTTACAAAAAGAAGAAAGTCCGTTGCTTAATACGTAGGGCCTAGGTTTAAAATTGCGCATATAAAACGCTTCAATATTAAACGCCACTTTGTTCGGAAGCATAAAGAGGACTTCGGTGATCTTACAAGTATTAATTTACAGTTTTGTAAGCTGTTTTCGTAATATTTGTGAAAAAATACAAAACAAGATATGTTTATGGTATTTTCAGGATTTAGATACTTATTATTTTATTAAGTATATGGAACTGAACATATTTAAAACTTTGAGTGCATATTAGGCCTACTTGATGCGTTCTCTTTCCAAGAAAGATTATCAGAAGTAACTGCAATGGACATGGAGATGCGTGTGTTCAATAATCCATTTGTATTCGATGTTACCCAAGCATCAAGGCCACTATAGAGATGCAAAAGAGCACGCCACTAAAGTATTTAGGAAAAAATGGATTAGATCTCTTCAAATACCTAGCAGAGAAGCAATTCCCTAATCTGCGCACATTTGTAATGCGTATGGTATCCATGTTTGGCTCAACTTACTGTTGTGAGCTGTTTTTCTTTTCAAAATGAATATGATCAAAAGTATCTCCAGGTCTAGGATCACAGACATGCATTTAGTTTCAGTATTACGGTTGAGATGTTCTATTTTAGAGCCAAATGTATCTTTTTTAGTTAACAACAAGAAATTTCGAGGGCAATCAACAACAAAAAAAAATGAAAACCAGCAGTATAGGCCTACAATAGCATTTCGTTTCATTCATATCTCATATATTTTGTTTAATATGTTTTAAAGTTAAATGACAGTGGAGCTTAGTTTTACTTTCTTTAGTATTTATAAAAAGAAACAATTGATTATGTTGATCATTATATTGTGTTTAATATGTTTTCAAGTTAAATGACAATGGAGCTTAGTTACTTTATTGGTTTTAAAAACAAACAATTTATTATGTTCAGCATTGTATCTTTTAATATATTTTACAATTAAAATGACAATGGAACTCTGCTTTTTTCTGTATTGTTTTTAAAAAAGAAATACTTTATTTTGTCGATCACAAGGCAGTTCAAGAATTTTTTGTGCACATGATAAAGGAATAGTTATTACTTACTTACTTACAAATGGCTTTTAAGGAACCCGAAGGTTCATCGCCGCCCTCACATAAGCCCTCCAGCGGTCCCTATCCTGTGCAAGATTAATCCAGTCTCTATCATCATACCCCACCTCCCTCAAATCCATTTTAATATTATCCTCCCATCTACGTCTCGGCCTCCCTAAAGGTCTTTTTCCCTCCGGTCTCCCAACTAACACTCTATATGCATTTCTGAATTCGCCCATACGTGCTACATGCCCTGCCCATCGCAAACGTCTGGATTTAATGTTCCTAATTATGTCAGGTGAAGAATACAATGCGTGCAGTTCTGTGTTGTGTAACTTTCTCCATTCTCCTGTAACTTCATCCGCCTTAGCCCCAAATATTTTCCTTAGCACCTTATTCTCAAACACCCTTAACCTATGTTCCTCTCTCAGAGTGAGAGTCCAAGTTTCACAACCATACAGAAGAACCGGTAATATAACTGTTTTATAAATTGTAACTTTCAGATTTTTGGACAGCAGACTGGATGATAAGAGCTTCTCAACCAAATAATAACAGGCATTTCCCATATTTATTCTGAGTATAATTTCCTCCCGAGTGTCATTTATATTTGTTACTGTTGCTCCAAGATATTTGAATTTTTCCACCTCTTTGAAGGATAAATCTCCAATTTTTGTAGGAATAGTTATACAATTAAAAAAATATGTAATTTGCTTAATGACAGTAGGTGGCAGTCATAATTATTGTATGATACGTGTACTTCCTATAAACAAAATACTATAAAGGTTTTGAAACAAGAAATAAGAGCGGAGAAATTACTGATGCGCAAGGTGTGTCGAATCCACCACTGAATTTGACTTAGCAAAACAACTGCGTTACCCCTCGCCTGTCAATCAAACGAATGTGGGGTGAGTAGGAACGTTCCCTCTCTACTTTGCTAATAATAATAATAATAATAATAATAATAATAATAATAATAATAATAATTGTATTATACAAATAGTTTCAAATTAATGTAACTCAGAAAATATTGAGATAAGGACAAATGCTTATTGGACATTTTTGGCTCAGAATGCCTTCGGAAATAAACTCCGCAAGTGACGGTAAATCCTCGTGAATAATCACCCTGTATATAAGAAGAAATATATTTCCTACGGGTAATTAGGTAATGCTATGAAGGATTTCATGTTATCTCACTTTAGGACATTGCTCATTATATTGTAATCCGACAGTATAAGAAAAAACAGAATTCTTGCACGAGATAGTATCACTAACGGTGAATAAGCAGGATTCCTGGCGAAGTTCTGGTTTCAGGTAGCGTCAAGTTTACTCCTAATCATACCGTTACATTTATGACGTTTTGATCGATACTATTCACATAAACAATAACTTAATTCGGGCTATTGTTCAAGTTTATAAAGTTCAACGATTCTTATGGATATCGTCTTTCCCTTCAGTTTACGCAGCCGAACAAACTATTCATAATAGGAAGAAAATTTGATTAGATTGAAATTGGGTTGAATGTTTACTTAAGACCTCGTCTTGATAGGAAAAGAAGTGCCACAAACATATTTACTTACGTTGCCCCTTCTGCTTTTTTCACGGAGCGTCAGTCCTCGTCCCAAATAAGGACGAGCTACCCTTAAACATATTCAAAGAACAGTTCACAGAATGTTTAGTCAGATTTTTAATTACCAACTATTTAATTTTTCGGAATGAAATACATTCCAGTTCTCTCTCCTCCACATTGGTGGGGCCAGTATAAGGACTGTTCAGGAACCATTTCGTAATTATTCTTTAAATTACAATCTAGTCTATGTTGAATCTTTCGTAAACTACTTTTAACACTTGAATATAAATAATTGATTAAATGGTGATCTTACTCGTGTTAATTACGTAAGCATGTGCGGCTTACAGCTGTTTCGGTGCTACTTGACACCATCCTCAGAGCCTTCTGCGTCTCCGCGCCATCTCAACTTCGCTGCCTATTGTGTGGGTGCGTTCGTGTGATGAAGAGTCTTGTCAAATAGTGTATGTGTTCTGAAATTGATCTGTGTGTTGAGAATTTGATTAGGGTGTGTTTTAGTTAGTCTGTATATTTCATATTGTTCTAGTGTATTGAGTTTTTGGTTTTTGGGTTGTATGTGTAGGATTTCCATGTCTGTATTTATGTTATTGTATGTATGGTTAGCATTAGTTATGTGTTCGGCATATGTAGATGTATTGTGTCCAGTGGTTATTGCTTTAATGTGTTCTTTGTATCGAGTTTGGAATGATCTGCCTGTCTGTCCAATGTAGAAACTGTCGCAACTATTGCATGTGAGTTTGTATACGCCTGTGTGGTTGTATTTATTTGTTTGTGTGTTGAGATGACTTTGTAGTGTGTTTTCTGTTCTGTATGCTATGTTGTATTTCTGTTTTCTGAATGAGGATGCGATCTTGTGTGTTCTTGTTTTCGTATGTTAGTGTGATGTATTTCTTGTGTTTTGTGTGTTTTATGTTTGTTGAGTTTTTGTTTTTTCTTCCTTATGATGTTGTCTATTATGTTTGGGTTGTAATCATTTTCTTGTGCTATGTATTTGATTGTGTTCACTTCTTCATTGTAGTGTTGTTGGCTCATGGGTATGTTGAGTAATCTGTGTACAATTGTCCTGAATGCAGCATGTTTGTGTTGTGTGGGGTGGTTAGATGTGTTGTGTATGTGTGTGGTGGTGGTGGTGGTTGGTTTTCTGTATAATTTGAGGGTGTGTGTTTTTTGTCAACTTTTGTTATGGTGATCTCTAGGAAATTTATGGATTTATTGTTTTCAACTTCCAGTGTGTATTGGAGTTTTGGGTGTATTTTGTTTATGTATTGGTGTAGTTTGTGTATTTGTCGTTTGTTTCCTTTGTATAGTATGAGTATGTCGTCTACGTATCTGTGCCAGTATATTATGTTGTCTGCATTATTGAGTGTGCTTAGGTAATTAACACGAGTAAGATCGCCATTTAATCAATTATTTACAATCTAGTGTTTATAATTTCTTTTGGAAATGCAGTATATTTAAAATGTTCATAAGTTTAAAATCATCACTATATTGAAAGATGGTTCGCAAAATATTTATTAATTTTTTTTTAATTTGACAGTGATTAGCAATAGTGATCCAAACGCCAAAAACCTGTTTCGAGATATTGCCCATTGAAATAAATTCGTTTTTTATAAATCATTTTATGCAAGAAGTATTTTAACATTCATACAGTTACAGAGAGTGGCACAAATAATACCAAAAAAGGATAACCAATTTTTAATAAGAAACCTGCAGTTGAATTAATATTTCAAAGCAAAATAAATAAATGAAATTTATGCAATAAAAGAATTTATGCTCGACCATGCCGAAATGTAGTAATTATACACCTGGTAGCAGTCCTTTAATGCATGTCATTAAAGTACACGTATTCATTAAATTTCAGGTTTTCGATTATTCTCGGATATGCACTTGAAAGACGAGGAAAACGTCACGGAGGCTGGAAATCCAATTCTGTCGCAGAAGGTTATGTTCTGTTACTATAATAATTACCGTTAATTGTAAATAATATTCAAATAAATTCAATTTATCATCTCGTTTCTCAATTCTAAATCAATTTCCAGGTTATACATTCTCTGCATTACATCAAGGTCAATGACATTATTGTTCCTCGGGAAAAAAAATCAATACTTTCACGTCTGCGCACATCTCACAATTCACGAGCTATGAACAAGGTCACTTCCGATCTTCTGTCAGATAAAAATAAAATAAATACTTCCGAATAATTTCAAGTTATAAATATGATCGAGCATAAAAATCGTATGAAACTTGCCTATAATGGTAATTAAGACGCTCGTATGAAAATTATGAAACTCGCTTGCGCTCGTTTCATAAACAAACATACTTGCGTCTCTATTAATATCATTATAGGCCCGTTGCATGATGTACTATTTTGCTTGTAAATAGCAGCGAAGTTCAGATAACGCATCCTTGATTTTTCAGAGTTAAATCAAAAGATATGTGCAAATATCTCTTTTTTTATTGTCGGTTGGTCTATTATTGCGTAACTCCGTCCAATTAAACCAAGTGTTTAAAGTCTAACGAGTCCTGAGAGTATAGTATACTATAATATACTTCGTACATCATTATGATATAAGAGGTATGTGCAGAGACCCAAAGTATAATATAATATATCTGCATTTGTGCCCTGTCTGTAATCTGCAGAATTTTTTCAGTATCTGCACGTGATCTCCCAGCCAAATGTAAATTTACGTATACAAGACATATGAAGGGTTCAGAGCCATAGTGGGCAAAGCGCCACTTACGAAAAACGGAGAAAGCAAGGGTTAAAATTAAGTGAATATCATAGTTAATGAAGATTGACATATCAATTAGTTTTAATGTGTATACTTTATACAGGGACATCACTTTATTTTTACTTCAATTTTTATTGTACCCGAGTCTTTTAATGTACTTCACTCCCACCCCTTCTACTAAAGAAGTTCAACCGTCCTCCACACAGATCCAAGACTGCATATACAGTCATAGTAGCCTTACGGTCATAGTGAACAGTACGTTCCAAAAATATGTATGCGTTTTCCAGTGACGAAAGAGCTTTCAATATTGAATCATTTTCGCACAGGCACTGTCGTCCTTTTGCCTACGTCGTATCCCGGTTTCCTCCACCAGCTTTTAATCGGCAGCTAGTGGCTGGGCTGTCTTAGCTCTTGTCTGAAAACATTAATTTCTGTTAGGAGTTAATTGGACGTCTTCGTAATATTATACTACTATTTAAAATAACTTAAATAAAAGTACCTCGTTAAGTAATTAACTGTCACATGATTTCCTCCCTTTCTACGGCCCTACGATATAACCACTTGGAGGGACAGTAGATAGCATATCTGACTAATTTTATCTTTTCGGATCGGGCTGAAGTGAAGATTGAATTTACAGTACGTAAGTTACTCTTTTATAGAGTAGGTACAGAATTATTTCAACATGAGTTACTAGTACGAAGGACGAAACTAGTAATTGAGATTAGGTACAATAGTCTATGGTGCGATAATATACACATTAGAACTGAAACCTGTATCGAAATGAAGTGCCACCATTTTCAAAAATGTGTTTAAATATCCATATTATGATTATTTTTCAATTTAACTTCTTTCTTTATATTGCACTGTAGCCAGTATAATATACACTGCATAATGAATACATCCGCATAGAAAGCTCAGTTCGTGAGTAAAAACACTCATTGTTAATAATGTACTGTATTTTGATTAAACAAAAACCTAATGAAAATTATCAAACTCAAAATCGCGATATTTCCTAGTTAACGTAAATGGATGAACTACTTTTCTTCTCTCCTATACCTAGTAAAGTGATTTGTTTGTACATTACGCCAGTATCATCGAACTCCAGTCGTAGAAGGAAGTAGCAAACGGCGTTGATCCAAAGGTATAGCCAGGTTAATATTAAAAATGTTAGTAAAATAAAAGGAAGTCCCTGTATTACTTGCTATATGTTTCCATTGAATTATGGTAATAACTTCAGTTTAACACTTGTTTTCTACGGTTTCAGTAAGTGGCGCTTGTCTCACTATGATTCTGAATCCTTCATATTTTATTTTTAATGTATTTGTGAAATTGATAAGGAGAAACACTGATTTCGAACACAACGTGATACCATCATGCATCTGAAATACAGAAGACTTACTAGAACGTAATGTTGATGTGTCGGTTTCACTTCACTGTAAAGAAGTTATGGATGAGAATGAAGGAAACGTACGACCGACGTATCGCTCCGAATAGACACTTTCCTCTCCTTTGGTACGTCATTCATCCGGTACTGCAACCAAATTAGCCTATTCCTTGAAATTTGTTTGGGAACCCCTGGATTTGAAAATGAATACTTTTTATCGCCCTCTGGAAGAATACTACATATACGTCTAGTGTAAAGAATCTCCATTTTGATTTATTTCTGCAGCTAATGCGTCGGCCCTCTAGCATCACGTAGCTATCCGCAAAGGAGCTTCGGTAAGGGATCAGATCAACCCGCGGGCCCGTCCGACCTTGTCTGCCCTGATTTATTTGTGACTTTAAGCTTCCCATTACTTTGCTCTTCTATGCGGCCGGCCGTTTCTTTCGCACTTTCCTCCACAGTCTGCCAGAGCAGAGGGAGATGCCGTCCCGCCCATTCTGACTGCTGTCAATGTGCAAAGTCCACATCATCAACCCCTGATTTCGCGTCACTTCATTTTCAAAATTAATGCAGTTTGGGGGTGGGATTGTGTCTCTGATCTTCAAATCGATATCAGCCCTATAAAAATATATCACAGAAGCTTGAGGAGATGGTGAACCTGAGCCTACATACACCCTAAACCAGTGATGTCAAAGCAAGCGCATTTTTCTGACCTTGACGTCGTGCGCGGGCATCAACGCTAAGTATGGAAAGAGGAAGGGTTGTGTATATGAATAAGCAATCTGTTGGATTAAGAAAACAGTAGTGCACAAACTTAAAACGGAACGTGAAATTTTATGTCATTATTATATGGCTTCTTTCTGTTTAATATTATCTATATTGTCTGCAAAACAAAATGATTTCTTAATATTGCACTTGTGTTTTAAATATTAATAACATAATGGAAGGAATATTCACTTAAATTCCATAGTAGTATAATTATACTGTATTAAGTGAATGAAACACACCATTCATAATGAAAGTGATATTCCAAACAAGGAGATTGAGTATAATATGATGAGTTGGAATTTATATTGATGGTATCTTTAGCCTTACAAAAGTAATCAATAAACTAATCAAAACAATATTACAGTACAAATCAAAGTTACCTAGGAACTGTATCTGTTTTAAGTATAACTAATATTACATAACAAACTCTTATCGCATTATGCTTTTAAGGTGATATTTGTGAGCAACTTCCTATCATCAGAATATTAAATTATTTTCTAGAAATCTGCTGAAGCTATAGAGTTGACATCTTTAAAACACATGGGCACGCATCTTTTGCTTATGATGCAACAGTAGTTGCTTTGTTAATTCATTTCCTTACAAACAATTTCCATGCGAATATTTTCAAAATGTTCAATACACTATCTTCAGTAATACGTATATACGGTATATTAGATTTCCGAAAACATTCTGTAAAGCTACAAAATAAATAGGCCTGTACCTGAAAATGTCAGTTGTCTGTACGAAAAGTTGAGAAAATATATCTTTTGAATAAAAAAAATCAAACTTGTGAAAAATGAGCATTAAAATTAAGACTTACATTCTTATAATGCACTTATACTTCTCAGACAAATCTAAAAATTAACTTGGATACAGTTTTAATAAGTTTTCTTCCCTTTATTGAATCAGTGCTGGCCATCCCTGAATATAGCTCGACCAAGCGGCATATACTACCTCTTTCGTCTGTCTCTTTCCTTTCCGCTGTAAAGCGCTCAGGCTCCCCTGAGCAATAAAGCGCGAGCTTGCTCCTATGGGCATCAATTGACATGCCTGGCCTAAACCGTTACGTTGCCATGCTATCGACAATACTCCAAATGCTGATGAAATTAAATTGCATTTCTGGCGTACAAATAAGTTACTTCCTTGGTTGAGCCTCTTGTCAATACTCAGTGATCTCAGGGAACACTTCAGGTCACAGCTAATCCTACGATAACTAGTACAGATTGAAAGGTGTTCTATGAAGATCTTTAAATGGACAAATCCTTGGTGTAGTATGGAAGTAAAAAGTCCTCCACAATTCTGTTCCTTTGCGATTAGATTTCTCAGAAATATTGCTTTCACATGATAACTTTAATTTATTCTATCTTTTAAACAAAAGAAAAGGAAAATGGACGAAAAGGAATAAAGAAAAATTGTAGGAAAAAGAATATGGAAAATGGAAGAGATAGTGAGAAGGAAAAATAGAGACAGAAAATGAAATTGGAATTAAAATATGAAAGAAAAATTTAAGGATATGAGACACGAAATTAGAAGGGTAAATGAAAATGAAAGAAAACAGTAAAACGTAAAGAAAAAAGAAATAATTGAAAACGGAAGAAAAAGTGAAACAGCAAATAGAAATAAATCCGAACTGGAAAATTAAAGAACAATGAAATAGAAAGAGAAAAGAAAAGTGAAATAAAAAAAAACTGGAAGGGAAAGCAAACGTAAAATGGAGGGAAAAGAAAATTGGAAAATGGAACAAAGAAGGAAATTTCGAATTGGAAAATGGTTGACGAAGAGAAATAGAAAACGGAAGGAAAAGGAAATGCAAAATGGAAGGATAATAGAAATGGAAAATGGCATCAATTTCATTCATTCATAGTGTTCTGTCCAAAGGCAGGTCCTTCACTGCAAACCTAGCATTATTCAATTTTCTCTTTTTTCCACCTTCCTCTTCGTCTACCCATACGATCCATTTATCTTAGTAATATTATAATCTGATATCTTATTCTACCCCGATTCTACCCCGAACGTTCTCTGTTCACCATTCCTTCCATTGCATCCTTCCGTAGGCAGTTTTTTTCTCAGTCAGACACCCAGTCAATTCCTTTCTCTGTTCCTTATCAGTTTCGATGTTGTTCTTTCTTCAACCACTCTTTCTAGCAAAGCTTCATTTCTTATTTTGTCTGTAAATTTCACTCTCTTGATTCTTCTCCGTATCCACATTTCTAATGCTTCTAGTCATTTGCTTTCACTTCGTCGTAATTTCACTATTTCTGTTCCTTAAAATGCCATACTCCACACAAATTACTTCACTAGACTCTTCCTAAGTTCTTTTTCGAGAGGTCCGCAGATGATGATTGTTTTCTCTATTAAAATCTTCCTTTGCCATTCCTGTCATCCTTTTGACTTCCTGGCAGCAGCTCGTGTTACTAATTACAATACACCCTAAGTATATTTGTATCTGTTAAAAATAGAAAATACAAATGGAAATTGGAAGGATAGTGGAAGTGGAAAACGGGAGTAAAATATAAATGGAAAACTGAAAGAAAATTAATTGCAAAATCACAGGAGAGGAAGGAAGCGGTGAAAGTTTGTGGAGAAAGAAGGAAAGGAAATGTAAGAGAAGAATAAAGTTTAAGGAATCAAGGAAGAAAAGAATGTGAGAAAATTGAAGGAATGGAAATCTGATTAGAGAGCAGGCCTATATTAAGATAAAACAAAATAAAATAAGATGAGCTGTGACATGGAGAGTGGAAATACAGATAACTGGTGACAGAAGGGATACAGGAGTAGAAAGGGGAGGGGATAATAAGTTGGTACAAAATTAACAATGATCGAAGTTAGGAATCGTATGGTTAAGGATTAAAAAAGCAGAACGATGACTAAACATATCTGAGAAGAAAGAAATTTGTGTGACAAAAGTGACAAAGACAGAATGTGGAAAGAGGTGGAGGTACATATGAAACAAACGCAAGAAGCAGGAGGAAAAGGAAGTGAGAGTGGGATACTTACTACTTACTTACTGGCTTTTAAGCAACTCCGGAGGTTCATTGTCGCCCTCACATAAGCCCGTCATTGGCCTCCATCCTGAGCAAGATTAATTCATTCTCTATCATAACCCACCTCCCTCAAATCCATTTTAATATTATCTTCCCATCTACATCTCGGCCTCCCTAAAGGTCTTTTTCCCTCCGGCCTCCCAACTAACATTCTATATGCATTTCTGGATTCGCCCATACGTGCTACATGCCCTGCCATCTCAAAAGTCTGGATTTAATGTTCCTAATTATGTCAGGTGAAGAATACAATGCGTGCAGTTCTGTGTTGTGTAACTTTCTCCATTCTCCTGCAAATTCATCCACTTAGCCCCAAATATGCTGTGGTCGTGCCAGAGAATCAGTCCCATTCCGAGGCTTATTTGAAGGATTCGTAAAAAGCTGTCTTTTACGGCGATGGGTTGTTAGCCCTTCGCCCAACCCCCAAGCTGGAGGACCACCACTCATCGGCTGTCCGCGACTGCTTATTCAATATATTCACAGGTACCCTCCATATCCACTCGTTTAGGTGATTGAAGAATTTTCTACCCTTTTCCATGAAAAAAATGTTAGTGCAAACACTCGTGATACCCCACTTCGATTACTGTGACATTCTGCTTACTGACCTAAGCGTTACTTTGGCGCAGACACTTCAACGTGTTCATAATATGTGCGTCCGTCACGTCTGCAATATTTGCCGGGCTGATCACGTAACATCATCCCTCGAAATGTTGTCCTGGCTCCGTCTAGAAGATCGTAGGAAGACCCACTGTCTTTCCCTTCTCTTTCACATATTGCATTTCTCCACTCCTGTCTATCTTGCGTCTCGTTTTCAAAATTTATCCACCCATCATAACCTACACACACGATCACAACACTCCTCAATATTATTCCATTCCCTCCCACCGAACATCCTCATATTCATCTTCTTTCACTGTGGCTGTTCCTCGGCTTTGGAATTCCCTACCGAGTAATGTAAGGAACTGTCAGACATCAAACCAATTTAAGAATAGGCTAACGAAATATTTTTCTAACAATTCTTGTTAACAATAATAGCTGTTTCAGGTTTCTCAATGTTTAATGGTTATATATATATATATATAAAAATCCAATTTTAATCCACTTTATTTATTAAAAAGAAAATAATTAAAATATGTCTTCATAAACCTATTGATTTTCCATCTCAAAATTTGTTTCTAGACTTTAATGTTCTTAACGTAAGACAAATTTATTATATTGTTTTAATAAAATTCATACATAACAATCGAAATAATTTTGAATTGTATTCTCATAGTTACGAAACAAAAGGTATGAATTCTTTAAGATTGTTTGAACCAAAATGCAACACTGTTACAGTATTTAATCATACAAGTAATTTAGGCCCAAGAATATATAACAAATTTATATTTAAATATCCTAATCTTGTCAATTCGAATAGTTCTAGTATTAAATTAAAAAAGTTATGTATGGATTTTATAAAAATTGAAAAATTGTAAATTTAAATTTAGTACTATAATTGCAAATTGTATTGTATAATTATCAATTATAATTGTATTGTATAATTATTAATTTCAATTCAGGAATCCACCCCTGAGCACGAGTTCTACTCTTCCAGGGGCGAGTTAAAGTTTCTCTGTATAGTTTATATTTTATGCTCCACCATGCTGAAATGTAGTAATTATACACCTGGTAGCAGACCTTTAATGCATGTCATTAAAGTACACCTACTCATTAAAGGTCAGGTCTTTCAGCCAATGACGACTCAGGTTACAACTGTTCAGCCAATGACAGGTCAGCTTTCTACCGTTATAAAACCGCAAGTATCGATTATTCTCGGATATGCAATCGAAAGAGAATTAGCGAAAAGTCACGGAGGCTGGAAATCCAATACTGTCGCAGAAGGTTATGTTCTGTTACTATAATAATTAGCGTTAATTGTAAATAATATTCAAAAAAATTCAATTTGTCATCTCGTTCTTCAATGTCTAATTTAATTTTAATGTTATCTCTCTAGGTTCTTATGGCCTAGCAAGGTCAATGTGAACATCTGTTCCTCGGAAAAAATCAATACTTTCACGTCTGCGCACATCTCACAACGTACGGGACATTGGCCAAGGTCAGATACAGAGAAAATTAATATCAAGTTAGAAATATGGTCGAGCATAAAAAGTCGTATGAAACTCGCCTATAATGGTAATTAAGAAGCTCGTATGAAAATTATGAAACTCGCTTGCGCTCGTTTCATAAATATCCATACTCGCTTCTTAATTACCTCGCTTGCGCTCGTTTCATAAATATCCATACTCGCTTCTTAATTACCTTCATTATAGGCTCGTTGCATAATGTACTATTATGTTACAAGTATTAGCAAAATAATAAATATATATATATATATATATATCACAGATAAATATCTAAATTATTATTATTATTATTATTATTATTATCATTATTATTATTTGTCCATTTTATTTCTTGCATTTGGTCAATTGATTAATGTAGACTATTCCATTATTTCAATTATCTCATTATACTAATTTATAATTGTATAATTATTATTTGATTAATGATTGATGTAGACTATATTGTTTCTATTTCATCTCATTGCCATTTTCTATCATTCATTCTCATCATCATTTGTTGTTTTGTTCTGTTTTGTATCGTGCTAAACCGTAATTGGCCTTGTGCTGTTGTTTTTGCACGTTAATATTATAAATAAATAAATAAATAAATAAATAAATAACTAATCCTTACCAATGTTTATTATTGTCACATTAACATTACTTATCCAACTTTCATTATTTACTTTCATGTTGTTTTATGGTCTAGATATTAATGTAATAACTATGTAATCAATTGTATTCAATTGGAATTAGAGTCTGGCTGGGCGGAAGAGAAGGCCTTAGCTCTGCCAGGTTAAATAAATTATTATTATTATTATTATTATTATTATTATTATTATTATATCTGGAAGTCTTCTCCTCGATCCGCAACCTGAGGACGCTCCATGCCGTGGTGATAGGGACCCACAATACGTGGGGATACATAGAATAAAATATAAAAGAAAGTATAGCAAAACAGAAGGGAATTAAAGATTAAAAAGGATGGAGACGAAAGGAGAGAAGAGAAACAAGATGGTAAGAGGTAAGAAGGAACAGACATGAGGAGGCGATGGAGTGAAATGAAAGAATGGATGAACGGCGTGAAGGAGAAAAAGAAAATCGTTAGATTGTGATTCTCATATCAGCACTCTTTGCCAAGCTCGTCTGAATTATTTCGGTCAAAACATTATGAAATGGTTGAAATCCAGTTCTCTAAGTTTGTAGAAACATGTGCTACCATTGTTGCACAGCGGTGGAGCGCTCGGTTTAATAGAGTGTGAAATTCACTGGAATGATGCTCGCCTGACATGAGCCACACGGCATATCTTGAACTCCAACAGCGCCAGCGGAGAGTGGAAGACAAATGGACGTTTCTACAGCGCGGACTTCTCGATCACAGCTATCTGGAGCGGCGCGTGAGTTTCGAGTTTGTCCCTAAGAAAGAATCTGTGGGTGGGGCCTCCTGCGATATTTCATTGTCCGCCATTCCCGATGGCGAGATCTGAAACCAAATCCCAAGAATTTCTTAAAGCCCAGCCCTCGGTAGTCGGTCTCACAACACCGACGTATGACCGAAAATGGCTCTCATCTTTAACAAGGGATTTATTGAGAGATTTATGGCCTGCCGACCACGTTTCGCGACCGCCACTTGCCGTACAAACGCATGTTTTCATCTCAGACTGATTAATGCTCAAAACTATACAAAAGTGCCAGACCTCAAACTCCGAACCGCTGAGGCGCCAAACCACAGCTACGCTCCGCTCTCTTAAGACTAATTAGATGTTTAATTAAGACCGGATTTATCGCAACATTTGTATCTCTCGACTGTGGAGTTGTACTGATGAAGACGTTGGCAAGGACTAATCTATTTTGCACCCGTTTAAGAATTTCTGTTGAATATGGTAGCTGTATTGCGTGGAAGCTCACAGACCGAGACCAAAGATTAACACGGCAGTAGCGGGGCTTTCAATTTGTGGAGGAATCTCAGAGACCGCTTACAATTTTCTTAATATATTTCTACGTCGAGATAAAAGTGTCATGAAAACACATAACAATTTTGTATTTTGTGTTTTCTAATTATATGTTTTGTGCGTTTGGGAAGAATATAATAATAATAATAATAATAATAATAATAATAATAATGTTTTATTTTAGCTGGCAGAGTTAAGGCCGTAAGGCCTTCTCTTCCACTCAACCACCAAAGAGTGTATATACATATGCATGAACTGACAAAGGATTCAACAATTTGATTTAGATGAGAGTTACATGTATACAAGAGTTATTTACGAATTAAACAACAAAATACTATGAACTATTAATTAAACACTGTGTAGCAGAATTAAGCTAAAATACATATGGCCGGTTTCACCAAGCTTCTTTAAATCAGCACAAACGACTTGTCAACAAATGGATCGTTTAATTTTAACGGAATCTTTAAAAGTTGACTATTTCACCAAGCCTCGTATCTTTAAAATTAACAGGCGTTTACTAACGAGGGGATTTTGTACTTGTATCTTGCATGTTTTGTTTTTCATACGACCATGGCTTCGAAATCGCGAATTTCATTGGTTACATATGATCATGGCTGACTTTGTTTGGCATGAAGAAACAATCATAGGCAAACGGGTAAGAGGCAGTAATTTTAAGAACATCTTCCTAAATACAGTATGTTGTCATACCGCAATTAAAAAAAAAGACAGCTGCTTCCAAATGTAAATAATAGGAATGTAGAGCAGTTAAATTGTAGCTTCTAAAGGAAATCTGAGAAAATTTAGCTGACTACAAGGTCGTCAGCTTAAAAATTGATGCCACAATTAATTATATACAAAGCATTCTAAGCAGTTATATTAGGCCTAAATTTAGGACGGGAAATCGCCTCTTCCATAAATTGCATACTACTTTTCCACTGTATTTCATGCAGATTTATTAGTACCCTGTAACAATTTTGCCATGCTTGTGTGGCAGGATTCAGGAGAGATGTCATTAAATTGGATTTTAAGGGGTATCCATTGTCTCCTAAAAGAAAATCTCTTTGCACCCTTTTCATTTAAAAGGCATCCTCCTTTGGAATGTTGTGCTATCCGTGTAGACCGTAACATTATCTTAAACCGAGAAGAATCTGTTGGATAGGCGTTAAGTGGGTGATTCCTATCTGTCGTATTCTAACCTATTAAAATTTCAATAAACTAGCGCTGAGGTAGTTCTGAGGTAAAAGTGAAAATCGTTGAACTTATAAGGGATTTTTTTGTGGTAATGCAGTTGATCGTATATGCAAGGCATAACAAAAAATTAAACTAATCAAACATAACCTGTCACAGATTCGTATGTCCAAGGTGTATAAGCTGAGTACGAAGGAAACTACCTCAGCGCTAGTTTAGCCACAATTTTTCTATGCGGAGCGTTACATAGGCCTATGAAATTGTTTGCATATTGAAGGAAAAATAGGATCTTCTATTGCAGAATCTTTTGGCTATATTACTGCTAGGATATACGATTGGAACATGTACACAATCTATGTTGTCTATGACAACATAAAATTTAGCTATAAGCTTATTAGGCCTATAGAAATAATGACTATTGTAATGTTGGTAGTACGTCTGATAATTTATTCACATATCTAGACAATACAGCTTTTGATACCCCGTTCATATCATCAATTACTATTTCAAAACTTCCCGCAACATTATTTTAAAACGAGAAGAATCTGTTGAAGAGGCGTTAAGTGGGTGATTTATATCTGTCGTATTCTAACCTATACAGTATACCGGTATTCAGTTTCTTCTAGAATCATTCTTACTACTTATTTCCTTAATGTGTAGCTTTCGTGGAATTCTTTATCACTTAAATCTTCAAAATGATTATTCCGAGTGTTATTACAACATATAAGTTCGTCGTTATGTTGAAGTTCTAAATAAAGAACTTCATCATCGAATAATTACGTCCGCCATGTTGTTGACTTCTTAACGCATCGTTACTGTTTTAACCCGACGAATAGGTCCTAATAAATTAACGATGAATTTAAAGATGCGTTAGCAATAATGATACTTGGTGAAACACAAAAACTGACTAACGTGTCATTAAATTATTTAACGAGACGTTATAATGATAACGAAGGTTGGTGAAACCGGCCAATAGAATGTTAATATATTTCAAATAATATTAGATAATAGAAAGAGATCATTATCAGAAAATACAGCACTATCAGGATGATGTCTAAAGAAAGAAGTAACAATGTAGTGAGTGATAGTTTAAATCAGTATGATTGGAGTGAAATGCTAATAAGGTTATCTTTTAAGCTGTTTTTAAAGGTGTTTATTGTCTTGCAGCCCCTAATACTTAGTGACAAGGAATTCCATTGACGCGAGGTGGATACTGTAAAAGATAATGAATAGCAAGATGTTCTATGAAGAGGTATACTTAGCGTGCCACAGTTAAGTGATCTGGTATTTACGTCGTGGTTCCTGACATCATTGAATCACTGCAACTATAGTTTATAAATATATACAACAATAATAATAATAATAATAATAATAATAATAATAATAACAGGCATAATAATAATAATTTATTTGAACGATCATAGTAAAAATACAATTTTGGTTCGCACTCCCGATGAGGCAAAAGCTTGTGGCCGGGAGTGGAGTTTACATCGAATAATGAAAAAGTAATATTACAAGTTTAATCCCGCACTAAAATAATTATTTAATTGTTTAATTTAAATAATCAAATATATGTAAGCAAAAGTAAAGTGATGAATATCAAAGTAATAATACAAGAAAGAATAATATAAGAAATACAATGAAATTATATCAAATATGTATAAGCAAAAGAAAGTGATGAATATCAAAATAATAATACAAGAAAGAGTAATATAAGAAATACAATGATATTATATGAAATATATGTAAGCAAAAGAAAGTGCTGAATATCAAAACAATAATACAAGAAAGAGTAATATAAGAAATACAATGATATTATATGAAATATATGTAAGCAAAAGAAAGTGATGAATATCAAAATAATAATACAAGAAAGAATAATATAAGAAATACAATGATATTATATGAAATATATGTAAGCAAAAGAAAGTGATGAATATCAAAATAATAATACAAGAAAGAGTAATATAAGAAATACAATGATATTATATGAAATATATGTAAGCAAAAGAAAGTGATGAATATCAAAATAATAATACAAGAAAGAGTAATATAAGAAATACAATGATATTATATCAAATATATGTAAGCAAAGGAAAGTGATGAATATCAAAATAATAATAAAAGAAAGAGTAATATAAGAAACAGAATGATATTATATGAAATATATGTAAGCAAAAGAAAGTGATGAATATCAAAATAATAATACAAGAAAGAGTAATATAAGAAATACAATGATATTATATGAAATATATGTAAGCAAAATGAAGTGATGAATATCAAAGTAATAATACAAGAAAGAGTAATATAAGAAATATAATGATATTATATGAAATATATGTAAGCAAAAGAAAGTGATGAATATCAAAATAATAATACAAGAAAGAGTAATATAAGAAATACAATGATATTATATCAAATATATGTAAGCAAAATAAAGTGATGAATATCAAAGTAATAATACAAGAAAGAGTAGTATAAGAAATACAATGATATTATATCAAATATATGTAAGCAAAAGAAAGTGATGAATATCAAAATAATAATACAAGAAAGAATAATATAAGAAATACAATGATATTATATGAAATATATGTAAGCAAAAGAAAGTGATGAATATCAAAATAATAATACATGGAAGAGTAATATAAGAAATACAATGATATTATACGAAATATATGTAAGCAAAAGAAAGTGATGAATATCAAAATAATAATACAAGAAAGAGTAATATAAGAAATACAATGATATTATATGAAATATATGTAAGCAAAATAAAGTGATGAATATCAAAATAATAATACAAGAAAGAGTAATATAAGAAATACAATGATATTATATGAAATATATGTAAGCAAAAGAAAGTGATGTATATCAAAATAATAATACAAGAAAGAATAATATAAGAAATACAATGACATTATATGAAATATATGTAAGCAAAATAAAGTAATGAATATCAAAATAATAATACAAGAAAGTGTAATATAAGAAATACAATGATATTATATCAAATATATGTAAGCAAAAGAAAGTGATGAATATCAAAATAATAATACAAGAAAGAGTAATATAAGAAATACAATGATATTAAATGAAATATATGTAAGCAAAATAAAGTGATGAATATGAAAGTAATAATACAAGAAAGAGTAATATAAGAAATACAATGATATTATATCAAATATATGTAAGCAAAAGAAAGTGATGAATATCACAGTAATAATACAAGAAATACAATGAAATTATAGCAGGCAAAACATAGAAGATTCGGTAAACTACAAAGTACAAATAATAAAATGAAATGAAACATATTAATAATACAATAATTGTAAAAATAAATGCAAAATATGATGCAATAATATAATGGAGTAATAATTGGCATATACATAAATGATATTTTAGTTTAAATTGATTTAATGTATTCTGAAATTTTGAAAGATTCGTAACTTAGAAAAATATTTGATTTTTTTTAATGTCGTGTAAAGAAAAAATGAAAAATAACAAAAGTGAATAAATAACGTACAAATAATTCCCTACCGCCCAAAAAGACAGGATACATTTTCGTCAAGCCTACACAACATACGCTTTTATAATAATAATAATAATAATAATAATAATAATAATAATAATAATAATATTAGTAATAACAATGGTTTATTTAACTTGGCAGAGTTAAGGCCATACGGCCTTCTCTATTTCTCAACCAGGAGTAAAACTGGGATACAAAAACACTAAAAATTTACAAAATACAGCATACATACAAAAGTGACGTAGATATCATAACATAATGTTAACAACAAGTCAGTAGAAATCAGACATAATATATAACATATATAAAGAAAGTAAAAAGCATAATAAAATGTGAACAGCAGGTCAAAATAAATGATGCATACAAAGTATAATAATGAGATGATGATAATAATAATAATAATAATAATAATAATAATAATAATAATAATAATAATAATAATAATAAAAAACAGTGAACTACAAAGCATACAATGAACACAATATTTTTAGGTACACACAGCAAGGAAAATATTATGATTATAAGTAGCTCAAGTTATCATATTATTGATATTACCATTATCGGGCAATATGATGAAAACAAAAAGTGATAAGTGATCCCGGCCATTTAGTCATTCATAACGAGAGCACCTCTGCACACATGTGGACATTGTCCCACTGTCGTACATCTATGACGCAGTGCATGATGGTAGGCCACTAGAGGGAACCCAAGAGGTGGAACTTAATCTGAGAGGATTCGATCCGACATCGGGATGGGAATCCGGGATGGGATAGAGCGTCAGCACGTAGAGCTGAAAACCGGGATTCAAATCCCGGTACCGGAGAGAATTCTTCTCCGTTCCACTAATGTTTCATCATATGATGACGCAGAACAGTGGCGGTGCGTCAATAAGAGCACAAGAGCACGTGAACACCTTGTTTCCATTAATGCACGACTAGTTTTATATTTTAATACCGTATTGGCGTAGTGGGGATGTATAATATCAGGATCGAGTATTTTAAACTTCCCGCATCTTGCATAAACTTCTTATGTAAACTTGGCAACATCCGTTCACGTACAAGCCGTTCTCTTTCCAAGAAGGTTACAGAAATTTCACGCATGCGCGGGAGAAAATTGTCTTTCGCTGACCGCTTATGACTCGTCAAGAGCACAAAGCATTAAGTGAACAGTGAATCTATCCTACAGATGTCAGGTGCATCGATGCCTATCGTTTACGTGCTATATCTCGAGAGGAAATTTGATAAGTCTGTATTTTAGCCTGCTGGTGTCAGCATCTCACTGTCGGAACATTTACTTTATGTGGATGTGTGTACAGTGCTGCTACGAGAGTGTAGTTTGTAAATTACTATACTTCAGTGTAGGGAAATTGCATAGTTTGGCTTTCAAAGACGTGCTGGCTGAATGTGATGGTGGTATGAATTTAAATATCTGTATGGTGGTGTATATTATTTAAGAATAATATTTACTGGCATGTATTTATAGTAATCAATCTATGCGAATGGGATTACAGTACTGGTATAGGCTATAGTGTATCAGTGTGTTGTGAATCAAAATACAGTATATTACTGAACACACGCTTTTGTAAATTGTGTTATGTATTAATTTTTAACAAACGTAAACAATGAACTCTGTTCAAGTAATTTTGAAGAGTAAAGAACTGGGTAAACTGGCTTACCAGAAATAATTGGAAATAAAAAGACTGGATTTCATTATTATTATTATTATTATTATTATTATTAATATTATTATATGTTGTTTTTTTCGACAGTGAAACACTGGAATCATGACATTTCATATTAGGCTAAAAACGTACGATTTCAAAATCTCTTCGATTTTGGAACACAAAATTGTGAACACGCATAATATTTTATCACGAGCCGCCACTGACGCAGAACATCTGCACGGAAATATCGTATGTACTTCGGTACAACATAACACTATATTTACAATATTGATCATAAAATCTGAAACTCTCAATTTCAATTACATCCAAGGACAACAGATTTTTAAGGATGGGAAGAATCCATTGCATAGCTTCTCTAGGAGGATATTTCGGAGATCTACACGGTTCGTATGAATTACAGAAGGGGACACATTTCATAGAATATTTACATTTAGAAGACACTTCCCAGAAGCCCCTAGCTTGTAGAAAAGCTTAGACACATATTGAGATAATGTATTAATGTGTATTTAACAAGTCATAAATTGGTATTGCCGAATTAGCACGCTGGAGAATGTTACAGGCATAGAGCTATCTTCACTCTACTACCACAGTCTACTATATACAGTCGCGAAGCTTGAGGTGATTTTTTGCAAATCTCGCGATAAAGCGCTCCAAGCGGTTAGCAACTAGAAACAATAGACTGTCCACGTGCTGTCCACTGTCGACTTTGGATTTAGAGTCGACTGTGTCGTATTTCCATCGACTGCTAGGTCGTTGCGTATTTCGCAATGATACTTGTGAAGAAAAATCCTAACATATATTTCTTATTTTACTTCTAGATGCAAAAAGTGGTTAATAAACAGCAAGAGGGAGGATCTAATCACTAAGAATGAAGTATATCTTTATAATAATATAAAGTTTTGCTCTCTTCATTTCGAAAACACACAATTTATGAATGAGAACAAAAATACATTAATCTGGAATGCAGTTCGAACTTTATTTGATTTTTCAAATAAACCTGTTCTGTTATTACCTGCAGCTGAGAAACAAATGCTTTGCATTAATTCTACGTCTGTGTCAGCTGATTCCTTGAATAATTGTACATTTTCAGACAACTTAGGCCTACTTTTTTTTCAAAGGATATGTTTTTAATTATAGCTGTTAATTTTGTTGATATTTTTATTTGTTACTTTACTAGAGACGTAGAAAAAGTAAGTCTGTTACAATATAATTCATTGATCACGTTTTATTTCCAATTCTGGTGTGATTATTATTGCTTAACCTCATCCCACTTTGTTAACTACGTAAGCCTACACTACAAGTACCGATATACGTAAGTTATTCCTATTAATTCATATTTCCATTATTATTGTTATATTATTGTTGTAAAGGGAAATGCAAATTAATATTTATTGGTTTCATAGTTCATTATTGCTATAATCTTGAATGAGTGAAGCGATTATAGTAAATTTCAGTTCGTTTTGCACAAACAAAAATAATATTAACCTATTTCTTGCAGGTATCTTCGAGTTTATGGCGCAATTTAATATAATTCATTAAAATAATAAATGAACTTTATCCATTTAATAGACTATTTCAATGATGGAAGGAAGGTGTTAATTTTTCCAAAAGAACCCGAAAGTGTAACATATTTTGTCGTCTGCTAGGAGAGATCTGTGATGATGAGGCGATGGTAACGATCCTAGTCGTGGGCAACTACCCATGTTTGCATTTTTACTACATATTGAGCTTCGCGACTGTATATAGTAGACCGTGCTATTACATTTCCGTCACCCAGACGGGTTGAGGAGCTCACAAATATCAGTCTACAGTACAAATACGAGCAGCTGCAAGTAGTTGACATAGACTATGCTTACAGAACAACACTGAATGCATGTACACGAGACCCATTGGACGTTCCAAGTGTAAACCGAACTAGTGAAATCAACTCTCCTGTACCTCATGCTGCATCAATATTGAACAGTGCGCACGTGATATTCAGTGATGACGACGATGATGATAATGATAATGATGGCGATGATGAGGAACGGGAAACTTCTCAAGGGACACTGGGATTGAGTTTTGAAACTTTTAAAATCTATGATTATTATTATTTTTTTTTTAATTTGGAGGGTTTGGTGTGTCTGTACATTTAAGGGAAGAGGATGGTATTTTTAAAAACGTTATTCCTATTTGGTGTAAAATATTAATTTTTGTATGTAGAGAGCTCATAGCTGTGGCAACTCAACCAAATAAAAATATTTTGAAAGAAAAAAAATTATTTGGGGGACCAAAAATGAAAAAAAAAAAAAAAAAACCAATGCAGGATTGTACAGGGACATCATTTTATTTTTACTAACATTTTTAATATTAACCTGGCTATACCTTAGAATCAATGCCGTTTGCTACCCCCTTCCACGACTAGAGTTCGATGATACTGGTGTAATATACAAACAATTCACTTTACTAAGTATAGGAGGGAAGAAAAGTAGTTCATCCATTTACGTAAACAAGGAAATATCACGCTTTTGAGTTTGATCATTTTCATTAGGTTTAATCAAAATACAGTATAGTATTAACAATGAGGGTTTTTACTCATGAACTGAGCTGTCCATGTGGACGTATTCATTATGCAGTGTATATTATACTGTCTACAGCACATTAGCGTACAATATAGAGAATGAAGTTAAATTGAAAAATAATCATAATATGGTTATTTAAACGCATTTTTGAAAATGGTGGCCGTTCATTTCGATACAGGCTTCAGTTCTAATGTGCATATTATCGCACTATAGACTATTGTACCTAATCCCAATTACCAGCTTCGTCCTTCGTAACTAGTAACTCATATTAAAATAATTCTGTACCTACTCTATAAAAGATTACCTTACGTACTGTAAATTCAATCTTCACTTCTGCCCGGTCCGAAAAGATAAATTTACTCAGACATGCTATCTACTTTCCGTCCAAGTGGTTATGTCGTAGAATCTTAGAAAGGGAGGAAATCACTTGATAGTTAATTACTTAACGAGGCCCTTTCATTTAAGTTGTTTTAAAAAATTGTATAATATTACGTAGAAGTCCAATTCCTAACAGAAATTAATGTTCTCACAAAAGAGCTAAGATGAAAGCCCAGCCACTAGCTGGCGAATAAAAGCAGATTGGAGAAACCGGGATACGACGTAATGGACGACAGACCTGTGCGAAAATGATTCAATATTGAAAGCTCTTTCGCCACTGGAAAACGCGAACATATTTTTGGAACGTACTGTTTATTATGACCGTAAGGCTACTATGACTGTATATGAAGTCTTGGTTCTGTGTGGAGGACGGTTGAACTTCATTATTAGAAGGGGTGGGAGTAAAATACATTAAAAAACTCAGGTACAATAAAAATTGAAGTAAAAATAAAATGATGTCCCTGTACTAAAACCGATATATCTGAACCGTTTAGAAGATAGATTCAAACAGCTTTTTGCACTGTATTTGCAAAAGCATGTTCTACAAACTGCCTGTAACAGAATTTTAATATTAGTCCCTACGTTTTTGAAGTACACAATTAAATTTTAATAACAATTTTCTGATTTCCTTTCTTGCAAACAAACGGACGTATTTTTAAAATGAAATGAATTAACAAAATTCTGTTACAGAGAAAAGTTTCCTAATAGTCTAAAGAATGTGTGTTCTAAATTTCATGCATGTATCTTAATAGTTCAGATATTATATTCATTTTTCTCTGGCAATGTAGCAAAAAATATGAATTACTGGAAACCGATAAAAGCGGGCGTGTGATTTAAAAATCCATAGCGCAGGAAGTTTAAACATTAGGTCTCAACATCCGATAAGGGCACAAATAACCAAAAAATGTTATGCAATGCATTCCACACATATCAAAGGGTATTTTAAAGAAAAAAAAATTGAAAATTTAATTACCGAAAACAACAATAAAAGTGGGCGAGTGATTTAAAATTCCATAACGCAGGAAGTTTAAAAATGACGACTCAATATTCGATAAGGGCACAAATACTCACAAAATGTTATGCTATGCATTCCACACATATCACTGAGTATTTTAAACATATATATATATATATATATATATATATTTTAATTTACTCATTTTTCGCCAAAAAATACCATCCTCTCCCCTTAAATAACAGTACCAAATTTCATCAAGTTTATTTCATTAGTTACATGTATATTAAATTTAACTTATTTTATTAATATTAAATTATGCGTCAATTCGATACATCCCTGACGGCTTTAGAATTGTTTTTACTTTTTAAAAATGTTCTGGGAGGACTTACATTTCAAGATAAAGAAAACTGCGCATGAATTTTTAAATTTCAGCATTGTATTCTTGCAAAGTTTCACGTAAATCAGAGCAAATGGAAGCCCCTAGGAACTTCATTATTAACCAAAAACTTAGTTTAGAGAAAACTTTATTTTTATTTGGTGTGGTAGATTTAAAAGGGCAGTGCGTAGTATTTAAAAAATGGTAACTAGGGATGCTATGCATAGACATTTCGCTAGTCCGCGCTACGAGCGTGCTAAACTAGCCCCGGTTATCGAGTGATTACTTGAAGATTCATATCATATCATATCGTTAACACTGGTTTATGAATACGAAAAACGTTAGTTCGCTGATCATCCACCGGAAGCCCGCGCTACGAATGTCTATGAATATGGCCTTAGAACTTTAAAAGTAGTATGGGACAGAATGTTAAAAAAAATGTATAAGGTAATTATTTAAGTAATAATAACAACAATAAAAATAAATAATAATAATAATAATAATAATAATAATAATAATAATCCGTGGCGCTACAGCCCGTGAAGGACCTAGACCGACCAGTGGGCCTCACGCCCACATGCCGAAGCAGAGGTGGACGATCATCCAACCAGAATGGAGATATCGTGTGGTTAGCACGATGATCTCCCCAGCCGTTATAGCTGGAATTATTTAAGTAAAAACACAAAAGTATTTATTTTTACCATTTTGACCAAAAATTCAGTCCTAGTGGCACTTAAGAGCGAAATGAAACAAACACATTAGAAATTAATGTAATTCGGTGGTTCGGTAATATTAATACTAAGGACCGTATTATCCCAGGATGTACGGAGATAAGGTTAGGTGTTCATAGACTATATTGGTGTGACGTCATATTTGGCACGTGGCACAGATACTATCAGGGAACACTTGCATCTTGTTTGTGCTCCAGTTGACGTTCTGTTTATGATGCAAAACTAGACCTCGGAGGTTGTTAAAAATGCATTCTAGTGATAAAGATTGTAACTGCGATGACCTTTCCTACAATCTAAATTATATGCTTTTTATTTAATTAATTATTTATTTTTACTGGAGCTACTGGCACAGTTAGAGCCATAAGACCTTCTCTTCCACTAAACTGGTATTATATATATATACACATACATATATACATATATATACAGAAAAATGTAATAGTGATAATAATAACAATAATAATAATAATAATAATAATAATAATAATAATAGTGACAGTAATACCAATAATAAATATAAATTCTAGTCCACACCTGTGGAGTAACGGTCAACGCGTCTGGCCGCAAAACCAGGAGGCCCGGCTTCCAATCCCGGTCGGGGCAAGTTACCTGGTTGAGGTTTTTTCCGGGGTTTTTCCTCAACCCAATACGATCAAATGCTGGGTAACTTTCGGTGTTGGACCCCGGACTCATCTCACCGGCATTATCACCTTCATATCATTCAGACGCTAAATAACCTAGGTGTTGATACAGCGTCATAAAATAACCCAATAAAATAAAAACAATATAAATTCTATTATGATATTCTTTTCATTTTTCTGAATTTCAAAGTATGTAATACTAGTGTTTAATCAGCTTAAATGTTATTTATCTAATATAACTATTTTGATTAAATTTCAAAACTCACGATTAACTCGAAAACTTTAAGCACTGGAAACAAAACAATTGTGAAATCACCGCGATGATTTCTATCAGAATCCGCAGTTCTAACAGACAAAAGTTTAGTCACTCTGCATACGGAAGTCCGCCAAACGAAACTACTCCTTTATTTAAGTTGCCGTAACACTGAAACTAGTAAATATTTTGAATAGCAACCACTTTTAAAACTAATTTTCATTCTTTCTAGACATTTCTATCGTTTTCACCCCAATCAAAAGTGAAAAATAAAAATTATTGCCGCTTACCAACTTTTGAGGGTGCCAATATCTATTTTGAACAGGTCGTTTCGAAGTTAGTTTTTGTTTCACTTTCCAAAAAAAAGTTTGATTTTGAAATTTTTATAAATACTTTCCTTAGTCATTTATCTATGAATCCTAAACATTATAGAGCAATTGATTAGCTATTCACAGGAGCTACAACATGATAATGTTGAACGGTGCGGAAAATATCGTTCTAGTCTACAAACACTGATCGCCCGCACCATTATGGCTGCCTTCTCCCTTGCACCACGGTGCTGACGGCCACTGGTCTAAATCATCACTAGGCAGCGGATTTTTATTTGCTAAAAATTTTAATATATTTATGTTTTATGTGCTAAAAAGTACGAAAATATTTGCTAAAAATAAAAAAAAATATATTTTTTTAATATGACAAAAATACCTTACTTAGCTTGGAAAAAAATGGTACTAGGTGCTCACCAACCACACTTGATTGCTAGTAGTTGGCCAAGAATCGCAGTGAACAACAAAGGTCATCTCCAAATTCTCCATCACAAATACATGCCGATTATGTCTGAACAACAACAAAGGTCATCTCCAAATTCTCCATCACAAAATAATGCATGCTGATTATCTCTGAACAACAACAAAGGTCATCTCCAAATTCTCCATCACAAAATAATGCATGCCGATTATCTCTGAACAACAACAAAGGTCATCTCCAAATTCTCCATCACAAAATAATGCATGCCGATTATCTCTGAACAACAACAAAGGTCATGTCCAAATTCTCCATCACAAAATAATGCATGCCGATTATCTCTGAACAACAACAAAGGTCATCTCCAAATTCTCCATCACAAAATAATGCATGCCGATTATCTCTGAACAACGACTTATAATCTGAAAACGATCTTTCCACATCACAGGACGTCAGACGTGCATATTTAAAGAGAGGAATGTCACGAACACAAACACCGTCAATTTCACCTATAGGCACACCCTCCAATACTTGAGCAACTTTACACATTTTTTTATATCCACTGTTTTTCCCAAACACATTCTGGAATTTGTCCGTTGGTAATTGTGCTTCTGAACCTGGTAGCGAGTCTAGTTTAATTTCCACGGCACGTACCTTCCTGTTTTAGACAACAGGTTTTTGGATGTTTCGAGTTTTTTCATGGTGTCACAAAAGAAGCTTAGATTTGCTAATAGGAAAGCCAAATCGTTTTTTAAATAACCATCTTTCATGCAAATCTAGTCTTTGAGGTGAAGCTCCCTGTAGAGCAGATTTGAACAATTTCAAGGGAAAAATTGTTCCGGGGCCGGGTATCGATCCCGGGACCTCTGGTTGAACGTACCAGCGCTCTTACCAACTGAGCTACCCAGGAACTCCACCCGACACCGTCTCAACTTTTCCCTTTATATCCACACAACTCGCGTGGGCTGACGAAACGCCAGAGATCCACATCGAGTGCACACAATCTCTGTGTGACTTGGAATTGTGGTTTTCTGTTAACGTACACAGTGACGTATATATATTATGCAAATCTATTGTTTCAAATTGTTCAAATCTGCTTTACAGGGAGCTTCACCTGAAAGACTAGATTTGTCGTCTTTTAGATGAAAAAATCGGAATAAGGATATATTTACACATTTGCATTTTAAATTAGTTTTCATGAAATTATCACGAAATTACCAATGTTTACCCCATTTATTATGCAATGTATACTATACTGTCTACAGCACATCAGCATACAATATTAACAGTGCACTTACATTTTAAAAATAATGAAAATATGGATATTTAAACAAATTATTGAAAGTGAAGGTCGTTCATTTCGATACAGGCTTCAAATGTTTTGTGCATATTATGAGAAACGTTCTGAAACATATCTTCTGAAATTGAATGTATGGTTTCTTGAATTTAATTATTTCATTCTTCTATTGTTGTAGGATGTTTAGCAAACACAACTGTTTGACAGTAGCCCCAAATAAATAATGGAAAGCACTCAAATCAGGTGACATGGGGGAGCCATAATCCTACGTCTGTTGAAATAATTCTGTACCTACTCTATAACAGTGTACGTTATGCACTGTCAATTCAATCTTCACTTCTGCCCGACCCGCATTGATAAATTTACTCAGATATGCTACCTACTGCCCTTCCATGTGGTTATGTAGGAGGGTCTTAGAAAGAGGGAAATCACGTGACAATTCCTTACTTAACGATGCCCTTTTATTTAAATTATTTTAAATAAAAGGGCATCGTTAAGTAAGGAATTGTCACGTGATTTCCCCCCTTTCTAAGACCCTCCTAGGTAGAAATGCAACAAAATGGATCGGCATACACAGCCCACATCAAAGACAGAGTGGCAGGGGCAATGATAGCCTTGAATGACATTCAGTACCTAACCAGGATCTCGTTGGAAACGGCGATGAAAATCTTCACGGTTAAAATAGTGCCTATCATCACATATGTACTCGAAATTATCTGGAAATACCTCACTAAAAGAAACCTGAAGGACCTCGAGAAAGTGAAAGCGTCATATCTGAAACGGGTACTTGGCCTGTCCAGATTTGCACCATCCAGAATCGTCTATGAGCTAACCAGAGAACCTATGTTACTAGAAGACCTACGACTGCAATTCCTACTGCCATCAACATCAGCATACGAGAGCACCGTCCTCGAACACCAACGTAAGAAAGTACAAATATGGGAGGAGTTCTACGTCACGGACGCCATGGCCAGAGAGGACTGGAAGGAGGCCAACTACCTACAGAGACATCTGGTGACCAGATTTGCTACCCACGGCTTCCACTTCAAAATATGCCGCAACACCAGCTTTCACGACCCGAAGGAAGAGTGCATGTGTTTACTGTGTGACGAACTATGTGGAAAATACCATGTGATGGAGTGTAAAAACCGATTAGTTTCACTGACCAAGTTCTGCAGCAGCGAAAGCTAAAATAATATATTATCCTGCACATTGTGCGCACTTCCGTTATTATTATAATATTAGGTAGAAGTCCAATTCCTAACAGCAGATGTTTTCAGAAAAGAGCTAAGATAGCTCAGCCACTAGCCTTTACAGTGGGGCCAGCAGAAACGGGTTGGGGAGACCGGGATGTGACGTAACTAAACGAACGCACAGTACCCGTGCGAAAATACGATTCAATAGTGAATGAATGCTCTTTCTTCTTTGAAAAATGTGATTATATTTCTGATACATACTATACTCACTCTGTACTGTTTATTTTGAACGTAAGACGACATTGCGGCTTTGGTTGTGTGTGGAAGTTTGCCACTACTGCGTGTTCAGTTCAAAGTGTGTCATGACTCGCTGTATGCCGTCATGTGGCTAGTCGATGAGCCTAGAGAATTCAATCTTCCTACACTTCCGCAGAGGCGTATTACCTATGTGCCAGAGAAGTTGCCTATCAAGTACAGCGTTCATTCTGAAGAGTACTTACCGATACTACGGTAACGCCTGTAGTGGCAGGAATGTGAACTGTTTGGAAACACGTATACTGAGGTGAGTTTTTTTCTTACTGTCGGGATATGGTGAGAGGGTTAAGACGATTATTTACGTATTTGTTGACATTAACTTGGACGGTCAACATGGACGCGGAGCATTTGATTTGTATTGTGGAATGTTGCCGTACGCAACCGATGATAACAAATACCCTGCGTACGACTTGCCCGCGCAAAACACAGTTCGAAAGAGATTATGGTAGCACACAGACCGCCATCTGTTGCTACGACGTTCAAGTTATACCGTACACGTACAAGTCACTTCTTCATAGAACATCTCGTTATTCATCATCTTTTACAGTATCCACATCGCGACAATGGAATTCCCTGTTACAAAGTATTAGGGGCTGCAAGACAATAAACACTTTCAAAAACAGCTTAAAAGATAACCTTCTTAGCATTTCACTCCAATCATACTGACAAACTATCACTGTCTACATTGTTACTCCTTCCTTTAGACATGCATCCTAACAGTGCTGTATTTTCAAAATTGTCTCATAATAATCTCTTTCTATTATCTAATATATTAACATTCTATATATTTTAGCTTAATTCTGCTAGATAGTTTGTATTTCAGTGTTTAATTAATATTTCATAGTATTTTGTTGTTTAATTCGTAAATAACTCTTGTATAAATGTATCTCTTATCTAAATCAAATTGTTGAATTCTTTGTAAGTTCATACATATGTATGGATACTTTTTGCTGGTTGAGTGGAAGAAAAGGCCTTACGGCCTTAACTCTGCCAGCTAAAATAAATTATTATTATTATTATTATTATTATTATTATTATTATTATTATTATTATACTATACGTTGGTTAGATCCAAGCTTGAATGTGCATCTGTTGTATGGAACTCCATTACTTCCACTGACTCGGCTAAATTGGAGAATATTCAAAGAAAATTTATTTCCTTGTGTTCTTATAGATTTTTACCAAATTCCGATTATAACTATGAGATTAAATGCAATTATTTCAATTGCGGTAGTTTGTTCACCAGACGTCAGGATCGTGATTACTTATTTTTTTGTAAAGTCATTAAGGGTGATATTGATTGTGAATCTTTCATTAGCAATATCAGTCTTCGTATTCCTGCTAATGGTTTAAGATTTCATAAATTGTTTTATAATAAGAATCCTAAATCTCTCTCTCCGGTCTGCAGATGCATTAAATATGCTAATTTGCATGGATCCAACTTGGATCCATTTAATGTGTAGTATATCTATGAGTTTTTAACTCACTGATCTAATTTTATAATTATTTGTCCATTTTATTTCTTGCATTTGGTCAATTGATTAATGTAGACTATTCCATTATTTCAATTATCTCATTGTACTAAATTTATAATTTTATAATAATTATTTGATCAATGATAGATGTAGACTATTATATTGTTTGTATTTCATCTCATTGCCATTTTCTATCATTCATTCTCATCATCATTTGTTGTTTTGTTCTGTTTTGTATCATGCTAAACTGCAATTGGCCTTGTGCTGTTGTTTTTGGACGTTAATATTCTAAATAAATAAATAAATAAATAAATTATTATTATTACTATTATTATTATTATTACTATTATTATTATTATTATTATTATTATTATTATTATTATTATTATTATTATTATTACACGTTCTCAAGTTCAGATTGAACGCCTTGATTAATAGGCAATTTCTCTGACATAAAAGCTGAAACTCGCTTCAAATCGCTGACTCACAACAGTGACGTCACGACACACTTTGAAATGAACACCCAGTAGAAGGAGTGGGAGTGAAGTACATTCAAAAACTCAGGTACAATAACAATTGAAGTAAATGTAAAATGATGTCTCTGTAGAAAATATCACAAGCCTACGAGGTCGTCTATGTGAAGCGGGGATGGGGAATTGCTAAAGACATTTAGATGTGTGGAGTGGAACACTTTGTAGTTAAAGGCAAAGCGGAATAAATCATGACCGTGATGACGATGCCCAGGTCAGGTCACGCGCCGCGACGGCACGGGACGGCCTAATCCCGTTATTAATGCTGCCCGACATCGCCACCAGGGATTTTATTGACAGGGAAAGAACAGAGGCGCATCGGCTATGGTGAGAGAGATATATATATATATATATATATATTTTTATTCTTGATAACTGAGACAAAATATTGCCTACACCAGTGGTGTGACCTGCACAAAATGTTTTCATATAAACCAATCCTGCTACACATTTTATCACAGCGAAGTTCACCATCCAGTCTGCAATCCGCGCCGGTGACATTGTAGATCATTTATTTGCTACGCTGTCAATATAGTCAGCGGAACCTGCTGTACCACCGTCAAGAAATAGAGATCTCGTGTAAGAATCGAAACACATAAGAAGCTTTGTCTTATATCGTAGAAGCTTTCGTCCAAAGAGACCATTCATCCTACCTGTAGTTTTTCATAGGCTTTTGAGGCGTCTTGTAGAAAATTGAGCATCAGATATTGCTAAAATGCATGTGTACAATCGTTACCATATAAATTGCAATTGCTCAGTTTTTGATGAATTTAAGGAGGTTAAATACTTAGGTATAATCGAAGACCTCTCTCGAAAAAGGGTGTAACATCAAATTAATGAAAAATGTGACTTCGGTGTAGAAAATTAATTCTGAAGCATTCATTTATAAAATAGTACATTATGCAACGAGCCTATAATGATAGTAATTAAGACGGAAGTATGTTTGTTTATGAAACGAGCGCAAGCGAGTTTCATAATTTTCATACGAGCGTCTTAATTACCATTATACGCAAGTTTCATACGATTTTTATGCTCGACCATATTTCCAACTTGAAATTATTCAGAAATATTCATTTTATTTGTATCTGACAGAACATCGGAAGTGATCTTGTTCATAGCTCGAAATTGTGAGATGTGCGCAGACGCGAAAGTATCGATTTTTTCCGAGGAACAATAATGTCATTGACCTTGATGTAATGCAGAGAATGTATAACCTGGAAATTGATTTAGAATTGAAAAACGAAATGACAAACCGAATTTATTTGAATATTATTTACAATTAACGCTAATTATTATAGTAACAGAACATAACCTTCTGCGACAGTATTGGATTTCCAGCATCCGTGACGGTTCCCTCGTCTTTCGGTTCCATATCCGAGAATAATCGAAAACCTGAACTTTAATGAATAGGTGTACTTTAATGACATTCATTAAAGGACTGCTACCAGGTGTATAATTACTACATTTCGGCATGGTCGAGCATAAACAAATTAATGCTTCCAATAGATGAATAATCTTGTGTCCTTGATTAATCGAATGGTTCCGCTAGTAAATATAGACCTAACGAAATATGCCCCTAAAATTATTTTCTTTTGTCCTGGAACGTGTATTATAGATTTGTTGGTTTCACCCTTATTCGAGGGAGGTCTTCAATTATTGATTATCATTTAAAATTGAATAATCATATTCATTATATTTGTAATAAATTACGAACAGCTCAATGACTCACTTAATGACGCAATACAAAATCTTAACGAGGACCTTGAATCTATATCTGCATGGACCAGAAATTTTGGTTTGACTCTCAATGCAAGAAAATCACAAGCAATCCTAGTGGGACATCAACGTCTATTATGCAATATTACTTCTGCTCTTCCAGTCAAGTTAAACGACGCAATAATCCCTTTTGCTTCCTGTGTTAAAAACCTTGGAGTTTACTTTGATACGCATTTAAACTGGAATAACCAAGTAACCCATATTACCAAAAAAAGTGCTTTCCATACTACATTCCTTAAACAGCATTCGAAAATTCCTTCCGCTAACACTCAAGAAAATACTAGTGGAAAAACTAGTAATGCCCTACTTCGATTATTGTGATTTTCTACTGATTGACCTCAATGTCAACCAGTCGCAAAAATTACGTGTTCATAATTCTTGTGTTTTCTTCGCCTGCGATGTCCGTCGCGCTGACCACATTACCCCATCCTTCCAAACTCTAAACTGGCTACGGCTTAACGAACGCAGAAATTTTCATTCTCTTGTTCTCCTTTTCCAAGTCCTCCACACCTCTACACCTACCTACCTTGCCTCCCGTTTCAGTTACCTGTCATATCATAATCTCTTCACACGCACGCAAAATAGCCGCATACTAGCCATACCAACACATAGGACATCATCGTATTCATCATCATACACAATCTCGCTCTCGCGCTTGTGGAATACCCTACCCAGTGACATCACAGACTGTCGGAATTTAGTAGCGTTCAAAAGCAAGCTTATTAAGCATTTTCTTACTGCGTAGAATAGGTTTAAGTTTTTACTTAATCAATAAAAGAAATGCTTCTCTCTTCTTAACTATTACAATAAACTGTCTAGCTTTTATTAATAAGTTAATCTTTTAGTACTTTGATTTTATTGTTTTTGTAAATTTAATATTAATTGTAATTATAATTGTAATTGTATTCTTAATATTGTAGTTGTAATCCCCTGGTAGGGGGGAAGAGAAGGCCAGATGGCCTTATCTCTACCAGGTTAAATAAATAAATAAATAAATAAATAATAAATAAATAAGTAAATATTAAAAATAAAAAAGCATTATACTACTTTGTTGCTCTAAGAAATATTTTGTTAATTAACTGTTTACGTACAATTTATTTAGCATTATTTCAATCTGTAATGATGTATGGTATTATAGATTGGTGTGGAATTTACGAATCCAATTTATATCCGTTAATTTTACTACAGAAAAAGTATTAAAAATTTGTTTAACAAAGCAGAAAGATTACTCAACTCATTTGTTGTTTAAACATTTCAGAGTTTTCAACATTAAGCAAATTTATTATTTTATTTTATTAAAATATTTTCACAGAAACTTTAATAACGTTGAAAGGTATATACATAAATATAGAACTAAAAATACGAATTCTCTGCGTTTGTCTGAACCTAAATGTAAAACCAATGCAGCTTTTTATCATAGCATGAGTCAATATCCCATATTATTAAACAAATTTTATTCTAATATTTTAACCACGAATTCTATAGAAATTAATAAAAAAATAAACAAATTTGTATTGAATTTTTAGTTTGGGTTTAAACATATTAAACACTTTCTAATCTGTATTATCTCTCAATTTTAATTTTTTTTTTCTGTATTGAAATCCCCTCCTGACCACGAGTCTTACTCATTCAGTATTGGGCTAGTTTATCTAACTTTGTATTAACTTGTATTGGTTTCAAACTTACTGGCAATAAATAAATCAATAAATAAATAATAATAAATGAATTAAATAGGCCTAAATAGTAAATAAATAAATAATTAAATAAATAAATAAATTAGTAAATAAATAATTACAAAAATAAATAAATAAGTAAATAAATAAGTAAATAAATAAATAACTAAATAAATAAATAATTATATAAATAAATAAGTAAATAAATAAGTAATTAAATAACTATTAAATAATTAATAAATAATTAAACAATCAAATAAATAATTACATAATTAAATAAATTAAAGAATTAAATAAATAATTATATAAATAATTAAGTAATTCATTAAATAATTAAATAAATAATAAGTAAATAAGTAATTACATAAATAATTAAGTAATTAAATAAATAATTAAATACATAAATAAATAATAAATAAATATTAAGAGTGGCTATTTTTATTATTAACAATAGAAGTGTACAACCTTGAGCCTAATTAGAACCATCTCTCAGGTCAGCTTCGCCATTACACTTAGGTCCAGTTAGGGAAAGAGTAGCAGGGTAGCTTCTTATAAAATAAGCATGATGATGTGACGAATATTGTACTGGTTTTTGTTTTTGTGGCAATACGTTAATAATATATGCACGTAATTATTTTTAGTGTTTAAAACTTTGGAATATTTATGCATGACATTTGTTGGATAATTGAAATGCATATTGAAACAAATTTTAATTATTCTCTTATTAAATTGATTCAGAGGCAATGGAACAAATATTGTTATACCTCCCCAACACATCATTCCATATTGAATAACCGACTGGATTAAAGCCAAATAATTATACTACATATCACAATGGATCGTAGTCGACAAAACATGTAAACAAATGTTCTTAATTGACAGAAATATTTATATATATTTTACCCCAACGTAAGTTTCATTCCATTATAATCCCTAAATATTTTACCTGATCACTAGTAAGTATTTTAGTAATGAAGTTAGGGATATTATTTCAACAAGTTTCGGTAGTATTCTTCGTGTAGGTCCTTTTTAACATCGTTCCTAGTTTTTTCTTGGGCGTCCAACGCTTCTTTTCCTCTTCGGTATATTGTAATATAGTTTCTATAGTAATCTTCGAAATTCCAAAAGTAAAACAAGAATTTTCAAGCGATTTTTATATTCTCCAAGAATTAATTTAAGATTATTTCCATTATCAACACGTACCTTGTGTACAAACATTGCAGCTAACTACTTACCAAGTACGTGTATCTATGTTAAGATTCATTCATTTTGTTTTACATTGTTACAGTATCCCATTAAATATAACTTTTAAGTGAACGTTGATTCAGAAATTTATTGTTAAAACTAAATAAAATCTTCATCCATGATGAATATTTCGTACACACCTTCAAAATATACAGAAAACCAACCATCACCACCTCACACATATACGACATCATATCTAATCGCCCCACACAACACAAACATGCTGCATTCAGGACAATGGTACACAGATTACTCAACATACCCATGAGCCAACAACACTACAATGAAGAAGTGAACACAATCAAATACATGGCACAAGAAAATGGTTACAACCCAAACATAAGATCGTAGGTCTAGAAGATCGTAGGAAAATCCACTGTCTTTCCCTTCTCTTTCACATATTGCATTTCTCCACTCCTGTCTATCTTGCGTCTCGTTTTCAAAATTTATCCACCCATCAAAACCTAGACACACGATCACAACACTCCTCAATATTATCCATTCCCTCCCACCGAACATCCTCATATTCATCTTCTTTCACTGTGGCTGTTCCTCGACTTTGGAATTCCCTACCGAGTAATATCAGGGACTGTCAGACATCAAACCAATTTAAGAATAGGCTAATGAGATATTTCTCCAAGAATTCTTGTTAACAATAATAGCTGTTTCAGGTTTCTCAATGTTTAATGGTATATATATATATATTGTATATATATATATATATATATATATATATATATATATATATATATACACATATGTCACAGATAAATATCTAAATTATCTCATTATTATTATTACTATTATTATTACTACTATTATTATTATTACTCTTGTTATTATTATTATTATTATTATTATAACTATTTCTTACCAATGTTTATTATTGTCACACCAACATTAGTTATCCAATTTTCATTATTTATTTTCATGTTGTTTCATGATCTAGATATTAATGTAATAATTATGTAAGCAAATGTATTTAATTAGAATTAGAGTCTGGCTGGGCGGAAGAGAAGGCCTACTGGCCTTAGCTCTGCCAGATTAAATAAATAAATTATTATGATGATGATTATTATGATGATGATGATTATTATGATAATGATGATGATGATGATTATTATTATTATTATTATTATTATTATTATTATTATTATTATTATTATTATAGACAACTTCATAAGGAAGACGAAACAAAAACACACAAAACAAAACACAAACACAAGAACACGAGAAATACATCACGCTAACATATGAAAACAAGAACGCACACACAAGATCGCATCCTCATTGAGAAAACAGAAATACAACATAGCATACAGAACAGAAAACACACTACAAAAACATCTCAACATACAAACAAATAAATACAACCACACAGGCGTATAGAAACTCACATGCAATAGTTGCGACAGTTTCTACATTGGACAGACAGGCAGATCATTCCAAACTCGATACAAAGAACACATTAAAGCAATAACCAGAGGACACAATACATCTACATACGCCGAACACATAACTAATACTAACCACACATACAATAACATAAATACAGACATGGAAATCCTACACATACAACCGAAAAACCAAAAACTCAACATACTAGAATAATATGAAATATCCAGACACACTAAAACACACCCCAGTCAAATTCTCAAAACACAGATCAATTTCAGAACACACACACTATTTGACACAACTCTTCGTCACACGAACGCACCCACACAATAGGCAGCGAAGTTGAGATAGCGCCGAGATCTAGTAGGCTCAGAGGATGGTGTCGAATAGCACCGAAACAGCTGTAAGTCATACATGCTTACATAATTAACACGAGTAAGATCGCCATTTAATCAATTATTTAAAATCTTCATCTTAAAATTAAGATTAAAATAGATTGTTTTCATGTTTTACACTGATTGGATTTGTCACTATCTTATTTTGTCTCATTCTGAGATGTTATGAAATATTTTATCCTCTGATTGAAGTTCTGGCTGATATGTACATCTACTGATATTTTTGCGTCTATTTCCTTTTTGGTCGTCCTACATCCTGTCTTCCAATAGGACTAAAAATAGTGCTTGCCTTGGTAGGCTATCAGATTGTATTCTTCTTACATTGCTATACCATTTCCTTTGGTAGTTTCTAGTTTCCTCAATGACAGTTTTCTCAAATTCAATTCCTTTCCAATACTATGGCTTCTTACTCCATCTCTAAGAGCCAAATCAAAGAGTGATCTCATGAACCTCATTTCTGTGACTTCTGTTCGCTGGGCCTCGCTTTTTTTTTCTATGCGTAGTCTTTACTGTCGCATAATCAAAGTATATTTGCTACAATATTATATTCCTTCCATGTATGTTTTATTCAGGAGTGTAGCCTATGCAAGGGAGGTTGAAAGGGTTTGAACTTTTTAAAATTACATATATAGATCTGAGCATTTTTCAATCCATAATTGTTTTCCCTTCTCCAATTTTTCACTATCAGAGTAACAAAATCTACCTCTCTTTCAGTATAACCCCTGTGTCTGGTGCTGTAGCACGTTCGAATTATAACAATGCAATCTTTATTATAGCGAAACCTACCGCCTAGTACCGACCTTGTAATAAAATGGAGTCAACACAATATGAAATGTAACTTATTGTGAAACATACAGGAAAGTTTGTTTTGAAGATCTGCAGTGCTGATGTTAAATATTGTACTAGTGATAATATTAATCAGGATGTAGATTGTGACCATGAATATTTCAGTTTACAGGCTTCATGTTTGTGTAATTTTCTACCCTAAATACTCTAATTAACCTCTGTTCAATGCGTTTCTTTTATAAAAAAAAAGTGAGTTATTTCAAAAGTATTCCTAGTCCAAAACTTTCATATGTCGTTAATAAGCCACAAACGGATATAAAAACTTATTGAGCGGTGAATATGATATCATTCTAAAATATGATACTTGAAAAACTGGCCACAAGATAGATTTCGGCGCCACCACCATCCAGGCAAGGGGAGGCAAGGGAGGCCGTGCCTCCCCTAATATTTTACCAGAACACAATATGGCAGTAATAATTCCAGCTGAATTAAGATCACAGACAAGTTATAGCAAATGACGAACATTTTTCTTTTATATTAATTTTACAATTCACCACGACTAAGATGTAAGTTATGTAGAGTCGACCACATTCAGTTGGTGACGCCAGCTCGCTATACTGTAGATAATACAAATAATTCGTACTGAAAAATAACAGATAGCGCTGTGACCAGTATAGTCGACATCTAGCAGCCTGCAGTGTCTATGCGAGAGCGGGAGAGAGGAGTTGGCTACATCACTCTACTTCCCGGCAACCATGACAACAGCAGTTCAACCAATAAGATAGCTGGTTAGAGGAGTGTTTAAACTTGACTAGAACGCGTGAGGGGAGCCGAATTTGGAGACGTCCTACCCACCGCTGACAACTGTACTGCTTATAGTCACAGCCGGTTTCGGCTGTATTGGGAAGCCGTCTCTCTTTCTCTCTTCTTGGTTTCAGAAAATTGAGTCACGTGTTGTTAGTTTTCTCTCCCTGAGTAAAAGTTTTCATTTATGTTGTTGGATTTTTCTCTTGTTTGCGGTTGTTCCTGTTATTTTATTCTTTCATGTTACGAGATGTATTTATTTATGCAGTATTTTTAATATATCGAGAGTTTAGAAACAAATGCAGATTTGTCTCTAGCTTCTTCTAGTAGCAGTTGTTCAGTATGTTTTGACTTAATTGATCGGTTTGCGAAGAAAGAGGATCGTCGAGTTAATTTGCTGTAAATTAGATTACGTAATAGTAATGAGCAAGTCCCGGATTCTTAGGTTCGAATCAATTTTTTTGCTATCTCGTTACTCTCAAAATATTGCTTTTCTTATTCGTTTTATGTAGCAGAGCGTAACATTCTTAAATTCAATATGACCTAAAAAGACCTAATTCGTAGGTTAGGACTTGAAGTGACCTAAAGAGAGGCAATCTTTACCAAACGGTTGTAATATATTAACAGTATGTTGTTTATTTTTATGTTTTTTTTTTTCGTAAAAACATATAAATTTCTAAACATAAGATTTAAAATCCTAAAACACAAATTGGAAAACCTAATTTCAGTTTCTTAAAACCTATAAATTCTGTGTTTGGTACTGAGGCACGTCACAGGCCTTATTTTTTTATATTATCATCAGTCACGTCTTGGCCTCCGCAACTTTCAAACCCACCGTCCGCTACTGCCACCATCTTGGACAAGACTTCAGGTTATTGGGACTTGATTATCAAGGAAGCCATCGAAATCCAGTAAGATGGCAATAATTTCAACAGAGATGGGGTCTGCAACTGAGTACAGCATGGAAACCTGCCATCAACACGCTTAGACCACCAGCACACGGCAGACAGTCGGGACCAGCAAGTAGCTCCTGATTGGCTACCGCTTACACCAACCAGAATGCGCCTAGCGGTGGGGACTAGGAACTAGCTTCTGATTGGCCCGCAGCGGGAAACCCTACTATTGCATATATATATACCGGATAGACATGGTCCCACATCACTTCATTCCCTGAAGAAGATGACAGAGCTAGCCGTCGAAAGCTTGGAAGCAAATCTCCTTGCTGAGAACCCGAGAAGAGTTATTCTCTTGAAAAATTGAGTTTGTTTAAAAAAATAAAGATTTATACAATTTCTTTCATTTCCTGAAAATTTTACTTTCCTGGACATGGGAAGTTTTTGAACTCGTCGTTTCATTTTACTTCAGAGGTAAATATCAATTTCTGATGACAGGTTAGTATGAAAACTAGCGGAATTATTCCAAAGTTTGTCCGTTTTTAATATACTTTGGTTGTGACATCCCATTATTAGGAAGTTCATTTACAGAAAATACTAGATCAAATATCTTTGAACTCCAAAGTACCGTACATAAAACAGCTCACGTGCTCCATTAAAAAGTATTATTATTACTTCGGAATACGTATGGTAAGAACTTCCTTGTGTTAAATTTTAACGTACCTTGTTAACATGTTTCGACCTATTTTGGGTCATCTTCAGAACTGGTCGTTGTTGGTCTTGGTACCTCTTGTTTCCTGTGAGGGTGCGTTCGTAGTGTAGAGTCAAAGAGTGTATGTGTTTTGGAATTGAGTTGTGTGTTGAGAATATCGTTGGGGTGTGTTTTCGTGTGTCTGTATATTTCATATTGTTCTAGTGTGTTGAGTTTCTGGCTTTTTGGTTGGATGTGCAGTATTTCCATATCTGTGTTGATATCTCTGTAGAAACTCAACACACTAGAACAATATGAAATATACAGACACACGAAAACACACCCCAACGATATTCTCAACATACAACTCAATTTCAAAACACATACACTCTTTGACTCTACACTACGAATGCACCCTCACAGGAAACAAGAGGCGCCAAGACCAACAACGACCAGTTCTGAAGATGACCCAAAATAGGTCGAAACATGTTAACAATGTACGTTAAAATTTAACACAAGAAAGTTCTTATCATACATATTCCGAAGTGATACAGTGTTAAAAGTTGTGTATTCAATATATATATATTATTAATTATTATTTTACTTCTTCCAAGATATCTTCCCCCCATTTCTTTAATTTCGGTTATTTCACATCTTACTGGGTATAAAACATTTCTTATAAATAAGGTAGATGTCCCTGATATGGCCATGCTAAGGTTTGAGAATTTTTCTAGCCGCCATTTTGAAAAAAAATGTAAGCTACTTTTTTCTTTCTCGTTCTCAGTCTAATGGACTTTCTTAAAACAATTTCCTTTCACCATTAAAATAGCTTTAATTATCCAAAACGTCCCAAATTCCAAAAGTCAGGAACATGTGCACATGATATGGCCACCCTTATTCCATGTTCTACAAATCGTGATTGTTTTCAGTTTGATGGCGCAGTTGTGCTAAAATTAAATAATTTTGGTGTAAAATGAATAAAAATGACACTTAATAATCTTTTTTATAATTCAAAAGTGTAGTCTATACAGATTTGTCCATAAAAATGAAGTTGTTTTTCTTAAAATACAAAATTTTGCGTAATCCCAGCTATAAGGCATGTAAATTTGTCAGGTGAAAGAATAAAAGTGAAATGAACTTGATATGGCCATGGTGCATTTGTTATGGCCATATCAGGAGCAGGTAAGCTTTCACGAAAATCGTTTGATTATGAACAACTCGTAAAAGATACGCCATCAACTACAACACCAATCAACAGAACATTAAAAACTGAATGGAGTACGATGGTTTTCATGAAACAAGTCTCTCAAAAACATGCATAAAACAAAGGAGACTTACCAGAGGAAAATAAGAAGAGATGACATGAAAACCGCAAAACAGGCAACTGACGCCATATTGCTCAACCTGACAGGATGGAAAACGATCAAGTGACATACCAGGATGCCCTTTCACTGGATGCTGCTGCAATTTAGCGGATTTTTTGGTTAACTAAATCACAATAGTGGGGGGGGTGGCCATATTAGGAACATGGGCATAACAGGAGCACCCACCTTAGTCTGTATTAATAGGCAATTTGTCCTATGCACACGTTGGTTCATTTATCATATGAATTCACAATGCAGTTCACCTATAGTAGAGATTTCAAGATCTAAGTGCATAGACACTTTGAAGAAGCAAACAGATTCCGAAACGAAAGCACACAGCAGATGTAACGTGAGGAACACGTGACAAACAAACAAACAAGTGAAGACTCTCACAGTCCGGTTGGCATACAAACGATAAGAATAAAGATGGCATTCGATGAGAACTACAGCGATACAGAAGCCGGAAGAATATTGACGTACAAAACAAGAGAAATAACAATGACTCTTACACTTCTACTACGTCATAGTACTTTTCACCAATAAAACGGTACGAAAGCACGTCTT